>NC_056728.1:675565537-675908037 GCF_019279795.1 Protopterus annectens
AATGTATAATTATTCTTCTTGTGAAATAGCCAGTGACATTGCTAACCTTTTCAAGCATTGGATGACCTTTGTGTCTAGAAAACATGCCAGTTTACACAATCTTTTGATGGATACTTTAAATTTTTTGCTATGCCCTGAGCTCGGCAAACAGGTGATCATGTGATTTCTATCATGTGATTTTTTTAATCATGTGATTTGTTTACCATGTGGCCTTTTACCTGCTGCTATTTAAATGGAGATCAAACAACGTGGTTTTATCCAAAGAAGTTCATATTTAATAAATTAAAGTGATAATTCACCATTTTTGTACTGTTCTGCATGTTTACTGGCTGTTGTACCTGTTGGAGTCTCTGTGGCCTGCACATTTCTTATTTTTATTGTTTTTTTTTTACTTTTTGATTTTGAGTTTGTTTTGTTTGCTGCTATGATTGTCTGGCAGAGTCTCAAAACTCATTTTCTGTACTGGACATTTCAGCCTTGCAAAGCTCAGTTGGTGATTTAACTCTGCTTGATCAACAGCTTTGTCAACATTTTGAACATCTTTCTTCCACTATTCCCCCTCTTTCTTGGCTATCTACTACTTCTTCCAATTTGAACCTGAGAGGTTTTATGGCCGAAACATCTATCATTGACAACAGTAATGCGAGGAATAAAACTTTGAATTAATTTTCTTTTTTAAAGGATTGGTTGCAAGGTGATTTTTGTTTTTCAGGTTGTCAACCACAAAATAATACTACCATTATTCATAGGCTAAGTGAATTTAACCACAAGTTGATGAAATTTAAAAAAAAAACTACTTGAAAATGCCTTTTCAACCAAATGCATTAAAGGCAACTGAGTCCCGAAGGGTTTACGCATGTGGCATTAACCTTTCTGCTTAGTAAAAGATTCCCCCTTACATCAGGATTTATTGAGACTTTTTAATCGACAAGGGTGTGAATATATGCAATTATTAATTTGTCATAACAACAAATTTATGGAAGAATTAAATTGTGATAGTAACAAGCTTGATAATTTGATTATGCATGGTCTGTTGTTCGACCAATACAGCCATGATTATGGTTGAATTTTCAAGAGTATAGATCAGCAGTTTTCTTTTATTAAAAACAGGAAAATTAAGAAACTTGAAAAGGATTTGTAAGGTTATTAGAACCATATAGCCTGTCCTGCACCACCAGTTTCCCAGTTGTGGGTAGCCCCAATCCATCTTTATATGGTGCAAATTATGACAACCCACTACAAGGTGGTCATTTGGGCTAAACTGAACCATTTGGACCTAATGATAATGCCAACCCATACAATGGATGACCCTTTAGATATTACACTCATCAGGCAGAATGCACATCAGTCATATTATCAGAACCAGGTACACCCAACGCAGAGGGGCCAATCACACTGGCACACCAACAGACATCAGAACAACAACCAGAAGTAAGTAAAAAAATTGTTTCTACTGCACCTAGCCATGGTATTTCTTGGAAGATCATTAATAACTCTAAAAGTGACTTTGCAGTTTATAATTATTCTTCTTGTGAAAAAAACATTGGCTGCGCTAATCTTTTCAAGCAAAGGATGATCTTTGTTTCTAGTAAACATGCCAGTTTACCCAATTTTTTGATGTACTTTATACTCTTTACCCGAAAACTCAACTTTAATGTCATTTTTGACAAGAATATGACCACTCTTGATGCCCCCAGAATTTTTAGCACATTTAAACCCCATGTACATTCTACAATTTCTTGCTTTGAAAATATGTGTGAGCTGGATTTTCCACCAGTAAGAGACATTTTCGAGTGAATAATAATTTAACATCTACTGAGATTCAGTTGCTTCAAAAATTAATCTCAGAAAATTTAAGATTTATGATGCCAGACAAAGGAGGTCGGTCGATGGTGATGAAGAAACTGCAGTATTTTAGTGAAATGCATGAAATGTTCTTAGGCGATGTTTATGTTCAGTTCTCACTCAATTAACTTAACACAGCATATAAAAGAGTGAGAGAGACATTAAATGATCTATTCATTAATGGGCAAATTGATTTACATGAATTTAACTATTTGAATTTAGCTTCACCCAGAATACCAACTATTTTTGGATGTCCAAAAATTCATAAGAGCCTCATTTCACCACCAATGAGACCAATTGTTGACACAAGGGACTCCATCACCCAATCATGTGCTAAATTTCTTGATGAGAAACTGAAACATCTTGTCCTAAGTGACAACTATATCTGTAAAGATTTGTGACACTTTTTAGAAAAAACTAATCAACTAGAGTACGGTGACAGTTACATCTTTGTCACTTTAGATGTAAAAGACGTTTATACAGTTACTCCTCATGACTTTGCTTTTCGGAATATTTATTTGATAAGGGGTTAACGCATGAAACAATAAACACTTTTGAAACAATTATAGAAATTGTGTTCAAAAACAACTTTTTGATTTTTGACAAAGATTTTTTTTCTTTAATTTTCAGGTATGGCTATGGGTCTGCCTGCGGTTGGTTGTTTGCAAATGTTGTTCTGACCAAGTGGGAATACACCCACTTGTTTACATTTGATTTTGTGAAGTCCTGTAAACTCTATCTGCATTTTCTGGATGATATCTTAATTGTTTGGTTTGATGACAGCAATTTACTTCATGAATTTCTCATCTATATTAATCAGACTACTGAATTCCTTACATTTTTTTATGTGGCGGATAATGAGAATATTATTTTTTGGGACATTTGGCTTTATAAGGATTCCACCAACATAAAAACTGAAAGAAAAATATACAGGAAATCTACTTTTTCAAACACGTACTTACCTCCATTATACCAGCACCCACCCCAACACCAGAAATGTGCTGTTGTTAAGGGACAGTTTGTGAGAGCTGCATGCATGGTTTCTGACTTTGAAGTTTTCTTGGAAGAATGTGATCACATTAAATGTATATTTTTGACACGAGAGTATCCTGTTAGATTTGTTTATTTACTGATGTATGAGTTAAGCAAAAAAAGAGAGTGTGGCCTTTTAAAACTCATTTTACAGCATGCCCACCGTCTGTAACATACCAATACTCCTGATACTACTGTGGAGTTGATAGACCAGAACATAATTTTGAATAAAAACATTAATTCATGTACTGGCTCTTCCAACAGTGCTCGCAAGACTGATGCAGTTTTGGTCAGTTAGTTTATTTCCCAGTGCAACATGAACAGTAACCTGATTAGAGATATTCTTTATAAAAATTGGGCTATTTTGAAGGATGATAGCCAGGAAAGGACAGGCTTTTAAGTACTTGGTTGAGCATTTTGGCACTTATAGCAGGAAAAAAGATCTTACAAATTTTAAGATCTCTAAGTGTGGGAGCTGTTCTATGTGCAGTTTTGTTCTTTGTTGTGAGCAATTTACTATTAATCATTTTATGTTTAAGATAAAAGAAGCATGTAACTGCTTCACCTAAGGACCAGAAGAAATCATATACAACTGAAAATGCTTATCCTGTTTGTTTTTCTACGAAATTATAAAATATTCACAGGATACTTTGATTTTATATGAAGTGTGTTGTTTACAGTGTTTTTAAAAACATTAAAGAGTTGGACTGTACTTTCCGTTGTGGTGGTGAGACCTTGCTTTACTTATGGATACGTACATACATTTTTGGTAAAGCTTGCCTTTAAATGCTTTCAGCATGTTTTGTTTGGCAATAATTATAATTTTTCCAGTTCTTGTCTCTGCTTTTGTATGTCTGCTTTTCCCAGGCAATGATAATAAATGTGCGTTCTAAGTTTCTTAGATGTTGTTACCAACCCTGTAGTAACAAATATTCGTTAAAATATATCCATCCATTTTCCCACAGGTTATGATATACCTTCTCCTTTAAACTTTCTGTATCCTTCCTGTTTCACTCATGCTTCTCTCTCTTTGCCAGACTCATTTTATATCTCTGTACTTGCCTCTACTTAGCACTTACTGCTTCCAGCTTATGTATCACCAACCCCACCCCCATGATCTCTTGTTGTAGATTCTATACCATCATCTTCTCTTTCAGAGTTACCTAATGATTCCTAACACCCCTTGTCACCATGTGAAAATATTCCCTCTGTTACTATGAGATATCCATCCATCCATCCATCCATCCATCCATCCATCCATCCATCCATCCATCCATCCAATCATCCATCCATCCATCCATCCATCCATCTATCCTCAACCCCTTTTCCCATTTTTCATGTATTTTTATATTCATGTTCATCCTGTGTTACAAACAGCTATCCTCAATATTGTGTCTGTTTACTTTAATTCTACTAGTCATGGATTCTGCTGGGGAAAATGTTACTGTACAAGCACTAATGTCACTTTTGGCAACCTTGTAAGTCAAACACAATAGCTGTCTCTTCAGTCAAGTTTTGGGCACTTGACATTTTGAGTAACTTCTCCTGTAATATTATACTTTCTCTACAGACTGAAATGCAGCTGTCTGATTACTCCAAATGATTACAGAGTGAGATGCGATATCAATGTGTGATCTGGTGCACATTGCATTCACGCCCTCTGTGGTCAGCAAAAGAAGTTTCCTTTCCACATAAATCTCATTTGGGATGGTCCACTCCCTCTCTATTTATTTTCAGATTGTTTGAGTGCATTATATCTGTTTTGCTTCTATGACAAAATTTTCAGTTTTGTATCAATGGAAAGAACACATCTGAGATTTTGCAAAAGTTGGCTGGAATTATCTGTTCTGTAAATCATGTCAGCATGTATATTTAACTGTTCTGGAACATGCAGTAGCCTTTTCATTAATTCCTGATAATATTTTTCCAGCTGAAGTTTTTGGATTCTTACACTTACTCCAGTTACATGTGGACAAGCTCTCTTAGATCTGTTTTGCACAATAGTATTTTTTTCCTTGGGAACTGTAATTTCTCCATGAAAGAATGTTTTCTCTCCATGTGTTTTTCTATCCATTAACTTCCACCATTTGTATTTGTTGCTTCTATATAGTTATGTTCAGTGATTCTGCATTGCAGCCTATCTTTGCAAATATGATTCTAAATAAGCAAGTTTTTTTCCTCCAGTGATGCTTTTTCAGAACTGTACACTGAATCATTCAAAGATCTCCCTTCATATCACCACCTGGTAAACCTTTGTTTATTAATGTGTTTTCCATTAACCTCCATTTCATACTCTTATGTATTGTTTGCACTGCTTATTATTGGAAGAGTGATTAGTGCATACAGGCCATGCATGCATTTATAAATTATTTCATATAGTGCACAGTAGTATGTGTTGAGCAGTGAGTGTTGTACCAATGCTATAATGACCACACATTTTGCCCTTTGTTGATCACAGTATATGTACACTTGCTGTACTTAGCTCATCTCAAGATATTTATTTTATATACAGTAAATGGTACAACTCCTACAGCATAACCTCTACATAAATGTGTCAATGTATGTGCATAGTATGCTTAGGATATGCATGTCCGGACATTGTGGCATAGGTTTGAGCTGCAACATTGTGGTGTGCTGCAACCCACATGATGGTTGTGACATACCACTGCATGCCTGACTTCCAGCCTTAGTGCATAGAGCTCATGGTTTTATGCTTTTAATGTATATAACATTCTGCTTTGCCATGCTGTGTGCCTATATTACTACAGCTGCTATGCATTGTCTAGACTGGATATATCATCTGTGGTTATGTTATGCAGAGTGATGTAAACAACAGGAGGTGTTACAAGTGCAGGATATGAAATAGAATATGCAGAATAAAGTGCTAACAGTGGCCTTCAAAGATAGTACAGCCAGTAGGTAGGATGTGGTAGCCTGTTTTCCAGGATGTGACTAATTTATTGTATCAGGTAGGCTGTGTTCATAGGTTCATAGGTTCATAGGTTGGTACTAGGCTATCAGCCCTAGGGCCTATACAAGCCTAGCCATAACAATTCCCTGGCTATTTCTTCCCACATTATTTACTTTCCTGGACCCCTGTCTAGCAGGGCGACTGACATGATCCCTGGGGTGAATTTCCTTTCTCCCATCCAATCGTCAAGGTTCCTCTTGAAGAGGTCCAAAGAGGCACTCTGCTTGACATGTATGGGCAATCTATTCCAGAGTCTGGGGAGTCTCTGGGTCAGGAACCTATCCCTCCAACATGTTTTGTTTATTGTGATGACAAGGTTTAGATCCCTGGAGCGTGTAGCTCTGAGGGATTGGGATTTCTTTAAGTGTAGCATGTCCAACAGCTCTGGGTTTGACATGGCCTTGTATGTTAAGCAGAGATCGCCTCTGAGTAGACGATATGTGACAGAGTATAGCTGGAGTTTTTAAGGCGATCAGCGTAGGGCATCTGCTTTAGGCCTGTGATTCTTTTAGTGAGGTATTTCTGAGGCCTTTCCAGTTGTTGCAGATGTCTTGAGAGGTACATACCAAATGGGGCATTGTATTCTATAATGGGTCTAATGAGTGATGAGTACAGTGGGACAATGACCTCCTTTTTTCTGGATGAAAAGCCCTTCGTGATGAGGTGTGCCACATAGAAGGATTTCCTGACTGTTGTGGCGATGTGGTTATCGAAGGTGAGACCACTGTCCACCTGTGTCCCTAAGTCTCTTATCACACTTTCTGTGTTTAGTGTACTGCCACCTATATGGTAATTCATGGATACATGTTTTTTCCCAAAGGGGATAACAATACATTTCTTGGCATTGAGCTTGAGCCCATGGCTCTGGCACCAAGCATCTGTTTCTGTAAGGCCCTTTTGTAGAGTATCCACATCATTTGGGGATTCAATAATGGCTCCCAGTTTGCAGTCATCTGCAAACTTTGTTAGCCAGAGTCCCTTAGTGTTGACCTGTACTTCAGAGAAGTAGATGCCAAACAAGAGTGGCCCCAGGACTGAACCCTGAGGTACTCCACTTGTCACTTGTCTGGAGCTGGATTTGGAGTCGGCTACTTTTACAGTGTGGGTTCTATCAGTAAGCCATTTAGCAACCCATTGGGTGACATAGGGATTAATGCCCAACTTAGTAAGTTTATCTATGATTCCAGAGTGGGGAATGGTGTCAAAGGCCTTGGCAAGGTCTAGATAGGCTGTGTGGACCACCTTACCCTTGTCCATGGCTCTGGAGACTGATTCAAAGAAGTCAATCAGGTTCAGGAGACAAGATTGGCCCTTCACAAACCCAAACTGGGTGGGGTCCAGTGTTTGAAGGTTGCCAATGTCTTTGTTTATAAGTTCCATGATAATACGCTCCATGGCCTTGCAGATAAGGCTTGTCAGACTGATGGGACGGTAGTTTCTGGGACCCAAGGTGGATCCCCCCTTGTGGATTGGGATAACTGTAGCTCTGCGCCACTCAGTGGGCACGAAACCTGAGGTGAGGCTATGATTAAACATGACACTTAGGTGAGGTGCCTGTTCATATTGTAGTTCATGTAGTACACAGCCCGGGATGTCATCTGGTCCCATGGATGCTGTATTCTTGGCTTTAGAGAGTGCGTTTTGTACCTGTGTGGCCGTTATTACTGGAATTTGGCAATCTTCCGGTATTGAGATGGGCCATTTAGGGGGTGAGAGTGGGGTGAAGTTGGCACTGAATCGATCTGCCAGGATATTGGCAATATCCTTCGGATCAGTATATTTAATGCCATTCTGTTTTAGCTCAGAGCAGATCTGAGCATTGCCATTTAGATTCTTGACATAATTATAGAATGCTTTGTGGTTGTCTTTGGAATCTTTGGCAATTTTATTTTCATAACTAGCTTTGGAGGATTTTATGAGGCATCTCAGTTTCTTACTGAGGCTAGTAAGGGAGTTTTTTGCATCCTGGGATTTTTGTCTTTTCTGCAAAAGTTTCTTCCTTTTGTTGTAAAGTTTGTTTATGGCAGGGAACCACCAGATTGGCTTCCTTTTTTTGGAAGAGAGCATTTTGGTTCTATTTGGGATGGCACGATTCATGCATGAGTGGATGTGCTCGTACAGTGCCATAGTGTAGGATTCAGCAGTTGAACTTTCAGTTCCCATCTGCATGGGTGTCATGAAGTTTGTCACTTCTGACTTGAGTAGCATAAAGTTGGCTTTGGAGAAGTTTTTTATGGTGGTTTCTTTACTGGGGGGTGGGGGTGGGATGTGGATGTTGAGGGTGATTAGCTTATGGTCAGACCTGACTAATGAGGGAGTGACCATAGGTATGGAGCATTGATTTCCCATGTTGGTAATGACCAGGTCTAGGATATTGGAGCCCCTGGTGGGACTATGGATTAGTTGATCCTGGCATTGGAATTTATGAATTCCAAGAACAGTTGCGCAAAGGTGTTGGGACATGAGTAGTTTTCCCAGTTAATGGCAGGGTAGTTAAAATCACCCAGTATTAGGGTGTTTGGTTCTATCTTAATATTTTCCAGTATGTTTAGAAAGGTGTAGTGAGAATCTTGGGGTATGGTGGGGGATCTGTAGCAAGCTACAATTTGAATTGCAGTATTACCTAGTGTTAGTTGCACTTGGAGAATTTCAGACACATTGTGTTGGCCAACTAGCCTGGTGGTGTGAATATCCTTGGTGAATATTGACACTCCTCAACCTTTAGTGTTTCGGTCCTGGTTTGGTGGCCGAAAAGTGTGGTAAGAGTTGTAGCCTGGTATTGCAGGGGTGCTCTCTGGAGCCTTGAACCAGGTCTCAGTTACTGCACAGATATCGATGTTCTCCATTTTTAGGAGTGCTTTGAGAGAGTGCATTTTGAGGTTTAGACTTCTAGCATTGAGTAGCATTACCTTCAGATTTTGCATGCTTGTACCTGTTATGGTGGTGGTTTTGTCCATTGAAGTTTGCCTAAAAAAGGCACTATAGGGGTGGCAAGAGCCTTAGCCAGTAACCTGAATCCCAGGGGCGACAGGTGCAGACCATCTCTGGCAAAGCATCGTGGTCTGTCAATCATGTCATCCCAGGCAGACAGATACTGGATCCCCTTTGAATGACACCATAAGCTTAGCCAATTGTTGAAGTCAATCATTTTATCCTTATATTGTGGTATCATTCTGGGTGAAGGCAGGATGCTACTCAGGGCTAGGGTCATACCTGCCTGGGCCACATGATCCGAGAGCTCTTCCATGTCTCTTTTCATGTAGTCCAGGGAGGTAGTCATTCACTCCAACATGGACAATGACAGAGTCATATTTGTACTTGTTGTGGAGTGACTTGAGTGCATGCGTTATGTGGCGGATCCTGGCACCCGACAGGCAGCTGACTGTAATTTTCTCCTTATTCAACCTGGAGTGGAGGACTTCACTGCTCAGCCCCTATACAGAGCTGATGAGATATGCACATATCAAGGATAACGTGTGCCAGATTGCTAGTGACAATGAGGTTCTTGTGGACCTGAAGCTATGAAAGGGAATTTTAGTATAACAAGAAAACTTCATTTGGGTGAACAGATGTTGCTTGACTTACCATGTAACAGTTCCGGGCCACTGGCCCATGGGAGTATGTTGTCCATGTTCCATAAATGGCCATAGCTTCTTCCATTATCCAGCACCATGGTTCCCTGGAGATCAAGGAGAAAACATGTCTCTCTTGCATTTGGTTGCATCCCGATGGACTGGACAAGCCTTGGTCCTCTACCTTATTGCTGCCCATTGTTCCTCCTCAGTTGGGCCAATACATCACCATTGCCTATTCCACCATTCAGAGAGGCTGAACTAACAGTCCCACAACCATAACCAGGGATGACATCCAGGAGAATCCCATAAGAGGACATGTGACCCACAGGTACTGAACATGACACAGGCAGTATAACAGGGTGGCAGATGTGGCTCTACCAGATTGGACATGGTCAGTGGAGGAAGCCTTGGAGCTTTCTTCACCATTCAGCACTCACATACAGAATAACACTACTCTTCTATCCCCAACATGGTTTTGATATTATACTATCAATGTATTCTAATATATTTAAGATTTTAATTAATAAAACCTTTCATCTTTGTTGTTTATGTCTGTCAGCTATTCTATGCACAATGCAAAAATGTTGTGCACTATCTGGCAGCAGAAGTCCACTGTGGTTTTATTCATATTTATTCAGTGCATATAAATGAACTCAGTGATACTTCCACTGTTATTAGGGCCACTCACTTCACTGATGCCAGCAGGTATAGAGTAGATATCCATAACTGTTTGATATCATGCTTTTTTTAATGATTTTATGCATCACTTGTGCATATTCTTAAGATACAATGCAAGAGATGGAAAACTGCCCAAAACAACTTGTTTTATGTTATGTGAACCAACAAAATATGGTATTTCTAGGGTTAATACTTTCACATAAGAGTGAAAACAATATACATCCTTGGGTAGGTTCACCTCCATCATCTTGCTATGGCACAGAAAAAGTAGCTGTGCCCAGCAGCATTAGGTTATACATAAGTAGTGTGTACTGTTATATATCATCATGTATCTGTGATGCTGCTACACATAAACCTACCAGGCATTTCGGTCACATTCCTAAATAACTGAGCTCATTCTTGAAGTGCTTTGGTCAGTTATTACACTGCGATGGCCACATCTTATCTTTTTGCTACCAGATTTACAGCTATCCCATGTGTATGCTCAACATATGATACTATGGGACTCACAGTTTTAGGAAGCTTATTTGGTTGTCTACTTTGGGTATCTCACTTTTGCATAATGCCTGGACATATATGCAGTTATCAGTACAAATCTGTAGCCTCTGCTTCGCTGCTAGCTATTTTGTCTGTTTGTCCATGCACTGGACACTGTGTTGTATGGTCAGATGTGGATTCTACAGAACAAGATTAATCATGGATTGACATCCAGATCTAAGGAAATCATGGTCCCACAATACTCAGCCCTCATTAGACCAATAATCAAGTACAATGCATCTTTCAGTATATACCTGACCAGGCATTTTCAAAGCTGGAAAGATACAGAGATTCCTCAGTAAAAGAATACAGAGTGCAAATAATATGTCCTATGTGGACCACCTCAATATCCTGTCGCTGTACCCGGTCTCCTGCAGACTACTGAGTGGCAATGTATGCCTAACATACAAGGCATTCTCTGATCCAGCCCTGATGGATCTGCTACACATTTGTTAAAGAAACAGCACTAGAATTACCCGATCTAAGGATATAAACCTTATTTGTGACATAAACAAATTATATTGGAAGGGCAGGTATATGTCTCAGAGATTATCCCTTCTCTGGAACAGACTCCCCATTCATGTAAAACAGAACTCTTCCCTAAGCCTATTCAAACACAATTTGGACCAATGGATGGGAAATCACAAATTTACCCCTGGCTTGTCAGCTGGAGCCCTTATGAACAGGGGCAATGTGCAGGTGTCCTTAGTCATAGGCATATATCAAAGCGATACTAGCTCATTGGCAGTGATAATTGGGACAACTGTGGCATGAATGGCTTGAGTGAAAAAGGCTCTAGAGCTGCTAGCCTAGTAACCTCCTATGATCCTATGACCCTATGATCCTGTGATCCAGTTATCATTCTCCATCCCTTCTTCCTATGCACCCTTTGCAAGTACATCTGTACTACTATTCACCAGAATACAGGTGCTCCGCAAATACTGTGTTTAGCTAAAATGACTGAATAAACATTATGTTTTCTGCGACATATAATAATTTCTGTTCTGCATCACTGCCCTATCTGTGTGCGTAATGCACTGTTTTTCTTATGCATAATTCAGAATTCTGTGGATGTGCTCTTTCCTCTGTGCACTTCATTGTTTGAATTGCATATTTATATCACTTTGTTCAGGTATTTTACCAATATATATTGCTATGATATGTATTCTGGTATCTCTGAATCCCATCACTAGCATTCATTGTAAATTTTTCCTTTAAATTCTTTCTTACAAGAAATTTAAAACTGCAGTTTTACTCAAAATATCCGTATTTATTTGTGCTCTGTTTCACTCCAGTTCTGTTCTGGCATTAGTGTGCATCTCCCTAGGACCGACTAAACTGCTCACCACACTGCCTATTTCCCCCATGAAGGTTGTTCAATTGATGCAGAGGTACAAAAATATGATTCAAAGATTAGTATAGGCACAATGATAAAGACATTAATATCAATTCATTATCATGTCGTTGAAGTGAACACAGCACTGTCACACCTGATCACACTACTGTTCTTCCTAGTAGCCTATGCATCACATTAGCAAAGGCACCCCCTTAGACACACACACACACACACACACACACACACACACACACACACACACACACACACAAACACACTCACACACGCACACACATCCTCTTATCCACAAATACACTCTTGATCACACCCACAGAAGAACTTACGCATTCACCGACACACATGCACACAGACCACTACATTATGGTTCCCTACCTAAATACCCCCAAGTGTGACTACCAAAGTATACACACACACACACACACACACACACACACACACACACACACACACACACACACACACACACATACATTTTTGCTGAATTTAACTACGTCATATGTACACCTATAGGAGTGGATGGGTGACTGCTATGTTTTTTCAGTATTTTTTCCTCTAACAGTAACAAAAATTTAAATCCATGTACACTTCTGGTGGACAGCACATAGCTAGTTAGCATTAACCACTCACATGGACTGCTGCATTAGCATGCTGCTTTGCCTGTAAGACCACTGTCTAAACTGAGGGTCCCACAGGGGTAAAACCTCAGTGGTAGAGAAGTCTTTAAATCAGAATGGCTTAACTGGATGAAGAAACCCTTTAAGGGAAGATTTCAAGATTACAATATGGCTTTCTGTATTCCAGACTCTGTTTTAAAATTTTAAGCATGATGAAAACAATTCAGTGTTCATAGGTTCATAGGTTTATACTAGGTTATCTGCCCGAGGGCATTTACAAGCCTAGCCCATAGTTTTGTGGCTTACGCCACCCCTTTAGTATGGGGAACTATACCCATTATTTTGCTGTGCCTCTGTCGAGCAGTGACACTGAGGTAATCCCTGGGGTATATCTGCGATCTCCCATCCATTGGTCAAGATTTCTCTTGATCAAGGCCAGCGAGGTGCTCTGCCTCACATATACCGGGATTTTGTTCCACAGCATAGGGAGTCTTTGGGTGATGAATCTATCCCTCCAGCATATCCTATTAATAGCCGTGTCGAGGTTTAAGTCTCCCGCCCTTGTGGCTCTGATGGATCTAGATTTATTGAGGTGAAGCATATTCATCAAATCTGGGTTTGACATGGCCTTGTATGTCAGGCACAGGTCACCTCTGAGCAAGCGGTAAGCGACTGAATAGAGCTGAAGTTCTTTCAGTCGGGCAGCATAGGACAGATTTTTGAGACCCTTTATCCTTTTGGTGAGGAACTTTTGTGGCCTCTCCAGCTGCTGCAAGTGTCGGGTCAGATACATTCCGAATGGGGCATTGTACTCAATCATTGGTCTGATGAGTGATGAGTACAGGGAAACTATGACCTCCCTTGATCTAGATGTGAATCCCTTCATGATAAGGTGGGCAATGTAGAAGGTCTTCCTAACTACTTTAGCTACATGGGTGTCGAATGACAGGCTACTGTCAACCTGGGTCCCCAGGTCCCTAATAACTTCTTCTGTGCTCAGTGGATTTCCACCTATGTGGTAGCTAGGGGTAACCTTGTTTTTCCCGAAGGGTATGACTATGCATTTTTTGGCATTTAACTTTAGGCCATGGCTCTGGCACCAGTTATCCGTTTCTGTGAGACCTTTCTGAAGGATATCTGTGTCAGATGTGTTTTCGACTACGGCGCCCAGTTTGCAGTCATCTCAAACTTTATTGAAAAGTTTGAAATGGAGGTACTCTGACAAAATATAGTTCATAGCAGAAAAGCTTTCAGTATCCTTTCCTTGATGTTGTGTGAATGTATAGACAGTTTATTTATAAAGTTGGCAGGTATGAGGGTAATTGTGCTCAATTATGCAGAGGAGTTTGGTCCCTGCCAATAAACTTTTTTCACTATGTGGCATTGCTATACATGGCAAAAATGTCATCTGACTGACCATGATTCTTCATGCAACTTTTGAGTGATTGTTTCTCCAGATCCTGTAGTGAAAACAGTCCACATTCTCAATTAAATAAAAGGCCTCTGCATTCCTTTATGTGATCTACATATTTCTATAATGTTTATCTAATTTATGGAAATATAGTGGTGGATTACAAAAGCAGGGCTCCGTGTTTGCTCCTTAGTGTGGCACTAGTCACAATGCATTGGTCAGTTTCATTAGCTTGGGCTGAAACACCACATAAAATGGTATCGCTAACTTTTTCAGTATGCTCAAGATTGGAAGCAGATTTGGATGGGACCTATTATCTTCAGTTACTGTATATGACTCTGTATGCAAATGTAAGGTCTGTACATAATAGGTCTGGTACCATTTCTAATTTGCCACGTAGTGATAACCTTACATTTATAAAAACTGAGACCTCACTGGCTAAAACTTTATTCTTTAACTGGTGACAACAGTGACTCGCCTAATGCCTGTATCATTTATTGAAATTTATAGAGTATGTGGCAATCTGGTTTAGTGGTGTGTTACTTTTCAGATAGCCATGAATGGTCCAGCTTACTGGGGGGGGGCTACCAGCTTTTCTTGGCATGTTACATGCACAACATATAACTGGAAGGTTTCTCACCATCAGCTGTACCCCTGATCCTTTGAATTGTTTTCTAAAAGAATTCATTTATTTATAAACCAAGACTCTTTTGTATCACCTGAATGAATTGGGTCTGAGTGATTTCAGTGTCTGTACTGGTGATGGTTCAGTGTCTTTAACTAAAGAATTCCAATATATTATAAAGGGATTCAGAGTGATTCAGTTTACTGCCTGTGAGACCATTTGGACTACACTCTGGGAATGATAGTCCGAATGGATGTGTAAAACACTGTTTTGTTGGTGGACCCATTTCCATGGCCTTACCACTAACTGACCTGCTTTGCTTTTGAGCTAACATCTGTTACTTGTCCTGATCTTTAACTAAAAAGAATACAAAAACTTAAATAAAAGACAATATGAGCAGATACATTATATGTTCTGTGTCAGCAACTCTTGGTATAGAGCAATGTCTATAAATCTAGACTTGTGAGCCTCTGAGTGCAAATTAGTTTTTCTTCACTCAGCAGATTTCCATCCTGCGACACTAAAGGAATGTGGGACTGGATAAATGTAGTCCATCCACAGTGGTGTCATGATTATTGGAACTACAGGCTGGAACTGGAAGAGTATTATAGTTGTTTTCATTCCAAAGTATCCTTCAGAAAGAAGAGATTTATTGTTTAGGAAGATCATAATATCAGGTAAATGATCTCCTTCAGATTAGGGCTGTGATACTTAGCCTAGACTCTCTGTCCATTTACATGGCTTTCAAATGTAATTTTCCTTGTGAAGAAGCTATTCACTGACAAAGCTGTTTCCTTCACTTCATATTAGCTTCAAATTGAGGCTAAAGTGTATTGGTCATGCTCTAAAGAAAATATAAGTAACCAGTTGTCCCGGCCCCCTTCAATAAAACACTTCACACCAAATTACATTTGACGACCTTTATTAAATTTCTATAACATAGCTTTGATCACCAACTTTATTAATTACAACAATTCATGATATAAATGATTCTAAATACAGCATAACATCCTTGTAATGTTAATCAGGGCAGTGTACCTACTCACCCTGCCCCAGTAAGCAGCGTCCATACCTCTACTCACTTACTTTACTTATGAAGCAGTGTCCCATCTCACTTCATACACCATTCATTGCAATGTTAATCAGGGCAGTGTACCTACGCACTCTGCCCAACAAGCAGGGTCCATACCTTTGCTTGCTTCCTTTACTTAAGAAGCAGCATTCCAACTCACTTCATACACCATCCATTGAATTACCTTCCACCAAATTAGCACCATCCTTACCTCAGATTGCTTATCTATTCAGCAAGCTTCCTCCAACTACTCATTTCCTTTCCCCAGATCCTTTAAATGAACATCCAGACATCAAAGGGGGAACAGAAGAGGGCAAGCCTATCCCTCTTCTCCACCTACCCCCACTGATAAATAACCCTACTCCCCACCAACAAAAAGAGGGAGGGTGGGTAGCAAGTTCACACCAAAATGTGATTGCTTAACCCAACTACACTAGACTAAACCTCTTAAGCTCTTCCCCATCATTATCTCATTTCCTCCCAACCATCCCTGCCTCCACTTAACCCATTCACCTCCCTAACCCACTTAATTCCTCCTAATATTAACCTAACCCACCCCCATGAAGATGTCCCGGGACAACTTAGTTTGTTGCCAAACTTCATTTGTCCCGGTCCCCTTCAATAAAACACATCACACCAAATGACATGTGATGACCTTTATTAAATTTCCATTACATAGCTTTGATCACCAACTTTATTACTTACAACTATTCATGATATAAATGATTCTAAATACAGCATAACATCATTGTAATGTTAATCAGACCAGGCTGTTCTCCCTCTCTTCTACTCAAAATTGCTCAATCCACTTCCCATAAAGGGAAAGATCAAGCCAAACATCATTTGGTGTACCCATCATCTGTAAAGCAACTTAGAATCCCATCAGAAACCCCTATATCATGTCATCACTGAAGCACACTCTAATGAAACTAAAGTAGGATTACCGTGACCCCGTTGTAACACTGGAACATCCACACCAAGAGAATACATACCCTTTCAGCTCGCTACCTTCAAAGCTGAAATTGCGGCTCAACCTGAATGAATTGACAACTTATAACCACCACAAAACCACAAACTATAACCCCTTGAACTCAATTTGACACCCAAGCAAAACAACTATTATCAAGTCTCACACCCAACCAGCACCCCTTGATCTGGTTCGTGAAAACTCGCCTATACCCAGCAAAGAAGTACTCTACCCACCCAGCCTTAAACACTCCCTAAAGCAAATCTCCTTGATAAATGCAATGCGGCTACCAAAATCAAAAGCAGAATCCATTACCTTCCAATTGTATGCAGTACCCCATCTGTGACCCCATTGTGCAGTACCAAAATAACCGGAACTTCCATGGCAACTGCCTCCATCACCTTTCACTTACTTTCCTTCAGATCACCACCAACGCCCCATCAACTTCTGGACCTCTGTCACCTGCAAAAGAAAACAGATTAAGTACATAGCCTTTACAAGATTGAACAAAACAAGTCTCAAACCCTATACCACATGTCTATGGGACAGACACCTTATCTGTATAACCCCCCCCCCCCCATTAATGTTTACCATAATTTATCTAACAGATTTGGGAGCCCCAAACAAAGATCCTAAAGTTCCAAGGAGAATCTAACTGAGCTAAATCTGTCTCTCCTGCCACCTCAGGCCAGCAATGTCCACATACTACAAAATAGCAACAAAACAACTGCTAGTCATCCCTCTCAATTCCTGTGGAAAATGTGTAAACCAAGTTATAAGTAAAATGGGACAATGACCCAATATAGTGGCAATTTCTTAAATATTGCTATTTATAAAGTCAGAATAGCCGATGGGTAACTGGAGTCACATCAACACAAGTCCCCACTATAGTTGTTGCCAATTCCTATCAGTACCTAACATCCAGGCTGTAAAGGTTTGCCCATATTTACTGGACAGATGAAGATAGAACCCCAAGTGAATGCCACTTCCAAATTTTAAATCTAACTGGTAATCTTAAGAGAGACTGAAATATGCCCCCCCCCCCCCCCCAGAAATATTAACACTTGATTTCTGTAGCACCAGCCATGCTATAATCAAGGAATCATGCTGTAATCAAAGAAGTGCAAGTGGCTGTCAACATACCTCTAAACCTCCTAGAACAAAGAGTCTGGACAACCATAAATAATGGGAAGACAAATGCACCAATAGGGACACTTCTAAATATTTCTCTTACAAACTTAGCAAATTGATAAAATAACAGATATTGTATTATTTTGAATATCTGAAAGATATAAAGTCTGAAATTCAAATGTCTGTCATTTTTTGACCCCAACCCTCAGGGAGTTGCCCGAAACCAATTTTATGAGAACCTGAAAATATTAAGTAAAATCTGAATGTTCTGTGAAAATGTGTACAGATGAGAGGTATAGCTGTCCTTTGATAATCAGTGACAGAGAAACATCAGTCGCTCCATTTCTTAACAGAGAAATCCAAAGCAAAGTGCACACCAATATCCTTTGCACACCTATTGGACCATGTACTTTGTAAGGCGCTATAATTTATAGTCCAGAAAATGAGCCCTGCCATAGTAGTATATATTTACAGCTTTACCCTTTGCCTATCAAGGCTGACATCCAGGAGGAGGAAATAAATCAACAAATCCAAAACCATTCCCCAATCTGTCTACTATCTATACCTCACCCATGCCCACTGAACAGCCCTCCCAATCCTAGCAGCCTCCCAAAATTGGCATTTTACTCTATGCTGAGAGGGACCCCACCATATCAACGTTTTTATTTTTTTTTACTGCTAATTTATAAATATGATGCACTAGACATACATAAATAAATAATCCGCAGGGAAAGCAGCCTCCTTCCCCCTGACCATAAGGTCTGACATTTCCTAGCAGAATTATCCAAAGACCTGCTAATAACCTCCCTGAAAACCCCTATTTATGGTAAATGGACCACCCACCAGGATAACAGCTGCAGCTAAAATACGTACCATTGTTTATCGACTTTAGCCCTCAATGGTTTGCCTATCAACCACCATTTAACAAGTGCAAAGCAAACACAGACATCTTCACATTTATTGTACACAGCGTTTTATCAAAAATAAGAAAACTACATAAATTTAACTTCATAAGAAACAGAAATACTTTGGTCTGTGTAGCACTGTGTGTGGTTTGTGTAAATACTGACATCTTACATGTTGTACCCTGCATAAGTCAGCTGTCCTTTTACCTTTCACCTTTTGACTGATTGTCATGCATGTTTTGCTATTTTCTTTTCTTTTTTTTTTTTTATCCTCCCCCACTATGGCAAGGTTACAGCCGGCATGCGCCGTAAACAACAGCATGGTGAAAGTCCGCAAAACCACAACATGTCCTCTGCAAGTACAGCGATCGCAGCCCCACATACAAGGGCAAATAGTTTCTTCTCACTAACCACAGGTACTACACTCAATGCATTATAGAATACAGCTATGTTATACAACAGTATTAAATTGACAATCGCTATATTACATGTATATAGACACTCTAGCAGATCTGCATTACTTATCAGCAAGTACCCAAATGTATAACATTTCTGAATTACCATGTATGGGTATGTATGTGTGTATACATACACACATACATCTGTATTTATCTATATCTATCTATATCTATACATCGGTGGTACTGTTAACACAAACAGTGGGGTAGTTGTGCCGCGGTTAGTGTTATCGCTTCACAGTAAGAGGTGGTTGGGTTCGATTTTCCACTGGGGTGCCTTCCGCATGTCTCCCTGAATTCACATGTTTCCTCAGAGAGCTCCGTTTTCCTCCCTCATTCAAAGACATGCATCAGGCGTGTTTCTCCCCAGGGCTCAGCTGAAAATGGTCCCTATCCCAGTCAAACTTTCCTGGTAAATGGAAGTTACATAAATAAACATAGAGTACTGCCTCACCCTTACCTCTGTGTTTTATGCTGTATATAACATTTCAACAACTAGATACAAAAATCACAACGCCGGAACTATATTGCTAATACAACTACAGAGAATATACAAGATCCAGTGCATGTTCTGCCGCACAGATCTCAACTTCTTCCCTTCACAAATTTTACAATCAAAGGCAAAGCCAAAACGAGTTAGAATCAAGGAGTCCCCAAATCTGTGACAGTTTTTAAATAAAGTTGAGAGAATACGAGAACGTGCTTTTTTTTTTTTTTTTTTTTTTTAAATATAAAAGAAATTCATAACTACAATGATCCTTATTGTCTATGCTCGACCACTTTTATCAATTTTAAGAGAATAAGAGCAAACTTGACTTGAGACACAAAGATATATGACAGAAGATGAGACTGGCTTTGTATAACTACCGGTATAATAACTGCTGCCACTTGTAATGGAGCATATCCCAAATTACACAGAGGCCATGTTTTCTACTCGATATGGGACCAAAAAGCTTCCCATATTCCCCTAACCATGCCTCTGTGCTCCAAATAATGTAGTTGTGTGTATATGTAATATGTATCAAATACAGACAGAGATGCATGTGTTTATAATGACCTTTTAACTACATCCATTATTTCTTCTGACTTGTTAAACTGAACCATGTTATTCTAATATGTGAAATGTCCTAATACCTAGGGCGGGTTTGGGCAGTGCCTGCTACTGCGCATCTGGTGAGCCAATGAAGTAAAACATCGCCACTTAAGCTTCATAAAATAAACATATAGCCTTTTCATACTTTAAAATATAATTAAACCCATACACAATCCCCCCCCCCCTTAAGGAAGAACTGTTAACTTTACAAGACTGTTATTCCTGCTATGCGCATGCACAGTTAATCCTGTTAACGGCAATTTTGGTTTACCTGCGAAACAGAGCACTGCTGAAATATGAACCAGGTCACCATTTCAGATATCGCTCCAATGCTTCTGCAGCCAATGGTGCCATTAAACAATCTCAAAAGCCGCTCATCAACATAACTGCTGAAAGCAACCTCCCTATTTCTCTCACTCAAAACCGCTAAATAAAGCATATCTAGCAAGACTCTCACCCCCTTTATCATGAACAGCAGCCTTCGCCCCAAAAAGACCCTGACACGCCGAATGTACGCACCTACAAATGCATCCCGTCCCTGAAGTACTGGGCTTATCTCAATCTGTATTGACTGGAAAGTTCTCAGTTTGCAAAGCATGTGAACATTGTTAGTTTACTGGCCATGGATAAGAAAAGGAACTAGCAACTGCATTTATTATGAAGTGTGTCAAATCAAGAAACAAAGCATTTCACCACAGTAGCTTGAAAAAGAATTACACCAAGCTGCATTCAAAAGGCCTTAACCAACAGTTACCTCATCACAACCCACACTAACCCAACGGGCTGCCATAAATAGACCTAAGAACCACAACAAAGCCAAAATAAGGGGCAAGAGTGACAAAACTTCGTATTCAGAACTAATTTAAAAAACTCTGACCCACGAACCTGCCAAACAGCGGGATTTTTCCACCATGCAGTTCCATAAATGCTGTGAAGGCATGGAAAGCAAACTCATTCTTCCCTGCCTTGCCACAAAACCCAGTCACCACACAGTCCACAGGAAAAAAAAAACCTCTGTTCTTCTGTCATTATGCCTATGTAGTAGAATTGTACCAGAATGAACCACCATACCCACTAGTATAGCCCAAATCCTACCTGCATGCAGCAGTACCTACAGGTCATCAAGGGCATGATACTTGCCGTAGCATAGCAAGTTCATGTTAAAATGTGATTGCTTAACCCAACTACACTAGACTAAACCTCTTAAGCTCCTCCCCATCATTATCTCATTTCTTCCCAACCATCCCTGCCTCCACCTAACCCTTTCACCTCCCCAACCAACTTAATTCCTCCTAATAGTAATCCCCCCTCCCATGAAGATGTACCGGGACAACTTAGTTTGTTGCCAAACTTCATTTATTGAAGTTAGAGATCATCTCCTTATCATATACAATACAAATTTAATTTGTTTTCTGATGTTACATTTTTGTTGTGTTTGCATTTTATTTTGTTGGTAAGGATGACCCCCTGATTTTTTTCTTTTTACTGAAAACCCCTGCCAAGAATTCAAGACAGAGTCTGAAGCCATAATACCTTACTGTGTACATTAGTGTTTAATCTACTGTATCTCCATACTAACTGCATCAGAAATAGTTTCTTACTCCCGGGAAAGATAAGTAGTCATATAGTTACTGAAACCACAATGCAAATAAAAATACATTCATCTGTCGAGGTAAGTTATTTTGATTACCCATAATAATTTGCAGTTGTATGCCAATTGCTGTTCAGTACCTACTATGACATAATTTTGTGGTGTGGTTATACAGAAAAAGGGAACAGTGGAATTAATCTTTATTTTTGTAAAAATCACTTCCAACTTCATCATGGGGAATACAACAGTAAATTATATTACTTAAAAGGAAAGGAATTTGTGAGCATGACCAGTATCCCTTAATAACCTTCAAATGCTTAGGGCGGAGATCAAGAGATTATCTTTCCAATGTTGGGATGAGTTTTATTTGCTTAATTATTTAGCATATATGTCTCTATCACCAAATATTCATTCTACAATTTCCTGTTTCAGATCATGCAAAATTAGTCTGGTTCTAGCCTGCCAGGCAATTCTATCACTGGGTGTAGTAATTCATCCAATTTTAGGTTTTCCAGTGAAGTTTAGGATTTTTGTAAATATCTTAAAGGAATTGTTTGTTATCCCATTTCTTAACAAACCCTGTCTTATACCTCCCAACTGTACAGATTTTTGCAGAATGCCCAGATTTTTGCCTCATATTTTAGTCTGATTTTCATACAGTTGTTATTTTCTGGAAAATTATTGACAAGTCATTAAAGACTGAAGACAGAAAATAATGACAGGCATTTGAGTTCAGACTTCACATCCTTCAGAAATGTCATGCTAAAGCAAATCTTGCTATTCTGATAACTTTCTAAGTTTCCAAGAGCAATATTTAAAACTTGTCCCTATTTTTGGGCCTTTGTACACCCATTATTTATGGCTTTGTCCAGATTTCTTGCTCTAAGAGGTTGTGAGGTATGCCTTATCTGGATTCTACTATCAGTGATAATTCTCAGTCTGTGCCTAACTTTATTTATAATGTCAACATTACTGAGCAGCAGCTACAGTGATTGCTCAGGTGAAAATTATTAAAATAAAGGTTACAATGGAAAATGTTGACTTTAACAGAAAACACACACCAACGTACTTTATGTAAATGCATAGCCTCACATTTCCATGTTGTCACATTGTCAGTGACTCCATCAGCTCAACATACTACACTTCTTTTGAAATACTTTTAGATAGTATAAAAATATACTTCACATTTCCAGTCTTATCCAGATTAAGATGTTGATTTACATATCTATTACTTTGATAACTGAAGCAGAATACTGATTTTCCATTGGTGCCATGACCTGGACATCCATGACTCCCTCTATCTAATTATCACAAATGTAGATATTTATATATAGCTACATCAATATTTATATGTTTATGTATATCAATATCTATATCTGTATCTATAGCTATATCTACACACAAATACACAAACACACACACACACACACACACACACACACACACACACACGCGCTCGTGCATGCGCATGCACATAATATATATTTTAAACATCTACATGTAACGGTTTATATAAATGGATTGAGGCACAATTCATTGGTCCAGAAATAATCAACACAGAAATGTCTACTCCACATCCAGTGATCCAGAAACAGTTAATTATAGCCTTTATCACGGGTTCAAATGGGTTCAAGTCCTTCACTTTCATATTTCCAAGTGCTGCTAAAACTTGAGTCAGCATTTTGTGCTCAATTATTTATGTGTCATTGAAATGTGACTTGACAAGAATGAAGAAAACTATCAGTGTGGTATGTTTGTGTGAATGTCAACCCCATTTTTCCCATTTGTATATGGATCAGGTGTGTTACATCAACAGTGACCATCACCACGAGCCAATACTCATACCACTGTTTACCCATAGCTTACATAACACAGATTCTGACATTGCCTAGTCTTTTGTCCTTGTTTCATTCCTGTGGTATTGCTCCTTCTGGTCTTTGATATATGCTTTATGTGCATTATCTCACCTTCATATCTCCATTCTCTGCAATTCCTGACAGCCTGCACCAAAGCACCTACATATGCCAAATATCCCATTCTGTCTTATCATTTGCCCATGCAATGTCTACACTCCTCTTTGCATCACTGATTCCACCTCCCTGTCTACCTGCATAGACTCATTGCAAAGCAGATTAACCCTGTACAACCAAGTTCCAAGTCTCCCATTTTTTATGCACTTGATATTATCTTTGTTTTACCTTTTATCTACTGCTTCATTACATATCATACTCTACTGTTTCTATCTCACAACCCTTCTCCCTTCAGTGGTATGGTTCTTGAACTGTTCATTTCCATCTGAGTAGTATCCATCATTGTTTTTTATGGCAGACGCTGTACAAATATGAATGTCATTGAAACTCTGCTTTTTTACATGAAAATAAACATTTTACATGATTAAATAATATGATGAGCAATATTCCTAAGATGTATTCTTTTTTAAATATAATTAAGTTATATCTGACTTAATTTATAAAAGGAACTCTATGAATCTTCACTTTATGTCATTAAATGTGGACAACCTGAATAATAATAAAAGAGGGGATAGCTGCTCAAATGTATAGATGTTAGCAAAGCTCAAGTAGTATATTTGCTGGAAGCTCACATTAATAGAGATGATGAATACAGATGAATGCTTCCGCAGTTTGAAATGCTAGATCAATGTATTCATAAGAACAAAAATGGTGTGCAATTCTTAGGAATATGTTGTGTGTGTGTGTGGGTGTGTGTGTGTCTGTGTGTGTGTGTGTGTGTGTGTGTGTGTGTGTGTGTGTGTGTGTGTGTGTGTGTGTGTGTGTGTGTGTGTGTGTGTGTGTGTGTGTGTGTGTGTGTGTGTGTGTGTGTGTGTGTATGTGTATAAAGTTATAGATGATAACAATGGAATATGGACTCTAAATTTATACTGGTTTAATGGAATGGGAGCTAATTTACTAGAAAACATTTTGATTATGTATTAAATAATATGTAGGGAAGTATCATTATCATGAGGGATTTCAACTGTATTTTCAATAATGAAATGACTACTGCAGTCAGTGTTACATCTCTGGCAAAAAAAAAAAATAAAAAAATAAAAAAATTGTAGAAATCTTAGACGTCAACTATATTTGTTATAAAAAGAAGTAGACTCTGAGCTATTCTCATTTTTTCATATGCTTTTGCTAACAATCAAAAATGGGCAAAATACCTGTCTCCCAAGAATTTCAATCAAGTGTTAATAATTTTCAAATAGTTGCTTGTCCTATTTCAGATCATAATGCTTAATCATTAATCACTAATTTTAAAAGCCTACCTTATATAAATTAAATCAAACTAGAAGAATTAAAAAAAGAGTTTATAAATGAAACAGCGATTTTTGTGGCATTTAATGATAAAAAAGAATCAGGTAAATAATGAAATTATGATTTGGCATGCTCTGAAGGCCTGTATATATATATATATATATATGTGTGTGTGTGTGTGTGTGTGTGTGTGTGTGTGTGTGTGTGTGTGTGTGTGTGTGTATGTCATGTTTTGATATAGAAAGAAAATTAAGCAATGGCATAGTGAAATAGTAAAACACAAAACAAGTTATAAAAAAAGGAAAAGAGGATATATAAAGGTACAAAAACGCTGCTGGACTATACAAATCTCTTAAATAAAACTTATCAAAATATTCTCACTGATAAAACTGCACTTGCTGTTGAACAATTAAAAAGTTTATGTTATACACTGACTCCAAAGGAGATGTATAGTCTAGCTAAAAGACATAAACTTATAGTGAGGAATAGTCAAATAAAGGAAATAAAAGAAAAGAAAAACAAGAGAATAAAAGCAGAATTTGATGAGAAATATCAGAAATTTGGGACTATTGAACAAGAATTCAAGAGTTATTAACTTTGAAGATTTCTACTTAAGAAATCCCCCACTATGCTAGAATTATCAAAAGTTTCATCATCAGATTAAAATAACCATATTAAATGTTAAAGTAAATGAAATGTCAAATAAATAAAATATCATAAGAATAATAAGTCACCAGGCATAGATGGTATTATTTCAGAAATATTAACAATTTTGTCAAGTAACATAATTTTATTCATTTATAAAGCTGGGCATGACATTCTAACAATACAATTCATACCACAATATTGTGAATACTTTTGATTACCCAGCTACCAAAAGAAGATAAATACTATGGATTGCTCTTAATTTAAATTAATTTCTTTGTTCAAATTATATCAGTTTTACCAGTCAGAATGAAAACAATTACTTCACACTTAAGTACTAATTAAACAGGCTTTATGAATAGGAGGCAGACACAAATAATTAAAAAACAATTTTAAATTCAAAGTATGTAGTGAATACAAATGAAGGCGAATCAGCCTTCATAAATCTGAATTTAGAAAAGGCTTATGAAGTAATTGCATGGGACTATGTATTTTAAATGTTTAAGATGTTTCTAAATAGTTTGTTCTAATAATTATAACAATAAAGCTTAAGTTAAAATTGCACATTTCTTTCTGATTCTTTGGTAATAAATAAAGGCACAACACAGGGATTCCCCTCTTTCTCTTAGCCTGTTTGCCATGTTAACTATAGCAATCATGGAGAATCTTGACATTAAAGGAAAAAACTTTGCAGATCACTTTGAATCAAAATTATGTTATTTGCAGATGCTATGATGTTGACTTTAAGTAACCTATTTTTAGGAATTAATTCTAAACATAATCAAACATTTGGAGACACGTTCTGGTATTCATTCCAATAATAAAACCAAAAACATTTAAATGATAATCAAATTTATAAATTGTTTCCTTTTAGAATTGAATTAGGGAAAGGATCTAATGAAAAAAATATGTGATTAATAATATTACAAACTTGAAAAGAAATGAGATACATGAACCTTAAAAGAAGTCCAGATTAAATAATTGGTAGGATAGAAAGGTTGAATGATTTGAGTTTTACATTCAAAGATAAGCTTGGTTTATAAAAATGAATTGATTCCTCAAATTCTTCACATACTTCACCTACATCACTATCAGCAAATAGAACTTAATTTAAAAAAAAAAATTAAAATCCTCACGAAAACACTGTTATCCAAACAAATAAGTAGATAAATAAATAAATAAGATTAGCTTGCAAATACCATATCAGGACATGAGACCATGGTGGCATTACATTTCCAGACATATAAACCTACACAAAAGCACCTATTATTAAGATTTAATGCATTGGATAGATAAACATGAAGTGATATTTAAATGACTTCTGTTAATTAAGAAATAGTACTTTTTGAAGTTTTTTGGAAATATGTGATTATTAATTTTATATATTGTTAAACTGATTTCAACAACCAATAACCTTTTAACTGCTCTACTGTCTCCTGCAAGCCTTAGTGGTATGTATGAGTTATTATTTCAGTGGTTTTACTATAAGATTTTAGATACTTTAGCAGATTAATGCTGTAAAAGTGCACAAATCACCCAACGTGAATTTCAAGTAACACCTACACCAAGCTCAGTGCTTTAAATCTCTGGTCTGTAGCACACTGAAATAAAGTTTTAAAAGTCTACAAATCACCCATCGTAAATTTCAAGTATCACCTACATTCAGTGCTTTAAATCTCCAGTCTGCAGCACATCGAAATTAAGTTGTAAAAGTCTACAAATCAACCAATGTGAATTTCAACTAACACCTACACCAAGCTCACTGCTTTAAATCTCTGGTCTACAGCACACTGAAATAAGGTTGTCATGTCAAAGTCTACAAATCACCCAACGTGAATTTCAAGTAACACCTACACCAAGCTCAGTGCTTTAAATCTCCGGTCTGCAGCACAAATAAAGTAAATGTTTGAAATTAATTTTATCATTCTCCTGTAACCTATATGTTCTATGAATACTTGTCTCTCCCCCTTAAATTTCCTTCCTTCCTTTTTAGCCCCCTGACTGGTTTGTGTTAACTCTGTAATATCTAGTAAACCCTACCTTATACTATAGTTCAATACCATACATTTCTCTTCCTTTTATCGTTTCCTTTGCATTCCTGTAATTAAATATTCTATTTATAATAATCTAAATACTGATTATTGTACTCTACTTACATTTCCAGTAATAGGATTCTGCAGATAGATGGAGTCTGGTTTCACGTTCTGTATCTATTCCTGTACCTCACCTTTTTGGACACATTTCTCTCCTGTACTTTCATTTCTTTCCTCCCATACTGACTTGCTACATTCAAACAGTCTTATCCAGTGTTTGGCGCCATCTTTTCTTTCACTTTTAACTGCTATACTGTCTCCTGCAAGCCTTAGTGGTGTGTATAAGGGAGGCATTATTTCAGTTGTCTTACTATAAGGTTTTTGGATACTTTAGCAGTTTAAGGTTATTTTTATCTTTATTTAATGTAAAATATTGTATTTTTCTTTTCTGTAATCTGCTTTACTAACAATACTCCATTGCAGGTATTTGTATTTGTAATCAACAGTACTGTAGTGATTTCTAGCTCAACATTTAATGCTATTTTGATTGCATCTGTCTAGGGTTATTTCTGGGATATTTTTGAGTTTGCTAACTGTTTCTGGTGTTTGTACAGTAACCTGCTAAGCAGATGAATCTCAGACAATATAAACTGTTTTATGAATGTGCAGGTTTTGCTTATTAAAGGTTTAATAGCCTAGACTTAGTTACATTAATCACTACAGTATGGTGATATTAATGGTGTATTCTATTTGTCTGTACTGATTATAAAGCACAATAAATTTAACTGGCTAATAGTTGAATTTTCTAAAAGTTCTCTTCCTATAAATCGTCTCTAGTCCCAACTTTGTTAGCTTATACAGTATTAGCACTGCTGCTTGGTTGAATTCTACTGTATTTCTCTACCTATAGATAGAGCTATGTTATATCTCTGTTAACAGATGTGGTATCTGATTAATTCTGCTATAATATTGTCTGTACTACTTAGGTGAAGGTCATATTGTATGATATCTCTTAATAGTAATACTGAAACTGCTTCTATAATTGTACAGTCTCTAATGCCTGATGACTATGTGTTTTAAATGCAGGCTGCTGTATATTGTTAGTCTGTCTGCACTTGTAATACAGTATATGCTTAACAGACTCATGCTATTCATGCACATTATTACGTATTCTGTCTGCCTCTGAACTACCCTTAACCAACAGATAGACATGGTTTTCGACTTATCTATATTAACGGTAAGCATTTGTCTCCCTTTCTGTCTTTTTTTCCTTATCTATGTTGTTCAGTTGGTTGCATGTCTCATTCACCTATTTCACTTCTCCTTTCTTCCCCTCTTCTCCAAGGTTGTAAAAGTCTACAAATCACCCAGTATGAATTTCAGGTAACACCTACACCAAGCTCCGTGCTTTAAATCTGTAGTCTGCAGCACACTGAAATAAAGTAAATGTTTGAAATTAATTTTATCATTCTCCTGTAACCTATATGTTCTTTGTAAGGCTCTCTGCACACCACTGGGCACCACCTTTACTATCACCCTTTTTGTTCATCTGCAAATATTTGCCCCCCCCTAAATTTCCTTCCTTTCTTTATACTCCCTCACTGTTTTGTGTTAACTCTTTGATATCTAGTAAACCCTACCTTATACTACAGCTCAATACCTTGTATTTCTCTTCCTTTTACCCTTTCCTTTGCATTTCTAAATATTCTATAATAGTCTAAATACTGATTATTGTATTCTACTTACATTTCCAGTGATATGATTCTGCTGATAGCTGCAGCCTAGTTCTGTTCTTCTGGCTCCGTTCACTTCGATCACTCTGCTCCCCTTCCTGCCCCATATATCACCCGCCCTCAGGGCCTCTACTCATATCTCTGGCAAACCACTTCCTCTAATTTCCTTATCCAATTATATAGACCACTACTCTGTCCACCCTCACATTACATTCTAAGCTGACATACTTTTATTTAATCCAAATTGATCTGGTTTCCCCTTTCTGCATCACGTTGAACCTCATTTCCCTCTACTATAATTCTTTGCATCTTACCATACTTCAGTCCTCCCTATACAAACAGCACCTCTAACTCCAGGCTTAGCTCCTTCTCTCCTACTACTCCTATGCTTTTCACTCCACCTACCAATACACACATCAGCAAGCATGTATTGTCCAATATAGTCCCTTATACCAACAGGTTAAGAAAATACTTTACAAAAATTGGAGTATTTTTAAAACTAATAATGACATTTTTCAAGTTCTAGGTGAGAAGCCTTTATTCTCATTTAAAATTGGCCCTAATTTAAAAACAATCTTGGAAAACAAAAATAAAAACCAAGCTGAACATGCAAATTTAAACGGCAGTAGACCTTGTGGTAGATGTAATTACTGTTCATACATCCTACAAGACAACTCTGTTTCTTTAGACAATAAAAATAAGAGTATAGTCTACCTGAGAAGAGGTAACTGTTATTCAAGTAAGTTGGTATACATCGCCAGGTGTAATACCTGTACATCTTTTTACATTGGGAAGACAGAAAGGCTATTTAAAACCAGAATATATGAACACCTATACAATATAAAAAATAAAAAGGAAACCAATGCTTTGTATAAGCATAGTACCCAATGTATGGATTTTAGTGGATTTAAATTTGCCATACTGGACCTGGTGTATATTGAAGTTGGGGGGGGGACTGGCAAAATGCCTTAAACAAGAAAGAACTATTATGGCAATTAAGACTAGCTGTCAGCTTCCCCCTGGGGTTAAATGATTATTTAACTATATTACCTATATTGAAAGAAAAGGCAGGGCAGGTTTAAATGCCTCATATTGGTCTAGATGAGAATACATATACATATATACATGCATTCAAATATTCATTGTTGTGGTTTTAACCCATATTAATTTTATTGAATACTTCTGTGTAAAATTATTGAATACAAATATGAAAATGTACTTTTTAAAAAACAGTTTCTCTTGCATAAGCTTTGAATATTTTGTAATGAATATTTTAGAATATGTCTTGTAATTGGGGGGTGGAAGAGCCAATCATTGTTAAGCCCTTATTATTTAAACACATTTTTCATAATTTCTATGTTATTCTGATGAAGCCAACTGGCAGTGACGAAAGCGCTTAATTTTAAACTTGGAATAAATTATATTTTGAGGACTCACAACAATAGTACTCTTTTTTGCTTCAACACACATCAAACTAAACTAACCTAGCACCATAAATTTACTACTGGCCAATCATATCTCCCCTCCATGTATCACAAATTTTAAGAGAAAACACCTACCTGAACTGACAAAGCCCTCCCCGAAGACAACACATTTCCAACCTTACCTTAAGCTGCTCACATATCACTAGTTAACATGCATCTCTACTCACACCTGATATTTCATTCTAACATATAAATGCCACTTCTCCTATTTGTATAATCACCCTCACACTAGGAATGCTCCTCTTAATCTACCTATCATCTTTACTCTTAATTCTCAACATCACTACAACTATATTCTCACATAACCCCATTCACCAATACACATCAGTAACCACCTCTTACCATTTCCACAATAAACAACACAGCTTCTCATATATCTCTGCCCAGCTTTTCCACTATACCCTCCCATATTAATCAATCCAGAAATTGTCCTCCTCACCTCCTATGAAACCACACTTGACACCAGTACCATCACCTATGTGTAAAAAACATATTCCATGGTACTCATTCCTCATTACTTATCTACTCATAAGTGGAGACATACATTCTACCCCATACCCACTCTTTAATCTGAACCCCAAATGTAACCCCAAAGATTTAAACATACTTGTATATATGTAATAAGATCGCCCTACTGCATGCCTGGATTGATGAAAATAAACCTGACGCATTAGCATTTACTGAAACATGGTTACACTTCAATGTAAAATACTCAAAAATAATACCTCCAGACTTTGCAATAACCAGAGAAGATAAATCTAAAAAGAAAGGGGAAGGGATAGCCCTTCTATAGCCCTCTGCACTCAATATCACACCCTACGCCAGTAATATATCTACCTTTTCTAATGCTGAGGTACTTATCTCTTTTTTGAACATTAACACAACAAAAATAATTTGCATAATAGTAATATATATCCCACCAGGTCACAATATACCAGTGTTGGAAGATATATTAACCCAGACATCCCATACAATATGTCATGAAACATCAATCTTAGGAGATGTTGAGATAGACTGGCAGACCATGACTTCCAACTCCCCCATAAATAGTATCAATCTGTATAATTGTTCACAGCTTATCAATAGTCCAAGATACAGCAAAGATCTTACTTACCAATACACGCTAGACTGGATCCTAGTATCTACACCACCAATTATCTGTCTTTAGGTACACTGTCCATTTCCCTGAGTGATCATCTGTCAGCTTATGCCATTAGAACAAACTACCAACAACTAAGAGCACACACTGTAAAATTGGTTAGGAATTTAACTATTTTTTCTCAGCATAAATTCAACAATCTCCTGCATGAAATAGATTGGAAACCAGTTAAACTACTACCCCTTAATCTACTACCCCTTAATGATGCTGTATTATACTTTAATAACACCTTCCTTCATATACTTAATATCCTAGCCCACATTTGTATGAAAAGAATCAAAAAGAACTCAACCCCATGGCTCTCTAAGGAATGTAAACACCTGATAAAGCAAAGGGACCTAGCCTGAAAAACCTGGAAACTAAACAAAAATAAGCAAAATCGTGTCAACTTCAAAACACTATGTTACAAAGTGACAAAATCAACCAACGAAGATAAGAAATCATATTCTTCACAGCTTCAACTCCAGGATGAAAACAACCCCCCAAAATTTTGGGGTTCCATATTTAATCTATTTTACCCTGGGAAAATTTGAGATCACACCCCATCACCTGACACCCCTCTATCACAAATAGCTGAAGACATTAACAAGCATTTCATAAAATCAGTATCAAACCTACTAACTAACACCCCTAACACTGGACCCCCACCCTTAAACCTATTTAGGCACCAATTCTGTACCATCTACTATCTCTACCCCTATCATTAATAACACCATACTCAACAAAATGCCATAAAAACCTCATTCTCATTTCAGTCCATACCCACAAACATAAAGAAACTGCTACAAAAACTAAATCCCCGTTCTACTTCAGCTGATAGTCTTCCATCACATCTCAAACTGGCTGCCAAATCAATTGCCTACCTAATCCGTATCCCTGTTAATAGGTCTTTATCTGAATTAGAAGTAACCATATGGAAACAATCTCACATCATCCCCATCCACAAAGGAGGCAACTGTATTGAACTAACCAATTTCCATCCTATATCCATCTTGTCACTCTTCATCATCTTCTTTTGGCTGTTCTCATTAGGGGTCGCCACAGTGGATCACCTGTTTCCATTTCTTCCTGTCCTCTGCATCTTGCTCTGTCACACCGACCACCTGCATGTCCTCTCTCACCACATCCATAAACCTTATCTTAGGCCTTCCTCTTTTCCTGTTACCTGGTAGCTTCATCCTTAGCATCTTTTTCCCAATATACTCCGCATCCCTTCTCAGCACATGTCCAAACCAACGTAATCTTGCCTCTCTGGCTTTGTCTCCAAACCTTCCAACCTGGGCTGACACTCATTTATACTTATTCCTAATCCTGTCCACCCTCGTCACACCCAGTGCAAATCTTAACATCTTTAACTGCCACATCCAGCTCAAACTCCTGCCTTTTTGTCAATGCCACTGTCTCCAACCCATATAACATAGCTGGTCTCACTACCCTCTTGTAGACCTTCCCTTTCACTCTTACAGGTAGTCGTCTGTCACAAGTCACTCCTGACACTCTTCTCCACCCACTCCATCCTGCCTGTACTCTCTTCTTCACCTCTCTTCCACACTCACCATTACTCTGAACTATTGACCCCAAGTATATAAACTCATCCACCTTCACTACCTCTACTCCTTGCATCCTCACCATTCCTCTATCCTGCCTCTCATTCACACACATATATTCTGTCTTAGTCCTGCTGACCTTCATTCCTCTTCTCTCTAGAGCATATCTCCATATCTCCAGGGTCTTCTGCACCTGTTCCCTACTCTCAGTACAGATCACAATGTCATCTGCAAACATCATAGTCCATGGGGACTCCTGTCTGATCTCATCTGTCAACCTGTCCATCACCATTGCAAATAAGAAAGGGCTCAGAGCTGATCCTTGATGTAACCCCACCTCCACCTTAAACGCATCCATCACTCCCACTGCAGACCTCACCGCTGTCACACTACCCTCGTACATATCCTGTACCACTCTTACATACTTCTCTGACACTCCTGACTTCCTCATACAATACCACAACTCCTCTCTAGGCACCCTGTCATATGCTTTCTCCAAGTCTACAAAAACACAATGCAACTCTTCTGACATTCTCTGTACTTCTCCATCAACACTCTCAGAGCAAACATTGCATCTGTAGTGCTCTTTCCCGGCATGAATTCATACTGCTGTTCACTAATCATCACATCCCTTCTTAACCTAGCTTCCACTACTCTTTCCCATAACTTCATGCTGTGACTGATCAATTTAATCCCTCTGTAGATACTACAGCTCTGCACATCACCCTTATTCTTAACAATCGGCACCAAAACACTTTTTTTCCATTCCTCAGGCATCCTCTCACTTTTCAAGATTTCATTAAACAATCTGGTTAAAAACTCCACTGCCATTTCACCTAAACACCTCCATGCTTCCACAGGTATGTCATCTGCGCCATTAGCCTTTCCATTCTTCATTCTCTTCATAGCTATCCTTACTTCCTCCTTGCTAATCCATTGTACTTCATGATTCACTATCCCTACATCATCCAGCCTTCTCTCCCTCTCATTCTCTTCATTCATCAACCCCTCAAAATACTCTTTCCATCTCCTCAACACACCCTCCTCGCTTGTGAGTATGTTTCCCTCATTATCCTTTATCACCTTTACCTGCTGCACATCTTTCCTAGCTCGGTCCCCCTGTCTAGCCAACTGGTACAGGTCCTTTTCTCCCTCCTTAGTGTCCAACCTTTCATACAACTCTTCATATGGCTTATCCTTAGCCTTCGCCACCTCTCTCTTTGCCATGCACCTCATCTCCTTATACTCCTGTCTACTTTCTTCATCTCTCTGACAATCCCACTTCTTCTTTGCCAACCTCTTTGCCTATATACTCTTCTGTACTTCCTCATTCCACCACCATGTCTCCTTGTCGTCCTTCCTCTGTCCAGATGTGATACCAAGCACCTTTCTAGCCATCTCCCTTACTAGCTCTGCTGTAGTTACCCAGCTATTTGGTAACTCTTCACTGCCACCCAGTGCCTGTCTTAACTCATCCCTGAACTCCACCTCACAATTACCCTTTTTCAATTTCCATCATTTGATCCTTGGTGCTGCCCTCACACTCCTCCTCCTCTTCTTGATCACCCACATCATCCTACAAACCACCATCCTATGCTGCCTAACTACACTTTCTCCAGCCACCACTTTACAGTCTCCAATCTCCTTCAAACTGGCCCTCCTACATAAGATATAATCCACCTGTGTGCATCTTCCTCCACTCTTGTATGTCACCCTATGCTCCTCCCTCTTGTTAAAATACGTATTCACCACAGCCATATCCATCCTTTTCGCAAAATCCACTACCATCTGACCTTCTGCATTACTTTGTTTAACACCATACCTACCCATCACTTCCTCATCCTCTCTGTTCCCTTCACCAACATGCCCACTGAAATCTGCTCCAATCACCACTCTCTCACCCTTGGGTACAGTCATCACCACTTCATCCAATTCACTCCAAAATGTTTCTGTCTCATCTACTGCACACCCAACTTGTGGAGCATATGCACTAACAACATTAATCATTACACCATCAATTTCCAGCTTCATAAACTTCACTCTATCCAACACCCTTTTCACCTCCAAAACACTCTTCGCATACTGTCCTTCAGAATAACTCCTATGCCATTTCTCCTCCCACCCACACCACGATAAAACAATTTGAACCCACCTCCGATACACCTAGCCTTACTCCCCTTCCATCTGGTCTCTTGCACACACAATATACCAACCTTCCTTCTGTCCATCATATCAGCTAGCTCTCTCCCTATACCAGTCATACTGCCAACATTCAAAGTTCCGACCCTCACTACCACAGTCCTAGCCTTTCTCCTCTCTCCCTGCCTATATCCATCTTGTCACTCATATGCAAAATTCATCAGAGGTATCCATCAGCCGATAATGCAATAATTATTGCAAAACAATCTTTTAACCCAAACTCAGCATGGTTTCCAACCCAGACACAGCACACCGACAACCCTATTTTCCTTTACAGACAATGTGAACAAGGCCAGAGATGCAGGATGCTATACAGCCTCAGTATTCTTTAACTTGTCTAAGGCCTTTGACACAGTCCCTCACCCCCTACTACTAAATGCACTCTCTAACTTAGGCTTCTCACATAACACAGTAAAATGGTTTCAAAGATACCGTAAGGATCGTAAACAAGCACTGAAATGGTCTAATGAACTCTCACCCTTTCTCCAGAACCCTACTGGAGTTTCTCAAGGCTCCATCCTCGGACCCCTACTCTTCAACATTTTCACTAACAGCCTTCACACTTCCTCCCACCCTAGAACACTCATTCAATACACTGATTATTCCACCATAATCTGTACTGCTCTATCACTACCAGAACTGCTTTCAAAAACTCAGCAATCCTTTACTACGGTCGAATTCTGGCTAAAAAAAAAAATGCTCACCTCTTTCTTAATCCAAAGAATAGTAAATTAGTACTCTTCCACCCCAAAAACACATCCCCTGTCACCGATCATTTCAATATCTTGGAATCTGACAACACTGTCATAGAAATTGTGCAAGAAACCAAACTTCTAGGTGTAATCATTAACAATAAATTTTCCTTGACCACCATATAGAGCAAAATATAAAGAAAAATCATCAAAAACTGGGACTCATATAGAAACAAACATTTCCTAACTACAGCAACCAAAGATTCCTTCATGAAACCCTTTATACTTCCATCCCTTCTTTATGGTACCCCATTCTAACTAATTTACAAACTACCCTACGCAAGATGGAACAATGCTACAATAAAGTTGCAAAGTTTGCCACAAACTATAAATATCATACACACCACTGTAAACCACTACTAGAACTAAGCTGGGTTGAACTTCCTAACCATCTAGCTTTTATTCAGCTATCCACGTTGCACAGCCTTATATTCAAGCCTACTGCCTGCCTGCACTAGCCAACTTAGTCACACCTTATACATCAAATAGATCCCTATGATCAGAAGATAAAATCTCTTAGCTATCTCAAAACCTGCAAAACTCCAGGTCACTTTATGCAATAATACTCTATCTCTAAACTATGGAATTCACTACCTCTTGCTACAAGGTCTATGCCTGCCCTAACACGTTTTAAAGTCCCTTTAAAAAATCATCTCAAAATACATGGCTCAGCTTTTCCTCTTCCACACTAGTTTCATTTGCTTCTTCTTTTGTCACATTTCACTCCTTCACAGTTTACAAGATCCTAATGTCTCTCCTAAGTTTTTCTCTGTTTCTATACCATATCCTTAAGCTACTGCTCTGTCTGTTATGCCTCTATTCTTAACTCTTTCACTATCTTTCTGCATCACTAAATCTTCTGTTATTATTTTCCTAACTGAATCCATCATTTTATTTTTCATGTACTATAATAACTGATGTCATATAATGTACTACCTACATACTACTTTTCTATACTTTATCTACTCATAGACTATGTATATGTTGTTAGAATGACAATTATCTATAATGTCTACAGAATTATCCAGATGTGTAGTATATCTTGCAACTTAGTTTACATTCTATCATCTTCCTTTTGTATAGTATTCCTCATGTCACTGATATTGTTTTTGTACTATAATGCATTTGTATTGCACTATATGTGGAGCTTTTCACACTGGGCATCTGCTGAAAATGGGTTATGTAGACCCAGTTGGACCATCCTGGTAAATGTTAAATAAATAAATAAATACATAAAATGGTATTAAAAAAGAAACAAGTGTTTTGTTCAACAAATCCATAAATTAGTATGCATGGATTTTAAAACTTGTTAACACCATACACTAATTACTCACTTTCTAGGGTGTTGTGCACATACCACACGTGAAGTGCACATGGTCACAACACACAGTATTTCACCATTATTCTATGATAAAATAAAAGTCTGGGTGCAAATCACATCACACTAATATATGCAATACCCGTCATAGCAATGGATCTACTGGGTAATGTAATCAGTCAAATCATTGATAAAACATACCTTGGCTTGTTCACAGACTTTGCATTGTCATTTAAATGCCACACAGAGAGAGCAGTTGGCCACTAACTTAAACTTGCTTAAAGAATTTCACATTTGCCTCATTTGGGGAGAATAAAATCAATAGTGAAAAATATATTTTTGCCAAAACTTGAACATGACTTTCTGGTCATCACTTCAAACTCCTCAAACAATATGATATTTCTACATTTTGCAGTGAAATAGATATGTAAGTTTATTTATCTGGCAGACCCCACAGCCCACCACTACCTGCTATTAGAAAAAAGGAAATTTGCTTCCAGTTATTGGAAGGGCAATAAACCTTTCAACATTTATTTTATTCAAAAGGAGAAAAAAATGCCATGGCTACCTTCACTTTGCCTCAAAGTATATTAAGTATTGCTACTTTCTAACTTTAAAAAACATTAATAATAATTCATAAATCCTTAAAGGATCATACTTTGGTACCACTATTGAACAAAGAGCACTCATAAAACTGGAAAGAGACTGCTAGAATAAATTTCCAAGCAAAATTAAGCAGTGGCAGACATTCACAAACTTCCATAAAGATGCAAAGAAAACTCCAGAGCAGATTCCTGAACCATCACCTCCTTTGCTTTGAAATCTCTGGTTAATATTACAGAAGGGAGAAAGGAGAAGGAAAAAAAAACAAACACATAACAGTTAATATTTCCATATTCAAAAATATAAACAAATGATGATATATTGCATCTTTGACAGACATATATGTTAATGCAAGTAGGTATCCTTCTTCATCCATCATTTCTCCATTTCTAGTACATGAGAAGTATGTTAAAGACCATAAAATAGAAATGAAAATGCAAAGAACAACAGACTATAGTTATCATGACAGTACAGTATTGCATGTGTGACAGGTTGTCTATTTACATTAACTATAACATTCTTAATACCAGCTCCACTTGCATAGATAGACAAAGTCCTGACTATGACTAAGGTGACTCAAGTCTGAGAAGTGTCTTTGTGCCTGCAAGAGATGCATGTCTCTCCTCGGGTGTAGGTTGCAGGGGGTGCTGGGGACAAATAGCAAAACACCTCTGATAGCAGAGCAGAGCAGTTTGGTTGGTTGCGTTTTTTGGGGCAAAGAATTTAAGACACGAATCACCACATAGGTGGGGTGGGTCCATCACAGTGCTATTGAGCATGCTTTCCACAAAGTTAAACCAGAAAGTCAACAAGAGATAGGGCTAATTGAAAAATGCCCTCGTCCAGGACAGTGTATACAATGATGCAGTCTCCACACTGCAGTTTTGTACTTCTCTATCCTACCCTGGCAATAACAGCCTCAGCCAGAGAGTAATAAAAGTCAGAAAGCTGCATTCCCATCCCTCTTTTATTCCATCATGGGAATCACATCCAAGGTGTAGCATTGATTGTGAAGACCAGAAGCTATAGGATGGGATACCTTGCATCTGATGGTCAGGCGAGGGTTCATAGTTTCACAGGTTATTATTAGGCTATTGATCAAATAAATCATTTGTAGCTTAGCCACCACAAATTCTACTACATACCCCCCCTTTTTCATACAGGATGAAGTAGCCAGGCCTGGTGTAAATTTCTGAGGCTATCCACTCATCTAAGTCACATGTAAAGAGGGCTGAGAGGGAACTTCCCTTAATATAAAGGGAAAGTCTATTCTAGAGGATAAACTTTCTGTGAGTAAGGTATCTGTCTTCCCAGCAGATTCAGTTTATATTATGATGGCGGTTTAAATCTTTTCAGCAGATGCTCATGGTGGCATAGATTTTGCAGTATGTACATAGTCACACAGGAATGGGCCATTTGAGGCCTTCAAGACAAGGCAAAGGTCACTCCTTAGATTTCTGTAAAAGTGGAGTAGAAATAAAATTTGAATGGAATTTGTCTAACTCATGCATATGATACACTTGATTATTTTGTTGAGGAACTACTAAGTTTTTTCATGCTGGATCATGTTTTTCAAAGCTTCATAGCAAATGGAGCATTGTATTTGAATATTGGCCTAATTATTCATAGGTTCATAGATAATTGCCCTTGTGGAGAAGTACACATGGCCATTAACTACTTTAGACCCAGAAGATATACCTTTGATGATCGGTTGAGCTACATAGAAAGACTTTCTGACAACAGCAGATATTTATTTATTTTATCTATTTATTATTTTATTTTATTTTATTTTACATTTGTTGACAGGGCTAGTCTAACTGGATATATGTCCATTTTCAGTAGAGGCCCAAGGAGAAAAGCTCAAAGAAGAAAATGTTATACATACATAGAGTCCACAAAAACAGTGGAAAAACAAAAACAATTTACATAAGTACTGCAACTGCTTAGCAAAATTTTTTACAAATCAGTTATAGGTTACACATAGAAAGGAAGATTGCCATTTTACAGTTGTATTAAGAAAGAAAATAACAAAAAACATTTACTGTACATGAGTTCCTCAGGACAGCAGGGAAGTCAAACAAACAGTCAGACAAAAACATGTTTTGATTCTAAGACAGTGTGGAGCATAGAGAAAATATCAGAAAAAAGTTTTTAGTTGAGAAGTATTTAGACAAATAGGAGAATTAGTATCAGTCAGGATTAGAGCAGGGCAGAGCCACTGGTTTTAATGAAGATTTTCAATTGTTTCTTGAAAAGGTTGGTGAAAGTCAGGGATGTTATTTCTCTTTGAAGTTTGTTCCAAGTATTGCCGACAGCATTTAAAAACAGGCAGTCCCCGGATTTGTTGTTGGATTTTATGGTGGCTGCCTGTAGCTTTTGTGCGGATCTTAGGGTTGGTAAATTTTGATAGGAGTTAAAGAGATTACAGAGTATGGGAGTATTTGTAGGATGATGCATGATCTTGTGGATAAAAATGAGCTGCTGGAAAAGTATTTGGTTGTGAACTTCCAGCCATCCTAGAAGTTTAAGATTATGGCAATGGTGGGTACGAAAGGGGGCAAAGGTGGCAAATTTGGCTATGTTGTTATAGGAGGTTACTAGTTTATTCAGGTTGCTTTTGGGTAAGTTAGTATAGATAGGGGAGGGTGGAAATGAGGTGGGTCTGAGCAATGGAAATCTTAGCTGAGGCTGTGAGAAAGGGCTTGATCCTATAAAGGAATCCAAGTTTTCTATTAACTGATTTAATAGTTGCATTAATGTGTGTGTTAACATTGAGATTGTTATCAATAGTTACACCCAGGAGTTTGGTGATCATGTCGGGAGCAATTTCTGTGCCATTATTTGATGTAACTATGAAATTTATAGGGGGAGGGGATTTCTGTGTAGGAGTAAAAAGTAATAATTTAGCTTTTTTTTTTTGGCTTAAGGAGGAGACATCTTTGATGGAACCAGTTTTCTACTAGGGTAAAGACTGTTTGTGTATTGGATTGGAGTTCTGCTGGAGGAGATGCAGCACATAGCAGAGTTGAATCAACAGCATATTGTATGCATGTAGCTTGGGGAAGGGAAGTTTTCAGATCATTAATGAAAATAGTAGTCAAAGTAGAGTTCATTATCTGAAAAAAGTGACTAAATATCTAATGACAGCATCAGTTTTAGTGGAGATCATTTGTGTGGTATAAGCATGCATGTTTGTGTTTCCCAAAATACACAATACTATATTTTTATAGCTTTAGACCATGGTTTGGGCAATATAGATTTGTATGTATTAATCCCTCTTAGTTGATCTGACAATCTTCTGGACAGGTGATAACATCTCAGTGTTTGAAACTGTATGCATAGTTGGTTAGCCACAAACCTATAACATCGGCTTTAACCTCATAGAAGTAAATACCAAATAAAAACATAAAAGCAATGATCCTTGGGGGACCCTACTAGTAAGAAATCTTTTAGTGGACAGTGTGCCTTCACTTCTGATTTAATGGGTTCTGTCAGTGAGCCAATACATTAATTTTGATATGTTTATCAATAATACTAGAGTGTAGAATGGTATCAAAGGCCATTGCCAGGACAAGATAAGTGGTATGTAACAAAGTGCAACCAGCCAATGCCCTAGTAACCTTTACACAGAAATCTACTAAGTTTGGTTGGTAGGATCTGTCTCATACAAACACAGATTGGTTTGATTCTAGGGTCTATATGTTGCAAGTATTTTTGTTTATGGGTTCCATAATGATGCACTGCATTAACTTTAAAAATTCGGCTGGCAAGGGTTAGTGGTCTGTAGTTGCTAAGATCAGTGGTGGGTCAACCTTTATGGAAGGGGATGACCATAGTTGTTCTCCACATCTCAAGCACAAAGCCATTTTCATGGCTGAGGTTGAACACATTTAGTAGCAAGTTAATGAAACTTTCCTTCATACAGGCAATAAAGCAGCAATGTATATTGTACAGACCCATAGAACTGGTGTTTTTGGCTTTGAACAGTGCCAGGATTTTATCTGAGGTAATCAGCAGGCTGGATGGAGGCACAATGGCATTCAGAGGGAAGTTTGGGGGAAAGGGGTAAGGCTTCAGCTATATTTACCTGCTAGTATGTTTGCTGTGTCCTCAGGCACTAAGTAGATGTTATTGTTATGTATCAGATTGGTGCAGTATTGTGTTGTCTTCCTAAGGCTTCTAAAATAGTTGGAAAAAGCTTTGTGGTTGTCCCTACAGAGGCCAGTTTTCATTCTATACTTACTTTGAAGGGTTTGATTATGCACAGAAGTTATTTTAACTTCTTAAGTCCACATTTGATATACGAGGTATTATTTTTCAGAACAAGATTTTTTTTTTCTTTTTGTTATATTGCTTCTTTGTACTAGGGTTCACCACAGGGGTTTTGCCCCTAAACTTAGCATTGTATTTATAGTCAGATAGCATCCAATATGTCTATGCTTGCATTAAGATATGAATAGAAAATATCTGTAATTGCTGTAATCTGTTAGGGTAGAGGGGTTTTTAAATTGTATCATGTTATCAACTGACTTTGCCTTTATTTATTCTATTTCTTCGACATTTGTTTATCGGGAAATTGCTCCTTTTCAGTTAAGAATAAAACTGCACATTTAAATCAAGTTTACAGACAGCTAAAAGAACATCATATATATGTATGTATATGTGTGTGTGCGTGTGTGTGTGTGTGTGTGTGTGTGTGTGTGTGTGTGTGTGTGTGTGTGTGTGTGTGTGTGTGTGTGTGTGTACATAAATATATCATATCCAGTATTCTTGAGACCCAAGCTGCAGAGTGCACTATCATATTAAGAAGGTCTGCACTGCACTATCATATCGAGAATGTTTGTACTGATGAAATTTAAGAAACAGTGACTGTACATATTTGTAGCAGTATACATTTCCCAGTTTATGGATGGGCAGTTGAAATTCCCAAGAAGAATAGTGCTACGTTTGATAAGGAGAGTTATAGTTTATTTAAGTATGCTTTTTAAACTGTGGGTGTCAAAGAGAGAATTTTATAGTTTGCCAGGATATGTTAAGAGACCTTTTAAATAGTAACTAGGAGGAGGAGGAGACGCTCAATGCCATTGTCTCACTGTACAAGTCTTGAAGTGATAGAATCTCATAAGAATATGGATAAACCATCACCTGTTCCACAGTAGTCACCAAAGATAAGCCTAAGCATGCTGTTAGTATTGAATCTTTGTAGGCTAGGTGTGTTTAATACTTCATTGCATCCACATTGCAGAGATGCTGCAAATATGAATATTTTCTAAGGTCAGGAAGACTTAAGGATTACAGCATCAAAATTAGGCTTCTAGCATTGAACAATGCTTCCTTTAACTCATTCACTCCAATGGAGCTCAAAAGGTTTGCAGTGTAACTTCCAATGAGCCTTTTGACAGAATCAAATTATGTCCTCTCCTCACATTTCAAATAAATGTTCATATTTCTGGAACCATAGGAATTATGAAAGAAGTATAAATTAATAATTCTTCAGCACAAACTATTTTTATAGTGGTAGTATTCTTTAGGTTGTAGGTATTAAACTGAATTTTATAAGTCACAGTAAGCACAGCCCCCCCCCCGGATACAACAAATTCTGTGCAAGAATAAACAAATTCATGCATGGAATGGTTCTTGTCTGTATAGCACAGTAGCACACCTTGCAAATTCATGAATGTGCACTGCTGTACTCCCTACATGGACACGAACCATGAATGAGTGTAGGGGGTGTGTCCAAGTAGTGCATGGACATGCCACCTGCACTCAGAAAGTGTTGTATGACACTTTCTAAGCCAAACTGGTATAATATTATGCCAGTATTTCAGAGTCTACAGACACTGAAATGAAATAATGATCATTTCAGTGTCTGCGGACTCTGAAATAAACATCGGCATGAAGAAAACAATGCAGGGGGTGTGTGACAGGTTCTGTGACACACCCCCTGCATTGCCAAAGCATTGCACAACACTTCTGCAACTGGCTAAAGCAGGAAATGTGTGCAAATGCACTAATAACGGGGGATAAATCACTCAAAAGGGTAAAACACACATATTGCCCACTAAACATGGAAAATTGGGAGAAAACACATCATCCAGTAGCATGAATTACTGAAGTGTAGAAGTCTGAAAGCAAATCTATGCCAATATTCCCTTATAGCAGTGCATGTTGACAAATGCACAAATAATGGGGACAATAAATAATAAATTAGGCACACATCTGAAAAATTGCCCTCACACACTTAGAAAGTTGGTAGAAAACAGGAATATGTATTAGCAGGAGTCCCTGAATGATAGAAGCCTGAAAGCCAAATGAATGCCATTATTTCATGATTGCAGTCCTCAATGAGTTGTCAGAACACCATAGGACTAACTTATATAACATAATAATGTAATAAAAATATAATTTGTTTTCTAACCTAAGGAATGTTTAAGCATAGCTAAGCGGGTATGCCTGTTATGGCCCTCTTCTTAGCATAGCTTAAACATCCCCTAGGAGATAAATGCAAATATAGAGGTAATATTTCCAAGCTGAGCTAGTGTAGTGGTTAGAGTCCTGGCTTTACATGCAGGTGTTCACAGTTCAAGTACCAAAAGAAGCAGCTTATTTTTCTATGGAAAAGTAGTGTTAAAATTATTTTTGTAAACTTAAATTATGTAGCAACTGTTTTTTTGTCAATCAGGGTAGTGGAGCAGGTCAACAATTAAGAAGTCAGTCTAGAAAAGATATGAAACCCCTATATAAATGCAAGTGCCCCATACAGTATAGTCACACAAGAATATAATTTAATGAAAGCACATAGGGGGGATGTCATGGAAGATAAACATAAAATTATAATATGTTAGTAATGATGAATCAATCCCACAATCCTGATAGTTTATAAAATGAAATGTGAGCAATGTTAATTATTGCTCAGCTATGCAAAGTGGATGTAAGCATTGCTTAAATGTAAATATTAAGCAATAAGTAGCTCAATTAAGTGGATTTACACATTGGTAAGCAGTGTTCAACATCTATCCCTTTAAGCACTGCCAACCTTAGCTAAGTGGGTTTATGCATTGCTTAGCTTAGCTCAGCATATTCAAAATGGTCCAATGATGGCAAAGGGTGGGAATTTGGCTCTACTTAAATCTCATAGGTAGAAATATAGCCATAACCAGTTGTAGCTCATCCTTGCAGGCACTATGGCTGGAGAAGAAGAGAGTTTGCTCTTTCGGGAACAACACTGGGACATTCAGGAGTCCAGGGTCATGGTTGGACTCCTGGTGAAAGACCATGAGGAGAGACTGCTGCATGGCCAGTACCAGGGCTCCCAATGCAAAGCAGAAGCCTGGGACCATCTCATACATGATCTCACTAGTGCTACTGGTATCCCTCGAACTGTTGTGCAGGTCTGGCACCATTTTGCTGACCTCAAACATGGGAAGATGGAGCTCTTGGACCAGTGGACCCAAGACGCATGTGTATCTGTCCGTTACTTCAAAATCTGAGGTTAATACAGGAATAGAAATGACACAAAACACCAAGGCTCAAACTTAACTTATTAATTTATTAAGCAAAACTTTTCTTAAAGTACAGTAAGGCTAAAACTAAATAAACAAAAACTAATAAATCATGTACTTACAAGCATATGCATAAACAAAATCATCTTTGCCACTGCTAGGGAAACTTCAAATCCTATCCAGTGCAGCTATCTGTTCAGTCAAGGCAAGGCCGACACTGGCGAAATGTCTCTAAGCTCAGTTCAGGCTGGTGCTGTGATCAAATCCGGATGCTGATGATGATTTTCATCTTAGCCTTTGAGCTTTATAGTCTTTTTGAGTTGGCAGAATATTGTAGAAAGATCTGACATTACAGGCTCATCATGAGCTGATGGAATATTTTAGAAAATTACAGATCATCTCCTAAGTTGTAAACAAGTCTAGTAATGTCTGGTCCTGTGCCCTACTTCCCTTTTTAGGGAACAGTTAGCTCACAATCTTGTGATATTGTTCCTCTTTGTAATCCCACATTCTGGTATTCATCTATTGAGCTGATAAACAACATTTAGGTTAACAAAAGTTCAATGATACCAGTAATCAGTGAGCAAGGCCTGCTCTTAAGCATATTGTATTGTTTCAGTATTAGCAGCATATAGTGAGGTAGTGGCATATCAAGAACTAGCAATAATCAATCTGGCAATAATTAAACATACACAGTGATGCGTGGCTCGAGGCATAGCAAAAACTGGTAGGCTGTGTGGATCCGTCACAGCCCGCCCCTTGCATCGAGCAACGGGGGCTGTGTATCCCTTATAATGGTTAAGACTGACAACATCAGTTTGTACCTTCTCATCACCTTACAATAAATGCAGCATGATATTATGCAAAATAACACAGAGATTATTGTGGTCAAAAGTAAAGGATGCAATAACAAATTAAACCACACTGAAGCCTTAGATGACCACATGAAAACATCATACCAATGTGAAACAGTTATATCCTGTATTTCATTTGCAATTTTACAATGGTACCTTTATCCTTAATCATTTTAATCACTGTTTGATCGCATCATTTAGTGTTTTATTTAACAGTTGCAACACTGTTTGTCCTTCCTGCTTAATCTGTTGAAAGTCCGGGTGGACTAGAGATGGCCACTTAAAAGTATGTAATGGTTCTATGCTAGCATTAAATGTGACATCCATCCATCTAGTCAGTCTAATCAATTCCCCAGTACAAAAATCAATAATTGCATGGATATTACTTTTACAGTATGCTCCACTAGTTGTGATCATTCCATCACTCCAGGCTAATTTACAGGAGGATATCACACAGACAGTGGTATCATTTTAGCTGGTAGATGTCTGTACCATTTACTACATACCTGTGCCAGGTACATTCCCCAGTTCCATTATGTAAGCATGGGTGAGGCTTCCTCTTCACTGTCATGCACCCACCCTGGGGCCAGGCTTCACAACTTGTCACATCAGCGGGTACATCATTATAATCAATTAAAGTGGATTCAATTTGAGGTACCCACCAATTATTTCAAATTGCAAGGGCAATGTAACAAATGGGCAGACCTGCTTTGTTCCTTTTTACTAGCAAGATAGTCAAAATCAGTATACAAGACTTATGTTAAAGACCATAAAATAGAAATGAAAATGCAAAGAACAACAGACTATAGTTATCATGATAGTACAGTATTGCATGTGTGACAGGTTGTCTGTTTACATTAACTATAACATTCTTAATACCAGCTCCACTTGCATAGATAGACAAAGTCCTGACTATGACTAAGGTGACTCAAGTCTGAGAAGTGTCTTTGTGCCTGCAAGAGATGCATGTCTCTCCTCGGGTGTAGGCTGCAGGGGGTGCTGGGGACAAATAGCAAAACACCTCTGATAGCAGAGCAGAGCAGTTTGGTTGGTTGCGTTTTTTGGGGCAAAGAATTTAAGACACGAATCACCACATAGGTGGGGTGGGTCCATCACAGTGCTATTGCGCATGCTTTCCACAAAGTTAAACCAGAAAGTCAACAGGAGATAGGGCTAATTGAAAAATGCCCTTGTCCAGGACAGTGTATACAATGATGCAGTCTCCATACTGCAGTTTTGTACTTCTCTATCCCACCCTGGCAATAACAGCCTCAGCCAGGGAGTAACAAAAGTCAGAAAGCTGCATTCCCATCCCTCTTTTATTCCATCATGGGAATCACATCCAAGGTGTAGCATTGATTGTGAAGATCAGAAGCTATAGGATGGGATACCTTGCATCTGATGGTCAGGCGAGGGTTCATAGTTTCACAGGTTATTATTAGGCTATTGATCAAATAAATCATTTGTAGCTTAGCCACCACAAATTCTACTACATACCCCCCCTTTTTCATACAGGATGAAGTAGCCAGGCCTGGTGTAAATTTCTTAGGCTATCCACTCATCTAAGTCACATGTAAAGAGGGCTGAGAGGGAACTTCCCTTAATATAAAGGGAAAGTCTATTCTAGAGGATAAACTTTCTGAGTAAGGAATCTGTCTTCCCAGCAGATTCAGTTTATATTATGATGGCGGTTTAAATCGTTTCAGCAGATGCTCATGGTGGCATAGATTTTGCAGTATGTACATAGTCACACAGGAATGGGCCATTTGAGGCCTTCAAGACAAGGCAAAGGTCACTCCTTAGATTTCTGTAAAAGTGGAGTAGAAATAAAATTTGAATGGAATTTGTCTAACTCATGCATATGATACACTTGATTATTTTGTTGAGGAACTACTAAGTTTTTTCATGCTGGATCATGTTTTTCAAAGCTTCATAGCAAATGGAGCATTGTATTTGAATATTGGCCTAATTATTCATAGGTTCATAGATAATTGCCCTTGTGGAGAAGTACACATGGCCATTAACTACTTTAGACCCAAAAGATATACCTTTGATGATCGGTTGAGCTACATAGAAAGACTTTCTGACAACAGCAGATATTTATTTATTTTATCTATTTATTATTTTATTTTATTTTATTTTACATTTGTTGACAGGGCTAGTCTAACTGGATATATGTCCATTTTCAGTAGAGGCCCAAGGAGAAAAAGCTCAAAGAAGAAAAAATGTTATACATACATAGAGTCCACAAAAACAGTGGAAAAACAAAAACAATTTACATAAGTACTGCAACTGCTTAGCAAAATTTTTTACAAATCAGTTATAGGTTACACATAGAAAGGAAGATTGCCATTTTACAGTTGTATTAAGAAAGAAAATAACAAAAAACATTTACTGTACATGAGTTCCTCAGGACAGCAGGGAAGTCAAACAAACAGTCAGACAAAAACATGTTTTGATTCTAAGACAGTGTGGAGCATAGAGAAAATATCAGAAAAAAGTTTTTAGTTGAGAAGTATTTAGACAAATAGGATAATTAGTATCAGTCAGGATTAGAGCAGGGCAGAGCCATTGGTTTTAATGAAGATTTTCAATTGTTTCTTGAAAAGGTTGGTGAAAGTCAGGGATGTTATTTCTCTTTGAAGTTTGTTCCAAGTATTGCCGACAGCATTTAAAAACAGGCAGTCCCCGGATTTGTTGTTGGATTTTATGGTGGCTGCCTGTAGCTTTTGTGCGGATCTTAGGGTTGGTAAATTTTGATAGGAGTTAAAGAGATTACAGAGTATGGGAGTATTTGTAGGATGATGCATGATCTTGTGGATAAAAATGAGCTGCTGGAAAAGTATTTGGTTGTGAACTTCCAGCCATCCTAGAAGTTTAAGATTATGGCAATGGTGGGTACGAAAGGGGGCAAAGGTGGCAAATTTGGCTATGTTGTTATAGGAGGTTACTAGTTTATTCAGGTTGCTTTTGGGTAAGTTAGTATAGATAGGGGAGGGTGGAAATGAGGTGGGTCTGAGCAATGGAAATCTTAGCTGAGGCTGTGAGAAAGGGCTTGATCCTATAAAGGAATCCAAGTTTTCTATTAACTGATTTAATAGTTGCATTAATGTGTGTGTTAACATTGAGATTGTTATCAATAGTTACACCCAGGAGTTTGGTGATCATGTGGAGCAATTTCTGTGCCATTATTTGATGTAACTATGAAATTTATAGGGGGAGGGGATTTCTGTGTAGGAGTAAAAAGTAATAATTTAGCTTTTTTTTTTTGGCTTAAGGAGGAGACATCTTTGATGGAATCAGTTTTCTACTAGGGTAAAGACTGTTTGTGTATTGGATTGGAGTTCTGCTGGAGGAGATGCAGCACATAGCAGAGTTGAATCAACAGCATATTGTATGCATGTAGCTTGGGGAAGGGAAGTTTTCAGATCATTAATGAAAATAGTAGTCAAAGTAGAGTTCATTATCTGAAAAAAGTGACTAAATATCTAATGACAGCATCAGTTTTAGTGGAGATCATTTGTGTGGTATAAGCATGCATGTTTGTGTTTCCCAAAATACACAATACTATATTTTTATAGCTTTAGACCATGGTTTGAGCAATATAGATTTGTATGTATTAATCCCTCTTAGTTGATCTGACAATCTTCTGGACAGGTGATAACATCTCAGTGTTTGAAACTGTATGCATAGTTGGTTAGCCACAAACGTATAACATCGGCTTTAACCTCATAGAAGTAAATACCAAATAAAAACGTAAAAGCAATGATCCTTGGGGGACCCTACTAGTAAGAAATCTTTTAGTGGACAGTGTGCCTTCACTTCTGATTTAATGGGTTCTGTCAGTGAGCCAATACATTAATTTTGATATGTTTATCAATAATACTAGAGTGTAGAATGGTATCAAAGGCCATTGCCAGGACAAGATAAGTGGTATGTAACAATGTGCAACCAGCCAATGCCCTAGTAACCTTTACACAGAAATCTACTAAGTTTGGTTGGTAGGATCTGTCTCATACAAACACAGATTGGTTTGATTCTAGGGTCTATATGTTGCAAGTATTTTTGTTTATGGGTTCCATAATGATGCACTGCATTAACTTTAAAAATTCGGCTGGCAAGGGTTAGTGGTCTGTAGTTGCTAAGATCAGTGGTGGGTCAACCTTTATGGAAGGGGATGACCATAGTTGTTCTCCACATCTCAAGCACAAAGCCATTTTCATGGCTGAGGTTGAACACATTTAGTAGCAAGTTAATGAAACTTTCCTTCATACAGGCAATAAAGCAGCAATGTATATTGTACAGACCCATAGAACTGGTGTTTTTGGCTTTGAACAGTGCCAGGATTTTATCTGAGGTAATCAGCAGGCTGGATGGAGGCACAATGGCATTCAGAGGGAAGTTTGGGGGAAAGGGGTAAGGCTTCAGCTATATTTACCTGCTAGTATGTTTGCTGTGTCCTCAGGCACTAAGTAGATGTTATTGTTATGTATCAGATTGGTGCAGTATTGTGTTGTCTTCCTAAGGCTTCTAAAATAGTTGGAAAAAGCTTTGTGGTTGTCCCTACAGAGGCCAGTTTTCATTCTATACTTACTTTGAAGGGTTTGATTATGCACAGAAGTTATTTTAACTTCTTAAGTCCACATTTGATATACGAGGTATTATTTTTCAGAACAAGATTTTTTTCTTTTTGTTATATTGCTTCTTTGTACTAGGGTTCACCACAGGGGTTTTGCCCCTAAACTTAGCATTGTATTTATAGTCAGATAGCATCCAATATGTCTATGCTTGCATTAAGATATGAATAGAAAATATCTGTAATTGCTGTAATCTGTTAGGGTAGAGGGGTTTTTAAATTGTATCATGTTATCAACTGACTTTGCCTTTATTTATTCTATTTCTTCGACATTTGTTTATCGGGAAATTGCTCCTTTTCAGTTAAGAATAAAACTGCACATTTAAATCAAGTTTACAGACAGCTAAAAGAACATCATATATATGTATGTATATGTGTGTGTGCGTGTGTGCGTGTATGTGTGTGTGTGTGTGTGTGTGTGTGTGTGTGTGTGTGTGTGTGTGTGTGTGTGTACATAAATATATCATATCCAGTATTCTTGAGACCCAAGCTGCAGAGTGCACTATCATATTAAGAAGGTCTGCACTGCACTATCATATCGAGAATGTTTGTACTGATGAAATTTAAGAAACAGTGACTGTACATATTTGTAGCAGTATACATTTCCCAGTTTATGGATGGGCAGTTGAAATTCCCAAGAAGAATAGTGCTACGTTTGATAAGGAGAGTTATAGTTTATTTAAGTATGCTTTTTAAACTGTGGGTGTCAAAGAGAATTTTATAGTTTGCCAGGATATGTTAAGAGACCTTTAAATAGTAACTAGGAGGAGGAGGAGACGCTCAATGCCATTGTCTCACTGTACAAGTCTTGAAGTGATACAATCTCATAAGAATATGGATAAACCATCACCTGTTCCACAGTAGTCACCAAAGATAAGCCTAAGCATGCTGTTAGTATTGAATCTTTGTAGGCTAGGTGTGTTTAATACTTCATTGCATCCACATTGCAGAGATGCTGCAAATATGAATATTTTCTAAGGTCAGGAAGACTTAAGGATTACAGCATCAAAATTAGGCTTCTAGCATTGAACAATGCTTCCTTTAACTCATTCACTCCAATGGAGCTCAAAAGGTTTGCAGTGTAACTTCCAATGAGCCTTTTGACAGAATCAAATTATGTCCTCTCCTCACATTTCAAATAAATGTTCATATTTCTGGAACCATAGGAATTATGAAAGAAGTATAAATTAATAATCCTTCAGCACAAACTATTTTTATAGTGGTAGTATTCTTTAGGTTGTAGGTATTAAACTGAATTTTATAAGTCACAGTAAGCACAGCCCCCCCGGATACAACAAATTCTGTGCAAGAATAAACAAATTCATGCATGGAATGGTTCTTGTCTGTATAGCACAGTAGCACACCTTGCAAATTCATGAATGTGCACTGCTGTACTCCCTACATGGACACGAACCATGAATGAGTGTAGGGGGTGTGTCCAAGTAGTGCATGGACATGCCACCTGCACTCAGAAAGTGTTGTATGGCACTTTCTAAGCCAAACTGGCATAATATTATGCCAGTATTTCAGAGTCTACAGACACTGAAATGAAATAATGATCATTTCAGTGTCTGCGGACTCTGAAATAAACATCAGCATGAAGAAAACAATGCAGGGGGTGTGTGACAGGTTCTGTGACACACCCCCTGCATTGCCAAAGCATTGCACAACACTTCTGCAACTGGCTAAAGCAGGAAATGTGTGCAAATGCACTAATAACGGGGGATAAATCACTCAAAAGGGTAAAACACACATATTGCCCACTAAACATGGAAAATTGGGAGAAAACACATCATCCAGTAGCATGAATTACTGAAGTGTAGAAGTCTGAAAGCAAATCTATGCCAATATTCCCTTATAGCAGTGCATGTTGACAAAGGCACAAATAATGGGGACAATAAATAATAAATTAGGCACACATCTGAAAAAATTGCCCTCACACACTTAGAAAGTTGGTAGAAAACAGGAATATGTATTAGCAGGAGTCCCTGAATGATAGAAGCCTGAAAGCCAAATGAATGCCATTATTTCATGATTGCAGTCCTCAATGAGTTGTCAGAACACCATAGGACTAACTTATATAACATAATAATGTAATAAAAATATAATTTGTTTTCTAACCTAAGGAATGTTTAAGCATAGCTAAGCGGGTATGCCTGTTATGGCCCTCTTCTTAGCATAGCTTAAACATCCCCTAGGAGATAAATGCAAATATAGAGGTAATATTTCCAAGCTGAGCTAGTGTAGTGGTTAGAGTCCTGGCTTTACATGCAGGTGTTCACAGTTCAAGTACCAAAAGGAGCAGCTTATTTTTCTATGGAAAAGTAGTGTTAAAATTATTTTTGTAAACTTAAATTATGTAGCAACTGTTTTTTTGTCAATCAGGGTAGTGGAGCAGGTCAAAAATTAAGAAGTCAGTCTAGAAAAGATATGAAACCCCTATATAAATGCAAGTGCCCCATACAGTATAGTCACACAAGAATATAATTTAATGAAAGCACATAGGGGGGATGTCATGGAAGATAAACATAAAATTATAATATGTTAGTAATGATGAATCAATCCCACAATCCTGATAGTTTATAAAATGAAATGTGAGCAATGTTAATTATTGCTCAGCTATGCAAAGTGGATGTAAGCATTGCTTAAATGTAAATATTAAGCAATAAGTAGCTCAATTAAGTGGATTTACACATTGGTAAGCAGTGTTCAACATCTATCCCTTTAAGCACTGCCAACCTTAGCTAAGTGGGTTTATGCATTGCTTAGCTTAGCTCAGCATATTCAAAATGGTCCAATGATGGCAAAGGGTGGGAATTTGGCTCTACTTAAATCTCATAGGTAGAAATATAGCCATAACCAGTTGTAGCTCATCCTTGCAGGCACTATGGCTGGAGAAGAAGAGAGTTTGCTCTTTCGGGAACAACACTGGGACATTCAGGAGTCCAGGGTCATGGTTGGACTCCTGGTGAAGGACCATGAGGAGAGACTGCTGCATGGCCAGTACCAGGGCTCCCAATGCAAAGCAGAAGCCTGGGACCATCTCATACATGATCTCACCAGTGCTACTGGTATCCCTCGAACTGTTGTGCAGGTCTGGCACCATTTTGCTGACCTCAAACATGGGAAGATGGAGCTCTTGGACCAGTGGACCCAAGACGCATGGGCACAGAATGTCCCAGAAGTGTGTAAGTATCAGTATCAGTTAGTGTTCACCAAAGTCCAGCCTGCGTATGTGATTGATAGGTATGCATAAATGTTTCTTTATCTCCTGTACAGCTGCAGATGAGAGGGCTGCGAACATAGATACCCATGCCAACAGGTTGCTAAGTCTGCATCAGGAGGCTGGTGAGTACAAATATTGCTTGCAGTACTTAGGGAAATAAATAGAAAGTAGTAGAATGTCAACTGCTAGTAGGTTAAAATGTGTACCGTGTGTAATGAATAAATAAGATGTTAGCAGAGTAATACTGATGTACAAGATATGTATCAATAAAAGTGCCAGTAAACTTCAATAAAACTAAAAAGCACAGACTGTTGTCTTTACTTTAATATGTGGTGGTATGAATCTGAATGTGTACAGGTTCTGCACAGCAGCTATAGTTCTGACAGCATGAATGAACTGAGGCTCATCTGACAAAGAATGTAGAGCTGTAAAACAGGAGCTCAACTATATGAAATGTTCCATGCACCAAGATCTGATCCCTGAATAGCAATGTGTAAACTTGTATACTGTATCCCCTACAACAGTGCTTAGTTTTAACCATTGCTTTCCAGATTGTAATATGTCAAAGTATTAATACACAGTACAATAACTATCTGCCATGCATGAATGTCAGAATTACAAGGTCAGATTATCCAACCAAAAGAGTATTAGTCAGAAACCAGTCAAGAAAAAGATAGCAGTCCCTCAATAGCTCATTGTGTTTAAACACAACCTTGCACCTTTTTGCACAAACAGGCACGGTTTGAATCCTGGGAGTGGTAGTAAGCTGTATGAACAATTTCACCCAAGAATATGTGAATATGTGTTTAAACAGTCAGGTAGTGTTAACTGACATTTCCTTCACAGGTCTGCCAGGTAAGAAAATATTTCTATTAGCTGTAAGAATGCTGTACTAATACACTGTGTACAACACTTCCACTAACCAACCCCAAGGCTGCAAATGACAGCAAGATAGGTACATACACCAAGCAGTTTCTCCTGATAAATTTCCCTCAAGTGTCACACTGTCACAGCTAGTGGTCACCACTGCCAATACTCAGGGTGATAAATAGAAACCCAGGTGGAGTATGGCAGTATCACACACACACAACATGAATGGAGGGCACCTCTGTCAGTCTCACATATGTAACTTTGAATATGTGTAGAAACAGTCAGGTAGTAATAACAGAAATTTTCTCCACAGGTCTGTCAGGTAAGGAAATGTTTCTATTAACTGTAAGAAGGCTGTACTAATACACTGTGTGCAACCCGGGGGCTGCAAATGACAGCCAGATAGGTACATACTCCAAGCAGTTTCTCCTGACAAATGTCCCTCAAATGTCATGCTGTCATGGCTAGTGGTCACCACTGTCAATACCCAGGGTGACAGATGGAAATCCAGGTGGAGTATGGCAGCAGCAAACATACACAGCATGAGTGCAGGGCACCCCTGTCAGTGTCATATATGTAACATTGAATATGTGAATATGTGTAGAAACAGTCAGGTAGTGTTAACAGATATTCCCTCCTCAGGTCTGCCAGGTAAGGAAACGTATGTATTAGCTTTAAGAAGGCTTTAGTAATACACTGTGTACAAACATTCCACTGCCCAACCGCAGGCCATAGTTAGATGTAAAGTGAGGTCACACCTGGAGAGTAATGAGTAGAGTAATGATCAGTACAGTTGTGAACAACCGAAGCCTTTTCAGTTGTTAATTGACATCTCTCTCTCCCTCCCCAACCCTATCTACACCAGTAATTAATACACATAATCAACAGGTATGTTTTTCTACAAAATTACTGTTGGGACATTTGTCCTATTGCTCTACAAATATTAAATAGTTTGACTATCAATGTTTCTCGTTCAAATACTATCACTGGTGGCCTGTTGCTATTGATGTAACCTGCATGCCGCTATGATGCCTACTGTTATTCCATTTATGCATGTTTGCTATGCAACTGTTTCAAATCTGATGGTTTGGGTTAATTGGAACACCCATGCATGCTGTTAAAACTAATTTTGAAATGTTTTCTTCATGACTAACCAACATATTTTGCAAAACTTCAACACCATAGCACATCTGGGAAGGCAGATCCTGGTGGATTGGCCCGTCCTGACTCATCTGACCATGGCACAAGGTCCCAGCACATCTGGGACACAACCTGGGACTTCCTTATCCACTGGTCCTGTACCACCTTTGGGTGGAACTGCCTCAGGGGATGGCCCCCCCCAGGAGTGGGCACAGACAGGAAACCGTCACCAGTAGACAGGTCTGGGGTTTGGTGCATAGAGCCATCCAAAAGGAGTTTGGTGTATAGCTGTGTCAGATTGAGTGCTGCCTGATGCATCTTGAGGGTCAGCCTCCTCCTCCTCTCCAGCCCTCAGCACAGCAAACTTTGGGGCCATGTAGGTGCAGTGGTGACTGCCCATGGGTGGGGACCTAAGTGCCACTGTATCCATTTGCTGGCTCATGGCCATCTGATTCCCAACCACCGTCCCCATCCAAGGTGTTTACTCCCCACATGTGTCATATACCACCCGTCTGCTGTCTTGTCTGTCTTGTCTGTCTTCCTACCCAACTTACCTCCCCACATATATCTATTGTCCTTCCCCAACAAACATGCCACTCTCTCCTTACAAAAAAAGGGGTATCTGTTCCCAAAAAAAAAAATTACACCCCACACATAGCTGTACATTTTGTACTCATGTCCACTGAACACATGTAATCTTGTCCAATTGGCTTGAAAGCATATTACTGTTGCCCTCACCCCTCTCTCAGGGGTTTGAGTGTCCAAATTCACCTCCAAATTCTGTAGAAATTTACAGTTGTTGCTGTAGAAGAAATGGAAAGCTATGGACCTTCCCTACACCTGCCTAGCAGATCCATAGCTACCTTTTATACTGTACTTCCCTCTGCATGCCCCTTTTTTCACCACTTTCCTATCAGCCTTTTTTCTTTTCTTTTAAAGAAAGTAGCATGGGGGTAAGCAGGAATAAGTGGTGGTAAGTGAAGCAAAAATGTATTAACAGTAGCTTGGCATCACTTACCATCGTGTAAACCCATGCAAACTTGTTTACAACTGCTTAAAAGAGCCTTAATCACTCTGTATCCATCAGAACAAAAAAGTCAGCCCTACTAAGTCTCAAACACAGGATGTGCTCTACAATCACAACAACATACCAGTACACCATCTGAGGTGTGAACATGTATAATAATTTCTCAAACATATCATGCATTCTGGTCATTTAAAATTAAGAAAAAAAAAGCCATCAGTCCCAAGTCTTGAATCCATGACTCTGTACACTATAGTCAGAACAATGTACCACTACACCATTTGAGCTATAGAAATTGATGTTGCTTTTTCAAACATATCATGCAATAGAGGCATACAACTTTAGGGAGAAAGCTCTGTGAAATCATTCATGTATTGTATATAGACATATCTATCTATCTATATATATATATATATATATATATATATATATATATATATATATATGTGTGTGTGTGTGTGTGTCTGTTAAAACATATATATGAAATAGTAGATACATAATATAGATATACATATATACATATATAAAGGAAGATAAATATATATATAAAAATGCATGTATAAAACATGCAGTGCAGCCAGACCTCAGAATCATCCCTCTCAACCTCTTAGTGCAAGAAACCTGTACAAAGGCTGTAAAACGGGGTGGGGCACATATAGGGACATATTTCAAATATTGCTGTTAGAAATTAAGACATTTGCTACATATCAGCAGACAATTACTGAAGGATATGAGGATGGAAATGAAATGTTATGTCACTATTTACTGACATAAATTGGTCATCACAGTAATTTACCAGACAAATACAAATAAATTGTGCAACAGAACAAAAGTATGAGCCAAACATCTGAACATTCTTTGAAAATCCTGGTAGCGGAGAGGTATGCTCAGAACCCGTTAGAGCAATGAATCTGGACCAAGCCTGACAAAGTGGGTGGACAAAGGCCTGAAAATAGGGACATATCTAAAGTACAGGAGCAGATAAGATAAGAAAGTTGTAGTAACACTGTATGTCCTAACACATATTGACTGAAATATCACAAGTCTGGGACTCAATTGCTTCTCATTAGTTAGTGACCTCAATCCCCACATCATCCCACTGATGTGTCAGGAATACACAACAGTCATGGGGAGCAGACCAAAGATATTGGCCAAACAACTGGACATCCTACGAATGTGTGGACATAACACAACATTAAGGAAACTACACTCAGCTACCAGGCAACATTCAAACTACAATCAGACTGACATAACACTACCCAAGTCCAGGTCTGGGGCTGTACACATACATTTGCAAATATAACAGGCACTACAGGGATGTAACACTAGTGGAAAACAGACACTGTTGTGAAAGTGCATACACACAACCAATTGCACCGCAGTCACAGTGACATACCAGTAAGCAAACTGAACACTACAGTATAATGACTGTGTGAGCAACAATATCCTGTTTGCCACAAAAACATTACTCCTACATATACTGCCCCAAGTGGCAGTGTAGTGGGAATCTTGAGGTGTTACAGGACATGCAACAGTTTGCCAGTACAAACATAAACAGGCGATAGGGAACCAGAAACCGGAGCAGCATGCACAGTCAGACAGTCAGATAGAAAGGGCCCATGACATTCACATGTACCCCCCCTCCGTACACATTCAAAACAACATGCACACACTACACTACTACATAATCCTGACAGTCTGTTAACAATGGCCAGACATACACAGACTTCTCAAATCTACAATTTCCCACAGAATGTATAGGCACAGGACTCATATCTATGGCCGCTTCCTTGTTACATGTCTGTGGGTCTATGACATAACTGGGATTGTAGCAGGAATGAAGGCAATAAATAATGATACTACATATCTCTGAACATCTTAGTGTATGACATCTGGACAAAGCCTGACACTCCTGGGGGACAGAGTCCCAAATACAGGGTATATTGGACATACTGCCGTTATAAATCTAGATAGTTTCTGGTGTTACAGGATTTGTTGACACATATCTTTTCTGAGGGATATGAAGTCAGTAACACCACTGGATGTTAGCATTTACTGAATGCATTCCCCAGAGTATCCTACTGATTAGCCAAGAACAACAACTATCTGGGGAACAGACCAAACATATGAGCCATGCATCTGGACAGTGTCTAGGACTCTGGACCATGTAGCAGTATGACCGCAGTCATGTAACAGAATGGAAATACCATGACAGCTGTCAAACATGTCACCCAGCACCTTATGAAGGGCAGTAAGACCAATGCAACACTCCCAAACATCAGCTCTGGGCAGTTACACATATATATATTCAAATATAGCATGCACTACCAGGATGGAACTGTAGTGAAAAGCAGATAGTGGTGCAAGAATGTCAACCCAAAAACATTTGCCTTATGCAAAAATCTTTGTTCTGCAAAAGAAAATAAGGTCACTGGTGATGTACACTAAGGATGACTTTGAGTGCAAACTGGATACATCCACCAAGGCCAATCACTAGGCCTTCCAGACATGTATCTGCAATTTCAGAAGCAGCACACATATCTGCTCTGCAGTGGTGGTCAATAACACCACATACACATATGCCATAGATATAGGCAGTTGGATGCAGACAGGTGAAGCGTAACCCTCACCCCTCTGTCCCCCCACAGGTACACATGTGCATGTACAGCACCTTCCCCCCTCCCCTCATGATCAGGAATCAGGTCTGTAATGCCATCTCAAAGGCAACCCACAGAGGTGTCCATAAGTCTGATACCATTCCTGGCTGCATTCAACATGAACAAAGGCACGGTCTATCAGACCCATTTTGCAGTGTAGTCAACCACAGCCTGAGCACCGGAGTCATTCCATCTGCACAGAGGACAGACAGAAAGTTGATACAAAACAGGTTATGCATTAGCATGAATGTTCTGAAGGATACAACATGTTTGCCACTCACACACTCCCCCTACATATACTGGCACAATTCACAGTGTATTATTATGCCTGACTGTGGTATGGGGCATGTCTCAGTCTGCCCCTACAAACGTATACAGCAGATAGACCACCAGAGCGGCATGGACAAGCAGATAGAAAAGGAGCCATAACACATACATCCACCCCTTTCCCACATAGGCCAAATAACATTGATACACTACACTGCTACACAATCCTGACAGTCTGTCACCAATTGCCAGAAATATATAGTCCACGCAGCTGTACAGAGTCCCACAGAATGCCCAGGCTTTCCCCTCATAAATAAGGCCTCTTTCACATAACATGTATGGCAGTCTGATACATCACTGGGATGATATCAAGAATGTAGCACCAAATAATCATATACCATACCTATCAACCTCTTAATGCATGACATCTGGGCAAAGTCTGACATAATTGGGGGATAGAGGCCCAAAAACAGGAGAATATTTACAATATTGCTGTTATAAACTGAGAAAGTTGCTGGTATAACAGGGTTGGTTGTAACATATATTTTCTGAGAGATACAAGGTCAGAAACACAAATGGATGTTAGCAGTTACTGAATCAATCCCCAGAGTATGGTATTGATTTTTCAAAGACAAATAATGTCTGAGGAACACACTAAACATAGGAGTCCAAACTCTGGCCATTGTGCAGATAGACCTACAGTTGAGAGTTATGTCAAGCACATAACACTATCAGAGTTAAAATCATGCAGAAGCTTCATGTCCACACAAACCCTGTTAGACTAGCATTTATCCAAATGTGTAACAGCAATATGCACATTCTGTCCCTATGTCTGGAACATTCACCCCCATTTTATTGGCATGTCTCCACAGTTTTGGTTAAAAGGGGTATTCCCAAATACCCTCTGTGATGCTGCTGTTCACACAGCTCCATGAAGTTCTTCTCAGTGGCAAGGAAAAGGCCCAGTGCTCACACAAAGTGCTCAATTACAGGAGTGTTTTGCCATGTCATTGGCTATATGAATAGCAACACAGCTGTTCTGCATGCAATTAGCAAATGAGGGACACCAAATGGTGCACAGGTCATCAGCTGCCCATGAGCATTACCTACAAAAAGCAAGATGGTGCATATTCAAAACAGATGTACACCCTACATCTGTGTGTGTGAAAGAGAGAAACAGAGCAAGGGAAACAGTGAAAAGAAAAAAAAAAAAAAAAACAGGATATAACCACCTACACTTGGAAAAAAAAAAACAGGTGTGTCAAACAAGTAAGCATGTAATGGACTGCAGTAGGGGGTATGTAAGAATGGGATATAGGATGTTTAACATATATGTCTCAACAAGACTTGCTGTACTGACATATGGAGGTATGTAAGAATGGGAAATAGGATGCTTAACATATATGTCTGAACAAGACTTGCTGTACTGATATATTGCTGATCAGAACTGATGGCTATAGCATCTGGGTCTCTCTGCAGTGACATAGAGCATAGGAAAGGCCCCTGAGTCACCTCAGGAAAGGATGGCTCACATATGACTACTACCGGAGTGTGTGTTCAGCAATACTGACTTTGACAATGCTAGGCCAGCTACTGGGATGTCATACATATCCATATCTTACTTGTGAATATAAATATGATATACTTGTTTGTCTCAGAAATGTGAGAGACCTATACATGGTATTTGCATAGTAAAGTACTGTTGCAAATGTGTGTGTTGAACTGCATGTGATATACTGAGCTCATACCATTTAACTGTCCAGTGTTATGCACTCTGACCATATGTGTGACTCATGTTTGTAGTTATTTACTCATAGAGTTGTGTTATGGCTGGCAAATCCTTGGCGAATCTGTGAAGAGTAACCTTACATCTCCTTCTTTTTCCTCTGTCTGTTCCCATTAGGGGTCACCACAGTGGATCATCTGTTGCCATTTCTGTCTGTCCTCTGCATCTTGATCTGTCATACCAACCATCTGCGTGTCCTCTCTCACCACATCCAGAAACCGTATTTGAGGCCTTCCTCTTTTTCTCTTACCTGGCAGCTAGATCCTTAACATTCTTTTTCCAATATACTCAGCATCCCTCATCAACACATGTCCAAACTGATGTAATCTTGCCCCTCTGGCTTTGTCTCAAAACCATCCAACATGGGCTGACCCTCTCATATACACATTGCTAATCCTGTGCACCCTCGTCACACCCAGTGCAAATTCTAATATCTGTAACTCTGCCACATCCTGCTCTGAAGCCTGCCTTTCTGTCAATACCACTGTCTCCAACCCATATAATATAGCTGGTCTCACTACCCTCTTGTAGACCTTTCCTTTCACTTTTACTGGTACTCGTCTGTCACAAATCACTCCTGACACTCTTCTCCACATTCTCCATCCTGCCTGTATTCTCTTCTTCACCTGTCCTCCACAGTCATCATTACTCTGAAATGTTGATCCCAAACATTTAAACACACCCACCTTTGCCAACTCTACTCCCTGCATCCTCAACATTCCACTATGCTCCCTCTCATTCACACACATATATTCTGTCTTAGTCCTGCTGACCTTCATTCCTCTCTTCTCTAGAGCATATCTTCACCTCTTGAGGGTCTCCTATATCTGTTCCCTACTCTCAATACAGATCACAATGTCATCTGCAAACATCATAGTCAACAGGCACTCGTGTATGATCTTTTTTTTTTAAATTCTCTTTATTGTAAATTTTCACAAAAATTGTTAAACATACAGAAAATAAACAGTTACAACAGACATAAATCCTAAAAAATCAAAGACAAATACATCAAATCAAAACTATATACAAATCATACAATGCCCAAAGCTTCTTGAATGGGTCCAGTATAGCGTGAAGAAAGTAATTGAAATCCCCATAAGATCAATATTCAATTAAGAATATGGTCAGATAATATTCCCCAAAATTCCTTAATAACTGGTTTGCTCTTAATATTGTGGAACAGAAATTTGTGTGCCTTAAGGTATTTAATAGCTGTTAATTTGAACCCCTCCCAAGAGAGGGACTGTCTATTCTTCCAATTTAAGGAAATGTAATATTTGATTAACATAAAGATAGGAATTAAAACCTTACATTTCCTCTCAGATATGCCAGGAGGTGGGATATGGAGCATAGTGAATACCCATGAGAGGGTGGATTTTTCATAGCCAATTTTCTCAAGAATCACTCTCAAGGCACACCAAAGTTTGTAGGAGCACTTGCAACTCCAGAACAAATGGAGGATGTCATCCGTTTGACTCGAGCAGTAGCAACATTTGGGGGACTGATTTGGGAACATTCTACTAAGGACGTCCGGGGTGAAATATGCATTATTCAAGATCATTAGATGAGTGTATTTCATCCTTTTGAAAGGAATAGATTTAGAGCTTAAATTTATAGCTTTTGAGATCTGGTTTTGGTTAATAGCAGGGTTAACCTTTGTCCAAAACTTCGAAATACAGAGAGCATTCTGATCTCTGAGTGAAATAATGACCTTGTAGGAGTTTGCTGTCATTTTTTTTCCAGTGAGAAGGAGTTTCTTTATCATTTTACATGTTAAGATATAATTTTTTGATGCCAGGGGGTGGTCTAGATACTTTTGTATCAGCTCTCTAATTTATCGTAAAATACTCAGGTATTTTTTGGGTAAGTTCAGCTTAGTGATATTCTGATGCCTAAAGGGGAACAGATCGGCTATAGAAGTATTCAAAAGGAGAGGGCATTGATCCAAATTAAGCATATTTCCATTTAATTTAAGGTTGGGATTCAGATGAAGTGGTTGAAGAGTTATAAATGAGTGGGACAGGTTCAGAGAATTGAAGAGGGCCTGGAGGGATTTTATGCTAAATAATATGCTTTTTGAACGCTTTAATAAACCTAAGTTTGATTCATTTAAAAATGGGAGTGCTGCGGGGTTAAATTTTAATGTTTTGACAAAACTATTACCTAAAATCACCCATGTCGGGGCCCACTCAGAATTATCTCTCTGATAATACGCAATCTTAAATATTCTACTACTATTTATTATCTGATAGTAAGTTTTGAAGTCAGGAAGACCCACCCCACCCGTCTCCCTTGGGTAAATGAGTTTTGAATAGCTAATTCTAACCGATTTAGGAGCCCAAATAAATTTCGAGATGGACGATATAATCCTTTTGAAGACGTTGTTATGTAGAATGCAGGTGGTTGCATGAAACAGATAAAGAAGTCTAGGAAGGATATTCATCTTAATCACCATGGCTCTGACCAAAAAAGGGAGCTTGAGTTTTGACCATCTATCAGTATCGTTTTGGATATTATTCCAGTATCGGACAACATTATCCTGATAGTAGTTTTGGTTACCCTGTGAGAAGTGAATGCCTAGATAATGCAGTTGTTCTTTCCTTTTGAGCTCTGATTCTGAAAATGTATTAGGCAACCTAGAGTGGATATTCAAGGGAAATATTAAGGATTTATCTTTATTAAGTTTATAATTTGCGAGGTTAGAAAATATTTTAATGGAAGATAATATTTTGATTAGGTCCGAGCTGGGGAGGGTGAAATAGATATTTAAATCATCTGCGTATGCTGAAAAGGAAATCTTCGAATTATAAATACTAGGGGGATGATGAAAAGTAGATTGTTTAATAAGCATGAATAGTGGTTCCATATATAGGTTAAATAGAAGTGGGGAAAGTGGGCAACCATGTCTGACCCCGTTCACAATTTTGATCCTGTTGGAGAGTAGATTATTTATTTGAAGTGTAGTGTAAGTTGCAGAATAAAGGGTTTTTATTTTGTCTATAAATGAGATTGGGATATTGAAGAAAGGTAGCGTAAGAAATAGGAATTTTGTACTTAAGCGATCAAAAGCCTTGGATGCGTCCACCGCTAAGGCATATATAGGGTGCTTGCTAAGATTGGAATGGTGTATCATAGTTTCCAGTAGTAATGTTTGGTCATTAGTTTGCCTTCCCGGGATAAACCCGATTGTTCGGGTGAGATAATATAAGAGATGACCGCTTTCAGCCTATTAGCTAGGACCATTGCTAGGATTTTCATATCTAAATTGATTATGGAAATGGGTCTATAGTTTTCAGGATTTTTCGGGTCCGTATTATGCTTGGGAATGAAGATAGTTTTAGAGGCGTTTAAATGCGTATCTTTAAAACCATTTAAAATAATATAATTAAACAATATCCCCAGTCCTTTAGATATTTTTGTGCTAAATACTTTGTAAAATTCTGCCGTAAATCCGTCAGGGCCAGGTGATTTGTTAGGTTTAAGGTTATTAATGACACAAATGATCTCCTGTGTGTTGATGTCTCTCTCCAGGAATTTATTCTGTCTTTCCGTGAGTTTGGGAAAGGTCAAGTTTCTCAAAAAAGATTGAATTTCTGTTTCGTCAACCATGTTTCCTGTGGGTCCATATGTTTGAGTGAAAATATTTTCAAATAATTTGATGATTTCATTGGGTTTCTGGAACTCCTTCCCTTTATAATGAATCTCTGGTATAAATGTAGAGGTTTTAGATAAATTGATCACTCTGGCCAAAAATCTGGAGGGAGATTGTATCACATCCGCGTATAAGGCCAGTGACTTAATTTCATGAAAGCTCAGGTTATCTGATTGTAAAGAAATTAGATCTTTTTGTAACTGGATAATACGTTCTTCTAGGAGCCGGGTGTGGTTTGTTTGTCAGTAATTTCCTCTTTCGTCAGGAGGTTGGGGTTCAATCTCCAGCAGAGAGCTGATCTGTTGGTTAGGTCTTTGTTGTGTTGATAAATAGATAAAGAGATTTTGGAATGATCAGAGAGAGATCTGGGAGATTGATTAAAAGAGATGTCCAGGTTGTAGAAGGCCCGGTAAATCAGAAAAAAGTCCAATCTGGACAAACTTTTGGTGCAGCTAGAGAAGAAAGTGCTTTATGTGCTGACAGATTATATCTTGCTTTTGAGTTTGATCTATCAGATCTGGGGTCCTGCACCGAATTCCAGTCTCCACCAATGATATCGTAGTGATTGGGAAAGGAGGTAAGGAAGTTGTATAGTTTTGCGAAGAAAACTTGTTGAACGTAACATGGGGCATATATGTTAATAACGAGAATAGGTTTATCTAATAAGGGGTGATTTGAAGTGAAGAAAGACCACCTACCCTCATCATCTGACCCCATCTTATCTATATTTGCCCCGAAGCTATTTTTGATAATAATGGCCATTCCAGCACTTTTCGTAGTGCTTTCTGAGGCTATAATGTTTTTGATCCATGGTCTCAATTTTTCTTGTTCCCATTGTTGATTCAGTAAATGTGTCTCTTGGAGGAAAGTAATATTAGAGGTAGATTTCAATGTTAGATACATAAGCAATTTTTTTTCTTAGGTGATTGTAGTCCCTTAATGTTCCAAGATTCTAAGCTCCACATCAGCCAGTTGAGTTAAGTAGATTATACAGGGGGATATGTAATAGAGGATATGTACAACACTGAACCTTACTATCAAACTGCATTAATAATGTAGGGGCAAGTATGATCGATCCTTCCCGCTTATTCCCGTTGCTTACCCACCTCCCCCTAAGCCCGGAAGGGTCTGGGAACCACAAATTGCTCCGTATAATATTTAACCAGTTAGAGAAAAACACATGTTCCCAGAGTATGCCTCCTTAATCACTGTGAGCAAAAATGCATAGCAAATCCAAGCAGTGCTTAAACCAAATCCACCGCTCCGCCATAGTGAAGGAAAATCATGTAGAACTATAAAGCAAAAGCAATTTATTTAAACTTCATAAACATGTATTATAACCCCATTGCTGAACTGAACCCCCATCTTCCAACAGTCTACAAGGTTAAACTTTAATCATATCATCGTGTAGAGCTGAACAGCAAACAAAAAATATTTACATTTCCAAGAAGACTACTTTGCTTACAATAAAGATCCATAACCAGTCTCTGCGACATTCCCATTATTATAACTATAACAGTAATTATAACACTTTTTATTAGGAAACAATCTTAACCTCTGGATGAAGATACTTTATATCATTCTACCATTCCCTCTTGACACTAGCGTTATAACGAATCCTTGTGTACTTTCGGGAATTTGCTTCACTAAGAAACAACCCCGTAATAGACCGCATCATTAGGTTATATCAGTGTCCCAGAATATACCTATGGTCCACCTGCTATGAAGTAGGGAAGGTTCTTTATTTTGTAGAGGCTATTGCTTCCCAAATGACACAATCATTCTCTCCAGACCTCAGGACATACGATTCAGTCAAAAATGCCATTACTCTTAACGGTATTACTCACCAAGTTAGCTGGCAGGGTTGAGCCTTTTGCTGCTTCCAAAAATGACCAATGATTTTATTTATATGTACAAGTTAACCTTATTTGAACTTGGCAGTGTCATAGTATCTAGTGTTTGCTCCAAGACAACAGTAGAGATTATGTTGCAATAGTGGGTAATTTTTAACCAAGTCACTAAAGGCTGCATATGAGTGTAATGTTTTGACTTTCTATTCGAGCAGCACAACCCAACCATATCAAGTGCAGCAAAGTTCATACATAAAAACAGATTTCAGAACACAATACATCTGTTCACATGTGTCTGAGGAACTTCACATTGTGCTGTTCCGGTTTTATTATATTCTACTGGTCCATCGGGTGCATAGTAGCAAGCGCCAACCAAACTCTGCCCAAAACCCAGCAGCAGGTTTTTGTCACACTGTGGTCAGGAATCAACAGTGACGTGTTTCTCAGCCATATGAATATTCCAACCGAAAAGGACCACCTACCGAGGATTTGTTTATTCTTGGAACAAACACATATCAAGTAAAATATTGGAAAATAAACTTTTTTTTTTTTTTTTTTTTTTTTTTTTTTTTTGTGATTAAGCATAAGTGAATATACTGAACAGACACTGACCATATGCTGGTGAAATCAGACTTATTTCTACCCCGCCCTCCCTGTGAAATCCAAGTCATTACAGCTGGACATTTTAATGCCCTGTACAAATAGCCTTAAACATGTAGATACAAACATTACACCTTGGGTAGGGCAAGCTAGGATCAGGTTTTCCACTATCTTGAAATATATAAAGAGGAATCGCAAATCATGTCCTACAACAGATTCTGTTATTGACACAGTACAGTAAAACTCTGCAGACTAAAGGCAAGAACCTGTAAAAGTATAATGTTTAAGATCACACTAATTCAGTGGGGGAAAACAGTCTGGGATATTGTGTTTAAATTGTTGTAAATTAAAGCACTAAGGAACCTAGAAGAAAATCAATCTAAAACACTTATTCCCTTATTGCAGCTGTAAGTCGGAAAGTAAAACAGTAGATCTGTTCAGCTTAGAAAATGGGCAGCTGAGATTATTCGTTAACACAGAATGTCATGGGGATAAATACTGAAGGACAGTTGGTTCTTTGCTGCTTCGTGATTTGCATTTCAGTATGCCATACATAAGCACGAGTTTACCTTAAAGTAAATAGCAGGAAATAGAAAGGTAGGATGTTGCGACCACGTAAACTGCTCTGCCCTTCGTGAGATTTGTGCTGATGAGTGAACTTGGTAATTTCCCATTAGAAGCGATTGCAACAGGTTGGTGCTGGAGAGTCCGCTGAACCAGGCAACGATTTTGTTCTGTTGTACAAGACATTCCTGCGTGGTGGAAAAGAAGGAAACCGAAACCTGCAACCAAAAATAAAAGAAACTTCCGTGTGACCTGACAAGCACCAAAGGAACTGTATGCCTTTAAGACCCAATTGCATGCTGGGACATGAAGGGTCAACGACCTTCCGGAGGACCGACAGGCATGTCAACAGGCCAGGGGTGCCGAAAATAATCCATGAGGTGGAACAAAATGCAATGGAACTAGCAGCGCCAACGATCCAAGATGAGAGACCTTCGTACCATCAACTGACAAGGTAACTTCTTGTTTCCTGACCTAAATTCCTAAAATAACCCAGTTGAAATCAAACGCACGCATTGAGGTAAAAATGATGCATAATTTAATTTGCCTTGTCTGGAACTTCATTGAATGTCTTTTTAAAGGCCTCCTTAGCCTCTTCGAGGTTTTGTGCAGAGATCTGTACACCCTGGTGAGAGAAACTGAGGGTGCTAGGGTAGCGCATCTGGAATCTTATTTGTTTTTTGATCAGATAGGCACAAAAAGGAGCTAGTTTTTGTCTCTCCTGTTTAATCGGGGCTGGAAGGTCAGGAGAGAGGAAGATTTTTGAGCACTTCCAGTCAATGGATTTTTTCTTTTTTGCTGCTATTATTAATTTGTTAACATGCTGGTAGTTAAGAATCTTCACAAACACTGGTCTTGGAAAAAGACTGTTAGTTGCTGGTCTTAAGGCTCTGTGAGTTCGTTCTATAATTATTTTATCCGAAAGGGGTTCTTTGTCCAGGAATATAGAGAAAATATCTGAGATGCTCTCTAGTAAGTCCAATTGTGGAATATGTTCTGGGATGCCCCTGATGATAAGGTTGTTGCGTCTGGATCTGGCTTCAAGGTCAATTAGCTTCTGTTGGATGCTCTTCATGGTTGTGTCATTACTTTTTTGATCTTTGAGTAATTGATCAATTTTAATCTCATTGTCCATTACCTTTGCTTCTGTTTTATCCATTCTGTTTAAAATTTTGTCAATGGATTCATTAAATGATTTGATCTTCTGTGAGATACCTTGAATTGCTGTTTGAATGGGTTGTAGAGCAGTCTTCAGTTCTTCCATGTAAGTTGAGTCTGTTTTATCTTTTGAAGTTAAAGGTATTGCTTTAGAAGCCTCTTGTTGTTTGGTAGTTCTGGACCTTTTCGGGGTTCCTTCTTTTTCTGGGGAGGCTATAGCTGAAAATTTTACTTTAGTAGTTTGTGTTTCCATGAGATCTAGCTCCTTTGACATGGTTATGAAAGATTTTCCAATGCTTTTTTTACCCACAGGAATAGTAGGCCTTTGAGGCCTAGAGCACATGCAGATCCAGCAAGCAGCAGACAGACAGACAGATCAAGTGCAATCCTACACCGTAACCTTTCAGCAACCTCTCCAAAACGCAGGTACAATCACCAAGTAAGGTTTTTGATAGCTTAGTAAAGTAATTAAATGTTGTGAAGTCTTTTGATCCTTAAGATTGGTTGTTATATTTCAGGTGAGTGGCAGAGCTATGTGGAGACACTGCTTATAGGATGGCAGACATTTTGATTCCGACTCGTGTATGATCTTGTCTGTCAACCTGTCAGTCACCATTGCAAATCAGAAAGGGCTCACAGCTTATCCCTGATGTAATCGCACCTCCACCTTAAATGCATCCGTCACTCCCAATGCAGACTTCACTGCTGTAATACCACCCTTGTACATATCCTGTACCTCTCTTACATATATCTCTGCCACTCATGACTTCCTCATACAATACCACAACTCCTCTCTAGGCACCATGTCACATGCTTTCTCTAAGTCCGAAAGACAAAAAGCAACTCCTGACCTTCTCTGTACTTCTGCATCAACACTTTCAGAGCAAACATCGCATTTGTAGCGCTCTTTCCTACCATGAATCCATATGCTGACTACTACTCATTACCTCCCTGCTTAACCTAGCTTCCACTACTCTTACCAATAACTTCATGCTGTGATTGATCAATGTTATCCTTCTGTAGTTACTACAGCTCTGTACATCAACCTTATTCTTAAAACTGTACCCAAGCGCTTTCTCTCCACTCCTCATGCAACCTCTCACTTTCCAAGATATCAGTAAGCAATCTGGTTAAAAACTCCACTGCCATTTTCCCTAAAAACTTCCATGCTTCCACAGGTATGTCATGTGGACCATCAGGCTTGCCAGTATTCGTCCTCTTCATAGTTATGCCTACTTCCTCCTTGGTAAGCCGTTGCAATTCCTGATTCACCATACCCGCATCATCCAACCATCTCTCTCTCATTCTCTTCATTCATCAGCCTCTCAAAGTACTCTGTCCATCTCCTCAACACACTCTCCTCACTTGTGAGTGCATTTCCCTCATTATCCTTTATCACCCTTACCTGCTGCACATCTTTCCTAGCTCTGTCCCTCTCTCGAGCCAATCGGTACAAGTCCTTTCATCCCTCCTTAGTGTTCAGCCTGTGATACAACCCTTCATATGCCTCATCCTTAGCCTTTGCCACCTCTCTCTTTGCCATGCACCTCATCTCCTTATACTCCTGTCTACTGTCCTCATCTCTCTGACAATCCCACTCCTTCTTTCCAAACCTCTTTCTCTATATACTGTCCTGTACTTCCTCAGTCCACCACCAAGTCTCCTTGTGCTCCTTCCTCCATCCACATGTCACACCAATCCTCTTTCTAGCCATCTCCCTTACTAGCTCTGCTGTACTTACCCAGATATTTGGTAAACCTTCACTGCCACCCAGTACCTGTCTTAACTCTTCCCTGAACTCCACCTCACAATCACCTTTTTCCAGTTCCCACCATCTGATCCTTGGTGCTGCCCTCACACTCCTCCTCGTCTTGATCACCAATGTCATCTTACAGACCAACATTCTATGCTGCCTAACTACACTTTCCCCTGTCACCACTTTATAGTCTCCAACCTCCTTCAAACTGGCCATCCTACATTGGATATATTCACCTGTGTGCATCTTCCTCCACTCTTGTATGTCACCCTATGCTCCTCCTTCTTTTTATAATATGTATTCACCACAGCCCTGTCCATCCTTTTTGCAAAATCCACTACCATCTCACCGTCTGCATTCCTTTGCTTAACACCATACATAGCCATCACTTCCTTATCCTCTCTGTTCCCTTCACCAACATGCCCATTGAAATCTGCTGCAATAACCACTCTCTCACCTTTGGGTACAGTCATCACCACATCATCCAACTGGCTTGACAGTTCTCTTTCTCATCCATCTCACAACCAACTTGTGCAGCATATGCACTAACAACATTCATCATTACACCATCAATTTCCAGCTTCATAAACATCACTCTATCAGACACTCATTCATGCTCCAAAAACACTCTTGCCATACTGTTCCTGCAGGATAGCCCCTACCCCTTTTCTCCTCCCATACACACCATGATGGCACAAATTTGCCATATGAGTGTTGGACATCCTCCAGGGTATGCCTGTCAATGCAAAGGCTACAGTGCTAACGAATGACTCTAGTGTGTTACAGCAATATTAAGACAGTGTCACTAATTATGTCCCATTGCCCCCATGTACTTGCCCTACTCATGTCCTGCTCTAACAGGTTGAAAGGGATGAGTGGGCAGGAAGAGTGTGAATACAGTGTGCAATACTGACATAGAACAGAAATGTATATCAGGTATTACCTGTGTACATGTCAGTATGAGTAGGTGTATCTTGCTCCCTCATTACAACAGACATGGGATGCAACATATTAGTTAAATAAGCTGTACATGTTGTACACGTGTAAACTTAGTTACTGTGTATCCAACAGAGTGACATTTCTACAGCTACTGGTTATTGCATTGCCCTGACATAGCCATGGGCACTACAATAAGCATGATTATCAGTTTGAAATTGGAGAGGTGTCCAACTGTGTTATGACTTTGTGTCCATACGTACTACAAACAGCTATATGAACACCTACATAGCTGTATGGACTTAGCATTACCTTACTTGTAAAATCTGCCTCCACCAAAGTAGAGTAATCCCCTTTGCTGGACAGCAGCAATACACAAACCACAGACTTGGTCCCTATATTGGCTGTACAGGGCAAATTAGGAGCAGGCACCAACTTGGCATCAAGTTAGCCTTTGTCTGAACAAGTATATAAGGTCACAGGTGGATTACTGTAAGGCTAACTATGAGTACAAATTGGACACATCTGCCAAGGTCCATCACAAGGCCATCTTCACATATGTCTACAATCTCAGAGGCAGCAAATCAACCCACCCTGTAATGGTGGTCAATCAGAACACATACACACACAACATAGCTATAGCCAACCTGCTGCAGATAGGTTTAGGGCAAACATCACCCCCGGCTCAGCATCACTATAAGTGGATATGTACAGCACCTGCAGCCCTCCCCTCATCACCAGTGAGCAGATACATATTGCCTACTGAAAGGCAACATACGTAAGTATTCGTGGGACCTGATAACATCCCTGTCCACATCCTACATGAACTCAGGCATGTGCTCCCAGCTCCATTACACACTGTAGTCACAACAAGCCTCGGGACCATCCACACCCCATCCACATGGAAGATGGCCAATGTCATCCCTCTACACAGACGTGAATGAGGAATAGAGGATTATGCAATTAACTGGCCCTCATTGGGTGGAATATGACACATCATGACCATGAGTGCAATGCAAGCTGATACTGTGCTGATAGATTACATGGGTATGTTGTGGTTGTGAGTGGTGGCTATGGTATTCAGTGTAGATGTGCAGATTCTGTATATACTGTTGCCAGATGTATGAGGTTCTGTGATGTCTTTTCCTGTTTATGTCTTCCAGGTGCAATGTCGCATCAGCGAAGGTCAACCTTTTCAGCAGCTGAGACGAATATAATCATAGAAGCCATACTACAGAACCATGTCATACTGTTTGGCTGGAGCCAGCAACATCTATGGTAGAGGACCGCCATGTGAGATGACCCTGTCCACAGGGTAAACGATGTCGACCTGCACGCAAGTACATATGAGCAGGTCTGGCATTGTGCAACTGACCTCAGACACCATGTCCGGCAAAGGACTGCTGGCATGGCCAGAGACTGCACAGCCACAGGTGGGGGCCTAGCCATGCAGCCCCCACTGACACCCACTGAGGAGCTCCTCACCAACCTTGGGGCACCCAGACCCCTACATGCTGGAGGTGACTAGCACCCTGACAATGGGCGAGGAACATGCAGGTAAGACCCCAGTGGAGATTACTAGACTAATGTAGCACACGTACTTGTAACTGCAGAGTATCTACATACATGTGTCAGATCAGATTAGAGTTGTGGACAGGGTTTTCTAATTCACAGAAGTGCACATCTATAGTGAGAAACAGCAAATTGTGTAGTATTGGGGGTTGTACTGGAAATGTGCAGACATGCTGCATCCAACCTGTACCAATGTCACATGTGAGTCTGCTGACAATGCCGCTCTCCCACAACTACCTAGGTCCCTCTGGTCTGGATGTAGTACAGCAGCTTGAAGCTGGTGAGTATGGAATTATTCTATTGTGGTTTGCCAATACCCCAGGCATGTGAAGGGCATGCAATTTACATGCACACAGCTGTCACTCATACACATATTGCTTTATGTGCATGTTCACTTGTGGTGGGGTTAACTGCATTGCATCACAGTGGTCACCACAGGGGCCTATCTGAAGAGAATGTAACATTCTTGTATCATACTTCACAACCTGTCAGTGCAAGACTTTTGGACAGAAACCAACAAAATGGGGGGATAAACGGCCTAAGGTAGGGACATGTGAAAAACATTACTCTTATGCAGTGGATATAAACAGTGTACACACCCCTGTTAAGATGGCAGGTGTTTGTGATATTTACAAATTGAGACCACAATATGTCAGTCCACTCATTTTCCAACCTTTAATGTGACCCATAACATGAACAATTCATTTGTAAATCCAACCAATCTGTTGGACACCAAATATGGAGTATACAAACCTTATAATAAGCTGGATGCATATCTGTGCACACCCTTCAAATAATATTTTATTGCAGCAGCTTGTGATTTACTGACAGCATTCAGTCTGCTTGGTAAACACCTACCATCAAGTAGAGGCACTCACACCAAATAACAGTCTGCTGTCCAAGTAGGATATTCATGACATTTGCTCAGATGCCTGCAACAGCAACAGCCATGGCTTGCAGACAGCTTACAAAGCAGCAAAGGGATTTCATATTTGAAAGGTATCAGTCAGGAGTAGGGTAAAACAACATTACCACAGCATTGCATACACCGTAGAACACAGTGGAGACAGTCATTAAAAGGTGGATTGAATATGGGAAACAGTGCTGTTGAAAAGAACCCACTATCCCTCCAAAACTGATTAAAGGGCATGTCAAAACCTGGTCAGAAAGGCTGCTGGGAGACATAGAGCAACACTGAGGGAGTTACAGGAATTTCATGCAAGCACTGGTACTGTGTACTACATGTGAAAACAATTGCCCATATTCTGCATAGGTCTGGTCTATGGGGTAGGGTCAGAAGATGGAAGCATTTCACCACACCAATAAACATCCAGGGGTGGATACAGATTGCAATACAGCACATCAAGTCTCCCAAAGTCATGTGTGAAAATGTATTATGGTGTAATGAAACTATGGATTGACCTCACAGCCACAATACCAAAATGTACATGTGGTGCACAAGCAACACCTCTCTTCACCTCAAGACCACCGTCCCCATGGTGAATCAGACTGGTGGGATTGGCCTGCTGTAGGGATGCTGTTCCAAAGCCAGAACTGGATCTGTAGTCATGGTGGGGGGAATTCTGAACAGTTCCAAATAACACTCACATCTGGCCCAAATCCATCAGGCATCTGCAAGAATGCTGAGGATGGAGAGGGGTGTCAGCCTTCAACATGACAAACACCAGAAGCATACATCCAAAGCTACCTAAGGATGGATCAACCTGAAAAACAATCATGGTTATGGATTGGCTCACTGGAGCCTAGACCTAAGCCCGATAGAAGAACCCCAGTGTGACATGATGAGGGCTATGCACATGAGCTGCCCTTGCAGTCTGATAGAGTTGGGGGACCTTTGCAAGAAAGAGCGGCCAAATAACGTCGTGTCAAGATGTGCCATGCTGATAGACACCTTCCCAAGAAGAGTGAATGCTGTAAGTCACTTACAAGGGTCTTCAACAAGGTATAATTTTAAGGGTGTGTACACTTATGCAACCACCATATTGTACATGTTTCATTCATCACATTTGATACATAACACATTTGTTTGTTTATCAATTGGATTGCACAGGTCATATGTCACATGAAAGGTGGATAATATTTTTGAATGCATTAATGTGATCTCACTTTATATATTACAAGAACATGGAATGTTAACAGGGGTATGTACACTTATCATATCCACTATAAGCTTAGAAGGTTGGTGGTGTAACAGTAATTGTGTGACCATACATTTACTGCTGGTCTAGAGGTGTGAAACTGAAATGCATGTCATTAATTAGTGATGTCACTCCTCAGATCATCCCAGTTATTTATCAGGCAAATACAGGAGTTATGATAAGTGTACATACCCCTGTTAACATTCCATGTTCTTGTTGGGAGGGTGGCTTAATGGCTAAGGTGCTTGCCTTACAAACACAAGGTGCAGGGTTTGAGTCTCACAAGGGATAACTGGCTAAGCTTAAAATGGCTCACAAGGGCAGTTAGCTTAGTACTAAACTATGAACCTATGAACTATGAGAAACAGAGCAAACATATGAACCAGACATCTACACATCCTACAAGGATCTGTACAGTTGTGAGGTATGTTCTGTTGTACTTGCCACTGTGCTATACAGGTAAACAGCAATGATGTGTACATGGGTGCAGTCTGTGCTGGGGAAGGGTCATCACCTAGTAACACTATTCACATATGCCAGAGATGTATATTGTTAGTTATATGGAGTAAAACTGGTTGCAATGCATGATGTTGAGGGCCGTGTGTCATGCATGTCTCCATTTGGGTAATGTGAGGTCTTTGTAACAGATGTGTGTCACCTCACCTGTAAGTGTGTGTGTTTGTGTGCATGCACACGAATGCAGATGCATGTGTGTCTGTGTGTGCACGTGTGTGCGTGTGTGCGCGTGTGTGTGCGTGCGTGTGTGTGTGTGTGTGTGTGTGTGTGTGTGTGTGTGTGTACTAGCCATTCTCAAAGTGCAGGTATTAATGTACATATGTTGTCTTCCCCTCACAAATAGCAATGGGGATCGGGGTCTATCCTGCTTGGAAACTGATGTCATTGTCTCTGTAGACTCTGACAATGATGATAGGAATAGTGAGGTACAGGTGGGGTTGTCAGTGGCTGAATCTGTGCCATTGGTTGGCTTCCCACTGTTGTCCACACCATCCCTGCACACAGTGACAATGCCCACACATACCCCATTACCAGTGGCCACAGATGATGGACAGTTGACAGGTGGTGGCATGCAACAGGCTAGTGTGGTGACTATAGCAGGTGTGAGTGTAGACACCGGCCATAGCCAGATGGGCAGGTGAAGTCCCACACAGGTGGATGGACAAGGGTGCTCACAGGAGGACTGCTGCTCATCAATCCACTGTCACAAGTGCCACAGCAAGTGTCACCAGATGCATGTTTTGGGCTGTCATGGCTGCACAGGCATGTAGTGAATGCCACAGCAGACAAATACTCAGGGTGGTGGATGCAACTCTTCCTGATTTACATGGCAACATACATGACCTTGTTGTGGCCACACGTCAAAATACTGAGGTCATGAATAGATGGTGGGGTGAGACCTTGGCAATCCTCGACCACAACATGTCTGTGCTAGAGCGTGTGGTGGCAGATAGCCATCAGCCACATAGATGTAGGTCAGCACCAACAACAGCCGAGACTCAATGAAGCCATGTGCCTTCACACTCCCATAGTGGCAGTGACAACAGCACTTCCAAATGGGGCTGCTGTCCACATCACACCAGAGCAGGCCATGGGCATGTGGTCCTGGTCAGTCCAATCAGGGATACGGATTCAGCAGACAGCAGTCACCATCAGGAAGCAGTACTGCATCTGGGCTTGGGCCTGGTAGTGCCAGTTATACCCCTGGCAGGACCAGTTCCAATGTTTGTGGCCAGAGACAGTGAACTGGGAACCCTGCCAAGTACGGTCCACAGCTGTCCAACAGATCCCTTTGTAGGGCAGCCACATGGCGTGACTGTGTGCATACATACACACACAGATCTGTATCACAGGCAGGTCACCTCCAGATACACACAGCACCTCTACACAGCCCATCTATTGGACACCCCTCCAAAAACACACATGATGTCAACCGTATGGCCCAGCCTAGACCTCTGCCAAACCCGCACCACACCCTGTGCATATGATGATACCTGTGCCCTATCCCTTGTAATCCATAACATTGATGCAGGGGCATGCTAATATGAGTTTGATGCACAAGATGAATATAGTATAGTGCAGCTATGTAATACTGCATAAGATGCTGTTGGCTTGCATTTGTTATGGTTAAACATACAGGTTTATGTACCTTATTAGCCAGGATGCATTATTGCTGTTAGTACCAGTGACTGAATGTAGTCTGACATGCTGCATTCTGTTTGTGTTCCAGGTGTCTGTGTGTCTGCAGGCTGTGACCCTGCAGACATTCCCAAGAGGGAGTATGGCAGAGTGAGAATACACTGACCATGTCATAGGCAAGGTACACCTTTATGTGTACATGTATCAGGTGTGTATGCATGCAACAGTGTGTGAGGGACACTGTTGTCAGACAGTGTGATCTTGCATACATACCCCTTGTCACAGACAGGTAGCCTTCATACATGTCTGCTCAGTGTTGTGTAGTATCACAGGCCATACATACAGAACAAGTTACTACAGTACTGTCATGAGGTCCCTCACAAGTGTAGCCATTACATTAACTGCAACAGATTCACCAGTCAACACTTGTTGGCCCTGCCATTTCTTTCCCATACACTCAACCCTGATGCAGTTGGTGAGGGCATACATGATACTGTATATGACAGGTTTGTGGTATGTATTCCTGAGTTCACAGGAAGGAACAGGGAGACAAAATGGTATATCCTTTGCATACACAAAGTAAGGACTGACACAGGGGATGTGCATACAGTAACACAAACACAGCTGGCAATAGACAGAGTAGTAAAGCTACATATCCACTTTGATGTTCTGTAGTACTACATACACAAGACATGCCCCACATAGATTATGTGCATGGGACTTAACACACTACCTCTTACAACATGTAATGTTGTAAATGCCTTCACGGATGGCGAGATAACCCACCAGAAATAGCATCTAGAGTCATGTATTGCTCCTAAAAGCCTGGACAAGTGATAGTGTAGCAAATGTTTTATCAGCATGATGTTTCAGTCAGGTATGATACCTGATGCTGGCATGTGTGTCACTACACCCACTGTGGCCGATTTGGCAACAATATTTATTTTATTTTTTATTTTTACATTTGTTGACCGGGCTAGTCTAACTGGATATATGTCCATTTTCAGTAGAGGCCCGGGGAGAAAAGCTCCAGGGAAAAAACATACAATTAATGGAGAATAACATAATAACATTTTTATACAGCAATATTTATACAAACAATTAATAGAGAATAGTATAAAAGCAGTTTTATACAGCAATAATTATATGATTAAGGCAGTTTTATACTGCAACAAATTTAGCCTAAACATGTAAGCTAAAGAAATTGTAAAAGAATATAAAAAATAGCAGTATGTAAATACTAGAAGCAAGTCTTAGAAGGGTGTACTAGTAACACTTATTTCTATGTGAGAGAAAAGGATATAGAAGTAATCTGAGAAGGTTGTAAGAGGAGAAAGGTAAAAGATTAGAGTCAAGAGAATGTTAGTCAGGGTTAGAACATGGGCATAACCAGTGATTATTGAAATATAGCTTTAGATTTATTTTAAAAAGTGGGAGAGATGACAGAGATGTAAGGTCGGGTGGTAATTGATTCCATACTTTTCTGACAGAGTTAGAGAACAAGGAATCACCTGCTAAGTTTTTAGATTTAGTAATATGCATAAGCATTTTGTTAGAGGAGCGTAAATTTTTGAGATTGCTGTATGGTATAATGAAGCTAGAGAGTGTGGGAGTATTATGGGGTTGATAAAGGGCCTTGTATTTTATTGTAAGTTGCAGAAATTGTATCTGAATAAGAAATTCTAACCAGCCTAGTTGTTTCAGATTAAGACAGTGATGAGTTCTAAAAGGGGAGCTTGTAGCAAACCTGGCAATGTTATTATAGGATATAGCTAGTTTGTGAAGGTTCATTTTAGAGAGGTTGGTGTAAATGGGAGAGGCATAAAGAAGAGTTGATAGTAAATGAGTTCTAGCTATAGTGGACCTGGCCAGTGGTGTAAGAAAAGGTTTAATTATGTAGAGGGATCCTAATTTATGGTTAACTGATTTTACTGTGGCATTAATGTGGGTATCAAAGTTGAGATTGTTGTCAATTGTGATTCCTAAGAGTTTAGTTGTTAGATCAGGACAAATAAGGGTGCCATTATTTGATGTGATACTGAAGTGTACAGGGGTAGTCTTTTGGGTTGGTGTAAAGAGTAAAAGTTTAGTTTTTTGGGGTTTTAGTAGGAGGCAGCGGTCAGAGAACCAGTTCTCTACTATATTAAAAGCTTTTTGTGTATGAGCCTGAAGTTCAGCTTGAGAGGTGGCTGCACAGACTATAGTAGAGTCATCTGCATAATGAATACATGTGGAGAGAGGGATGGCTAAGTGGAGGTCTTTGATGTAGATGGAAAACAAGAGAGGGCCTAAAATGGATCCTTGTGGAACACCTAATGTAATGGGCAGAAGGTTTGATAGTCTATTTTGCCAGAGTACAGCCTGCTGTCTGTTATCTAGATAGGATGTGAACCAGTTCATTGAAAGTGGATTCGGTGAGTAGGACTTTAGGATGTGAAGAAGGATTTGGTGATTAACCATGTCAAAAGCTTTTGATAAGTCAACAAAGACTGCTGAGGAGAGGATATTTTTGTTGCGGTTCTCGTTGATACAGTTAGTGAAGGAAAGCAAGGCAGAAGAGGTACTATGGAAAGGTCTAAATACATGTTGACAGTTAGCTAGTAGATTGTGATGGAGAAGATGGTTCATTAGCTGTTTGTGGACACACTTTTCCATTATTTTTGCAAGTGGAAAGAGCAGGGCTATAGGATGATAGTTGGACGTGTCATTGGAGCTACCACCTTTGTGTAATGGGATAATATGAGAAATTTTCCAGATGGATGGGATAATACCTTCATTTATGGTTCGATTTATCAATATGGAGATGGGATAAGCTATGGCTTTAGATGCTATTTGCAGGAATTCAGCTGGGAGTTTATCAGCAGAGGGGGTTGTTGCTTTTAGCTTTTGGAGAAGGGATCGAATATATGATGTTGTTACTGGTTCTAACTTGAATACTGGGGGTGACTTGGAGGTGGAAGTTTGTAGTTTTGAGATATTGGGGGATAGTTGGCTAGCCAGAGTTTGGATAGTATTGGTAAAGAAAGAGTTAAAGGCATTTGCTGTTTCAGTTGAGTTTTCAGGATTAGCACCTGAGGGGATGGGGGTAATAGTTGCACCTGGATAAAGAATTTTATTAATAGTAGACCAAAACTTCTGAGGTTTCTTGAGGGAGGATTGTTGTAGGTGGAGATAGTAGTTCTTTTTATCTAGTAGGATGGCATTTTTTGTGTTATTTCTTTGCTGTCTAAAGGTTAGATGATCTGTAGATTTCTTAGTAGTTCGCCATTTAGCCCAAGATTTGTTTCTATGAATGATTAGTTGCCTAGTATTGTTTGAGAGCCAAGGAGCAGGTTTAGTTTTATTTCTTGTACAGCGTATTGGGGCGTGATGATCAAGGATTGTTAGAAATGTTGAGTTGAAGTATTCAACTGCTTTGTTAATTGGGAGGGATTTTAATGGTGACCAATTACATTGCTTAAGTTTTATTTCGAAAAGCTCGGGGATAAAATGCTTTTTGGAGCGAACTGTTCTGATAGTGCTAGGGAAGGTTGGGTTGGTTTTATGTCTGATTATGTATGTTAGCAGGTGGTCACTAAGATCATCAGGGAGTGTTCCTGTTATGTATGTGTGGTGAGGACTATTAGTCAGAATCCAATCCAAGATGCTTTCTTTATTGTTCAGTTTGTTAATTCTGGTGGGGGAGTTAATAGCTTGTGAGAAGCCATAAAGGTTAATGTGGTTGGTAGGGTTTGAACTGCTACAAGAATTCCAATCAATGTTAAAGTCTCCTAGGACTATGGTTTCTTGTGGGAGCTGAGAAGAAAGCCCGTTGAGTATGTGTTCTAGAGTAGCAATGTTATTGCCTGGGGGAAGATAGACGCAGATGATGTTTATGGCTTTATGTCTGTTAAGCTGGAATTTTGAGATAACTATTTCAGCGCTACAGTCTAAAGATAGGTTAAGATTTACAGTACTAAGTTGTATGTGGGCTTTATAGAGAATTGCTACTCCTCCTCTTTTTTTGGATGTGCGATCTAACCGAATAATACTATAGCCTGAAGGAATGATTTCACTGTCTTTTATTGAAGGTTTTAGCCAAGTTTCCAATAGGCAAAGGATATCAAATTGGTGGACATCAAGAAGGGCATGAACATGAGGGATTTTATTGCACATGCTTTGTATGTTAAGATGAGCAATGGATAGTGAATTGGGTGGTTTGATTAGAGGAAAAGTGGGAATTGTGGCTTGGGGACTATTTGCAGTGATAGGGATAGGTGTTAGCCCAGGATTAGGATGAATGTCTCCATCTGTTAGGGAGTGGAGAAATATAAAGTACTTAGGTTGGAGAAGTTTACAGTAAAAGTTAACTGTATGTTTAGTTTTTATATTACTGTATTTGATGTGTTTTAGTCTGTGTAATTTAGCAATTAGATAACTGGGTTTAGAAATGGTAGTTTGGAAGTTAGGGAGTTTTGTTATAGAAGGTGTAGAAGAATGTTTGGAAGGGATGTGGAGTTTATAGTGAAGGGGTTGTTCATAGTGGGTGAGGAGATAAGTAATAGATAGAGCTGATAAGAGTAAGGTAAGTATTGGTATATGTAATTGGTAGGGCATGATAAGGTAGGAGTAAATAGTTATGGAGGTGAGAGATTAAATTTGGAAGGAGGTGTTGAAGGGTATGTTAGGTGGAAATCTAGTTACATGGTCATTGTTAAGAGACACAGGCCACATATAGGTTGTAAACATCTGGATATTCCATAGACATCTGTACAGAGGAATGGTATGGCCTGCACAATGGTTTAACATGCTGCATGTGAAGCAGATGCTGTTACCACACTATATAAAGTAATGCCATTGGTAGGTGATAAACCGGCATGGATGGTACACACATCAAAATGGTATCAGCCAAATAGGATATGATCTTCACCCAAACACACACACACACACACACACACACACACACACACACACACACACACACACAGTTGCCAATATTGAGATGAGAACCCTTACCTATCTAGTTTTTACTACTATAGTGTTATGCAGTTATCAGACACACCACAGAGCTTTTACAATTTCACTTAGTTCCAAGGTACTTCTAAGGTGAATAACATCAACAGGCCTAGTAAAGTAAGGTGATTGGAAGTGTACAGCATGGTATACAACTCAACATGGTATAACCCACACAATATATGCTTCTCACACAAACACTTACCAGTATTGAGATTAAAACCCTTACCTATTGAGTTATTTCTACTATAGTGTTACACAACTATTAGATGCGCCATGGAGCTTATATGATTTTACCTAGTCCCAAGGTACTTCTAAGGTGAATGACATCAGCAGGCCTAGTAAAGTTGGGTGATGGGACGTGTACAGGGTGGTCCACAATTCAAAATGGTATAACCCACACAGTATATGATTCTCACAGAAATACACACAAACAGTTGCCAGTATTGAGATTAGAACCCCTAGCCATCTAGTTATTTCTACTATAGCTTTACTCAGTTATCAGATGTGCCACACAGCTTATATGACTTAACCTAGTCCCAGGGTACTAATGAAATCAGCAGGCCTAATAAAGTAGGGTGACGGGAAGTGTACAGAGTGGTAGTAAACAACTCAAAATGGTATAACCCACACAGTATATGATTCACACACACACACACACACACACACACACACACACACACACACACACACACACACACACACACACTTACCTGCTAGTATTGAGATTAGAACTCCTGTATATCTAGTTATTGTTATGGCACGTGCTACAGAGCTTACTGGGCTGACAGCTGGCCAAATGTGCTGATAAGGGGAATGACATAAGCAGGACTGATAAAGTAGGACAGTGGGTGGGAAACATATCAAAATATTTCTTCCTACAAACATACACAGACTGGATCTGAGAGTAGAACCCCTGCCTATCTAGTTATTTCTACTATAGTGTTATGCAATTACTGCACACACTACAGAGTTTACTGGACTGACAACTGGCCAAAGCTGCTGATAACTGCACAGCTGAGGTAAACTATTACAGGTGCCAGAAAGACTGCTTTCAATTTTTCCCTTAGATCTTGCTAGTTCTTTCTCTGTTGTACTTCAAATAGTCTAATAGCTTTGCACTTCAACAGGTATTCATATCTATTATTCTAGCACACCTGACCACCATCAGCAGTAGTCTTTCCTCACAGAATTAGCTCCAGTACTTAGTAGTTATGACCACCCCTCCTGGCATGATTAAAGTGCAGTTCTCTGGTGTTTTTGCCCAATACCCTGGTGCAGTTGGGCATTCTGAAACACTGTTGCAACTGCCTGATGTACACAGACAACTCTCTCCTTTAAACTCCCAAAACTCAGACATGTGAGAGATACCTCTATATCACCAAATTGGAAGATATGCACTCTCCAGCAAAGACTGGACTAGCTGGTCAAGAGGAGAATGGTCAACACCTGCAACACACCGCATGGAACACATACCCCTCCAGAACTCCCACTATCACAGCTCTGACTTACAAACACAAACCACATACCCATCTTCACAGAGGCACTCAATAGACATTTACCCAAACAGCAGACACCACCAAGACAGACACCTACTCGACCACCACAATGCAGCACAAACCACAGGACACATATCTCATCTACAAAGTGTGCCCCTCAACCTAAACTCCCAAGGCTAACCACCATGTCCAGTACAGTAATCATAGGTGACTCAATAGTGAGGCACACGGATGTCTCACTCACTAGACTGAATATGGAACATTAACAGTCAGAAGTCTATCAGGTGCCAGAATCCAACACATACACCCAGTCAGGCCACTTCACAACAACTACAAGTATCACTGTCATTGTCCATATGGGTGTGAATGACCTGAGATGCACCTTCCTGGACTACATGAAAAGAGACATGGTGGAGCTCTTAGATTATGTCAGCCAGTCAGATATGACAGTAGCCCTGAACAGTATACTACTGTCACCCAGAATGATACCACAGTACGAACAACAAATGATTGACTTCAACAATTGGCTTAAGTGTCTGGTGTCATTCTCAGGGGATCCAGTATCTGACTGTTTGGGATGACATGATTGACAGACCATGATGCCTTGCCAGAAATGGCCTGCATCTGTCAACACTGGGTTTTCAGGTACTGGCTAAGTGTCTTGCCACCCCTATAGTGCCTTTTTAGGTGGTGTTCCAAATCAAATTACCATTGTAACAGCTATAAATAAATGCAATCTGAGGGTCATGTTGCTCAACACTAGACATCTAAATCTCAGGATGCAGTCACTCAAAGCACTCCTCAAAATGGAGAACATTGACATGTGTGCTGTAATGAAGACCTGGTTTACAGCAGCAGACAGCACCCCTGCACTATAAGGCCATTACTCATTCCACACCTGTCAGCCCCAAAACATGGACTACAGCTCCAAAGGTGGTGGTGTCTCCATATTCATAAAGGATATGCACCCCTCCAGACTAGTATCTCAGCATAATGCATCTGAGATACTTCAGGTACACCTGACATTGGGTATAGTGAAATCCAGGTAATAACCTGCTATAGGTCCTCATCCATGTCCCTAGACTCTCAATCCACATTCCTCAACACCCTGGAATCTATCAAGGTCCAACCCAACACTCTCATACTAGGAGACTTCAACTACCCCTCCATCAACTGGGAAAAGTACATAAGCACCAATACACTGGCCCAATGTTTCCTGGAATTCATCAGTTCCAATGCCCGGGACCAGCTCATTCTGACCCTCAGTAGTGGTAGCAACATCATTGCCCTGTGTTGATTACTAACATATGGAACTGTTGCTTAACAACAGTAGTTAATCCTTACCTGGTCAGATCCAACCATAAAGTAATCACCATGGAAATCCACATCTCATCCACACCCTCACAAAGGTAACCACCTTGAAAACCTTCTCCAAAGCCTACTTTGGACTCCTAAAACTGAGGTGGCTAACTTCACAGCACCCATGCCAATGGAAAATAGCTGCATGACTGCCAAATCATTCACAGATGCACTGTACAAATATGTACATAAATGCATGGAACTAGCAATACCCAACAGAACCATGACACTCTCCTCCAAACATTGGAGGAGAGTGTCATGGTTCTGTTGGGTATTGCTAGTTCCATGCATTTATGTACAGAACCATGACACTCTCCTCCAAACATTGGAGACCAAGCTGGTGGTCCCCTGCTATTAATAACCTATACAGAAGGAAGAAACTGTTGCAGAAAAAGGTGGAGTCCCAAGACTGGTAAAGCTCCCTTATTAGCCTCAACAACAACTTGAGATTCCTCATGAAATCATCTAAAGACAGCTATGATGGCATAACTGCAACAGACACTGACAACAATCACAAAGCCTTTGATAGTTATATCAAGAACCTCCACAGCAATACCCAGAAGTGCCGTGAGTTACTGCACAATGCTACCTCCTATACTGAGCCAACAGATATTGCCAACATTCTTGCCAAGACATTCAGTGCCAGCTTTACCCCCCCCCAGGGGAACAATCAAAATGCCAGAAGAATGCCAGACAACCAGGATTAGTGCAGCCCAGGTTAAACCTGCATTGTCCATGAGCAAGAATACAACTTCCATGAGACCCAAAAATATCCCTGGCTGTGTTCTACATGAACTACAAAGATACCCGGCACCACATCTGTGTGTCCTGTTCAGTCACAGCCTCACCTCAGGCTTTGTTCCTCCCAAATGGCACACTGCTACAGTCATCCCTCTCTATAAAGGGGTAGCGACTACAGACCCTGGGAATTATCAGCCCATTAGACTGACGAGTCTGATATGTACAGCTATGGAGAGCATCATCAGGGACCTGATCAACAAAGATACAGATAATCTCCTAACTATGGACCCCACACAGTTTGGCTTTGTGAAAGGGAGGTCATGTCTGGTCAACCTGGTTGACTTAACTGGGTCAGTCACCAGGGCTGTGTATGATGGTAAGGCACTGCATACAGCCTACATCAATCTGGCCAAGGCTCTTGATACCATTCCTCAGTCAGGAATTATTCATGAACCCACCAAACTAGGCATTAACCCCTATATCACTAGGTGGGTTGCAAACTGGCTCACAGATAGAACACACAGTGTGAAAGTAGCAAGCTCCAAGTCAGACTAACCAGTAACGACTGGAGCTTCCACAGCAATCACTCCTCTGTGCTCTCCTGCTCAGCATCTACTTCTCAGGAGTCCAGGCCAACACAAAGGAACTCTAGCTGAACAAGTTCACAAATGACTGCAAGCTGTGAGCCACTCCACAAGTGATACAGACATCCTACAGAAAGGCCTCATTGAGACCAGTGACTGTTGTGGAAACCATGGCCTGAAGCTTAACATCGCAAAATGCATCATCATCCCCTTTGGTAAAAAGTCAGTTCCCACTAAGTACTACATCGATGGGAGCCCACTGAACACTGTAGGCACTTTAAGAGATCTGGAGACACAGGCTGACAGCAACCTCTTTCAACCACCACATTACCACTGTGGTCAGGAAGTCCTTCTATGTGGCACATCTTATTACCAAGGGTTTTGCATCCAGGAAGAAAGAAGTCATCGTCTCTGTCTACTCTTCCCTCATTACACCAAATCAAGTATAATGGCCCATTTGGCATGTACCTCACTAGACACCAATAGCTGGAGAGGCTAGAGAAGTACCTCACAAAGAGGATCCTAGGCATTAAACACATATCCTACACAGACATACTCAAAAGACTCCAGCTATTCTCTGTCTCATATCATCTACTTAGAGGCAATCTCTGCTTGACTTACAAAGCCATGTCTGACCCAGCTCTTTTCGAAATGCTACATCTAAAGGCATCCCAATCCCTTACCACAATTGATACAACATGCTGGAGGGACAGGTTTCTCAACCAGAGACTGCACATGCCCTGGAAAAGACTTCCCATACATGTCAAGCAGAGCACCTATCTGACCCTGTTCCAGAGAAATCTTGATGAGTGTATGGGTAATAGAAAGTTCAACCCAGGGATCACTCTGGTGACTCTACTGGATAGAGACACTGAGAACTAATGTCAGGTGGCACAATGGCAGGGCACTTCTATGGGCTGGGCTTGTAAAGGCTTCAGGGTCATTAGCCTAGTACATACCTATGAACCTATTAGGGGAATGAAATCAGCAGGACGGATAAAGTGAGGCACTGGGAAGTGTTGTCGGTTGGAATGGCCTAAATCTGTTTCACCTACAAACAAAAAAACACACACTCCCTCACTCTCGCATGCACAACTGTCAAACACACACAGACACATACACACACACACACACACACACACACACACACACACACACACACACACACACACACACACACACACACAGTTCCTAGTATTCAAATTAGAACCCAGTACCTATCTAGTTATTTGTACTATAGTGTTACGCAGTTATCACATGCGCTACAGAGCTTATAGGGGTAATCGGTGTCCAACGGTACTTCTAAGGTGAATGACTGCAGCAGATCTTGTGAAGCAGGGCAATGTAAAGTGTATTGAGTGGCAAGAGTCTAGTAATACTTAGACCTACGGACACACACACATACACACCACACACACACACACACACACACACACACACACACACACACACACACACACACACACACACACACACACACACACACACATGCAGGTGATGTGATATTATAAACCCAACCTTACACAATGAGGCTCACCTTTTATGGTGGCACGTGCAACTGTTTACAACTGGTATGCCACTCTCCACAGCAGGACATCACTGCATGCCATTCAGGGTATCTGTGTTTGTGACTCACTCTGTCTGTGTCCTCTGTGTCTTGCTCTCTCTCTCTATCATCGTCTGTCTCTCACTTCCTCACATCTATATGTGTGTATGCTTGACATATGTTGTTATCGGTTGCCCATATAGATATATATATATATATATATATATATATATATATATATATGTGTGTGTATTTCACCCAACAGATGCCACCTACAGCTAGCTGAGGGTAATTCTGTCTGATGTGTGTGTGTGAGGACAGTTGAGGTGTACATAGCTGTCTGTATACACAGGCATATATACACAATGCAGTCATATATTCCGATGTGAGTTCCAACATGTCCTGTGATTCTCCAAGTGTAGTAGCATGCCCTGTGTGACCTTCTATAGTTAGAGTGGGACTCCATTCCAGAGATAGGTGTACTCCAGTCTAGGATTTTGTGTGCTACAGCCATACCTCTCAGGAGTACATAGGACTTTCTTCAAGGTACTTGTTTTGTTTAGCAGACATTTTCTGACATATCTGTAGTCTGACAATGCAATGTGTTGTGTTCATTACCTAGTGCTAGACATCCTCAGATCATTATAGTGCTTTACCAGAGGAATACTAGTTGTATGATGCATAGATCAATATTATGAGGGCAGCTATGTACATTCTTGCCCAACAAGGCCATTTGTGAGATGTGGCTGCAGCCAGTTTAGTAATGACACCGCTGTGTAAACAGTCCAGCAACCTGGATATATACTGGCTGGGGATCTCCTGCTTGTGTGGTATCTTTCTAACCTGAGATGTCATATCCTTGTGTGGGCTTACCTCTCACCTGTACATTTGTTTGGCAGGTTGTCCAGGTGTTTGACTAGAGGTTTCATTCTTTCTATGTAAACTTGTGTTTTTATGGCAAGTTAGTTACATATAATTGAAGAGAGATGTTACAAAATAATACAGTCATTACTGTTTCAGACTACATAACCTTCAGACAATTCCCACTACTGCAAACCCCTCACCCTACAATCTTTCTCAGTATGTAAGGACAATATTTGTAATACATGCCTATCATTGTGCCTTTGTTCCACTTTTATTTCTGCCATTATCCAGACATCTTGCTGTCAGAGGTTGGGAGTTATAGGTGTAGGTACAGAGTGCATTCTACTGTACAGGCATGTCCATTATATGTAAAAGCAAACATATGACAAAAGGATTATTGAGAATAATCACTGGCAACTGTACCAAACAGCAGTTATATTCACAAAAGCCTTGGCACCTCAGCTATACATCCTTCAAGATGTCACTTATATGTGTAGTATATTCCACATAGCACTGTGGCTTCCAGGTATGTCAGTGGCAGTGCAGTGGGTGTCACTGACATACATAACCATTGGCACTGCAGTTATCTGCACATGGCCCTGACAAAGACAGCACTGTACCTATGGCACTACAAGACAAATGCCAGGAGAACGTGCTAGCCAGATCCTGACAGTAGTAGCCGCACATACACATAGCTCATTGACTTCTGCATATTGTGGACAGGCAACATGCTTTCATATGTATTGGCACAGCCCTGCCAATGTGTGCTATGCTGCTAATTCCCTGCAAACATACATGTTACTGCATTTGCGTGGGTATATGGGGGGGCACATCTGTTAATCATACACATTTGCACAGACTGTGCTGATATTTGCTTTATATTTTGGTTCCCTTGACCATACTATTGTGCTCTGTAAAGAGCACAGGTCAGACTGCACTGACATACACTTGAGTTTCAGATGTCTTAGCCTTCATAGCCTTACTTCAACTGTGGGTCCTGCTGTGCTATCATTGTGTGAGTCTGTAGGGGGGATTTCAACATTGCCACCATTTGTGTGCCTTTACCAGACATTTCTCTGTGGTTTTCTACAGCTGATTTGCTGTGTGGATGTGAGGGGTGAGTACGGGAGCCCACACTGACATCTATGCCTGTGACCTATGACCCCCCCAGTTAGTTGTCCCACATATATAGTGCAGTGGGATGTGCCACCTTGTGTACTACTGCATAGTGTGTGGGGGCCAGTTTTGGCCAGACAGTTCCTGATGTCCCACATAGCTGTCAGTTCTGGGCTGCTATCCCAGTAGGCCACCCCATTCCCTTGCATGCATGCAACACTACCATAGATATGCTAGCAAAACATACTAATTCATTCATTCATTGTTAAGAAAACTGACTTATCTTGTGCTTGTGGAAGTTGTGAGGACGGTGCTTGAGGGCTGTCTATGTTGGATGCACACAGTACACTGCCTATACATGGTAAGTTACAGGTAATGTAATGTGTGTGTCATCCATTTTACTGTGTGTGTGAGTCAGAGAGGGGTGTCAGTCTCTGGGGTCCCTACAGTGTCAGTGTGTGTGTGCTATGCATTGCATCTTTGCCAAGGTCTGATCACACTGGGCACGCCTCCGTCTGCCTACAGGAACAGGCTCAGAGGCCTCCTCCTCTGAGTCCCTCTGTGCCTATGCAGACCTTGGCAATGGTGGTGGGCTGTGTGGTCCTTCCCTGTGCTCTTCCTGCTGCAGCTGTTTCCGCAGGATCATATTGTGTAGCATGGCACATACTATGAACATGTGTGCACATGTGGCTGGAGAGTACTGCAAGGCTCCACCAGATATGTCAAGGCAGTGGATCCATAACATCAGCATCCCAAACACACAGAACCAACTTGAAAAAGAACCAACAAAAGACTAATAAAATCCAAAAACAAGGTTGAGGCAACGAAACAAAACTTCCAGAAAATAGCGTATATCAATTTATTATCTGCTTTCGTCAAAGACTTCATCAGAATAAAGTAAAAACATAAATCACATGTTTAAATACCAAAAGCAGATCACATGGATAATTAATCAATTAAAATGTAAATATAAAACTACTGCCTTAAAGTGCAAGCTTGATTTTCAAGCAATATGAAGACAAACTAAATTGTCATCTTTACTAATATTAAGTTTATCTCCAGATCATGTAGCCCTTGGTAAGTTACCCTGGGTCTGAAAACTCTTCTCCTCCTCCTTGGTCAGTGGCGGTTGTCAGCATTATCCTCCTCTCCACCCTCAGCCTCTAGCACATACTGATGTATCAAAGCAATGGCAGCCCCTAACATTTTTCCAGTTAAAATTCTCCTGCATGTGTACACCAGTGGTGCAGAGTTTGTGGGAAAAAAACAGACTGTAAGGTGTTTCCATAGTTTATACTGTTGTGCTGCAGATGCTGCCTGTATGATTGGCTGACTATGATGCATTCCACCTGCTAGCTATGTAATTTGTACTTGATTGTTTTATTCTACTATTTCCCTTTTTTTATCTTTTTTCCCTTCCCATTTCTTCCCCTTTTAAGCCACGAGGTGTGCTGGGCAAACCCGGTGCCCAAATGTGCTGTTATTTCTAGGTTTTTTTTGGGGTTTTTTTTTTTGAGACCTGGTGTGCATTGTGCAAACCCATTTAGGTAATGTAAACATTAAGAAATAGCCCTCCCGTGGCTGCGAACATGCTCCTCATTTCATGGAATAAGTCACTACAGCCTCAGACACACCCCCTTGCTTAGCTGTGTTTAGATAAACTTATCTCTGTGCCTTAGGGCTTCAATGTGCTTTCAACATGTCTTATGCACCCCCTTTTCATGTCTATTGCTCCTCCTAGTTACAACATAATTCTAAAGCACCTACACGGTTAGGTGCAGTTTGGTTCTCAGAAGATTTTTGTGATTCAGTAAATTCCCCCTCATTTGCATACCCCACTGCCTTAGTCCATAGTTACTGCACTAACAGAGAGCCTTTCCCTTTGACAACCACTGTTCCCTGGCATTGTTTTCATACCGCATGCCATAGACTATAATGACAAAAATGCAGATTTCCCTTAAAATTAAGTTTTTACATTTTTTTGGCATAATCCTGTTTGCGTGACGCTGAACTATGCTTACACGGTGGAGATCGGCCAAAACAAATAAATTTGTTTTTTATAAAACAAACAAAAAACAGTTTACCATGCCAATCGCCATATATTTGGCCATTGGCATGCCTAAACACTATAATACATGCTTTTTTGGGAGCTGTCATTTCTTCGTTTTGTTATTTGCTGAAATGTATTTGGTTAGTAACCGAATACATTTCTGCAAATAACACTGTTCTTGCATGGATACCTTTCTGCTTGGTGAATCACTAATTCACCTCATTTGCATGATTTTCAACAGCAAATGAGGTAATTAGCATTCTGCCGTCGTTTCCGTGCAGGAACAGTGTAGGCACACTCGTGCATCTCAAATCAGCTGTTTGCTGGATCACTCAGCGGCCATATTTTCAGCTTAATGAATCCCGGGGGGTGACTATTACGTTTGTAGTATTTTATAAACATCTTATAATATGTCATCAACCACTCAAGTTACACACATCCTATCAGCATCATTTTATTCATCTAGCTGAGAGCTTTCATATGAGTCTAAGGAGTTCTGCCTGTGTTACTTGGTTGTTGAGATATTTAGAAAAATGTGAAAATTATATCTATATAAACTGATATCATAAGAGCAATGGTGGCTATCTATTTACCTGCACTACACAGTGGTCAAATATTAACGCAGTTGAGTTTGCCATTGTGTAAGCTTTAAGACAAACTATTTTAATACCTTGCACATAGCACTGTTTTGGAATTAATGATGCAAATATGAACAAGCAATATTTGATACCTAGAGGCATCAGTAGGAGTTAACTGCAGATACACCTGGAGGTGTCACTCCAATGTAATGAGTTTTACAATCCTGGTTTTGTCTGACTACGTTGGTAGATGAAGGAAGCTGACATTGCCTAGAAAAGGCACTGTGGGAGTACACAAAGTTTTGGTAAATAGATGAAAGATCTGAGGAGGAAGATGCAGGCCATCTGTGGGAAAAGATGTAGGAATGTCAATCATCTCCTTCCTGGTTGACAAACACACACACACAAACACACTCACTCACTCCTATTTATACCATTAAGTAAGATAATTGCTGAAGCCTATTGTCTTTTGTTTACATTGTGGCATAATTTTTATAGATATAGGTTCATAGGTTCATAGGTTTATACTAGGCTATCTGCCCTAAGGCATTTATAAGCCTAGCCCAAATTATTGTGGCTTACGCCACCCCTTATATGAAAAAATACTGTGCCCATTAGTTTGTTGTGCCTCTGTCCAGCAGTGACCCAGAGATGATTCCCGGGGTAAACCTACGATCTCCCATCCACAGGTCTAGATTTCTCTTGAACAGAGTCAGCGAGGTGCTCTGCCTCACATGGACCGGGATTTTATTCCACAGCATAGGGAGTCTCTGAGTGATAAATCTATCCCTCCAGCACGTCCTATTTATATCCGTGCTAAGGTTTAAGTCGCTTGCTCTAGTGGTTTTGGTGGATTTGGATTTTTTGAGGTGGAGCATGTCCATTATTTCCGGGTTGGACATGGCCTTGTATGTCAGGCACATGTCACCTCTGAGCAGACGGTATGCGACTGAATAGAGCTGGAGTTTCTTCAATCTGGCAGCATATGACAGATTTTGGAGTCCCTTTATCCTTTTGGTGAGGAACTTTTGGGGTCTCTCCAATTGCTGCAGATGTCGGGTGAGATACATCCCGAATGGGGCATTGTACTCGATCATTGGTCTGATAAGTGAAGAGTACAGGGGAACAATGACCTCACTAGATCTGGATGTGAATCCCTTCATGATCAGGTGGGCAATGTAGAAGGTCTTTCTAACCACTTTAGCAATGTGAGTGTCAAAAGAAAGGCCACTGTCAACCTGGGTCCCCAGGTCCCTGATAACCTCTTCTGTGCTTAGTGGATTGCCACCTATATGGTAGCTTGGGGTTACCTTGTTTTTCCCGAAGGGTATGACTATACATTTTTGGCGTTTAACTTCAGGCCATGGCTCTGGCACCAGCTATCTGTTTCCGTGAGTCCCTTCTGAAGGATATCAGTGTCCGATGCACTTTCCACTATGGTGCCCAGTTTGCAGTCATCTGCAAACTTTGTCAGCCAAAGTCCTCCCATGTTGGCCTGTACTTCTGAGAAGTAGATGCCAAACAATAGGGGGCCAAGGACCGAGCCCTGTGGGACACCACTTGTGACCGGCTTGGAGTCTGACACAGCGCCAGCAACTCTAACCCTGTGGGTTCTGTCCTTAAGCCAGTTTGCAACCCATCTTGTGACATATGGGTTTACATTTAAGCTGGTAAGTTTTTCTACAATACCCGAGTGGGGTATTGTGTCGAAAGCCTTTGCAAGGTCAAGGTAGGCTGTATGGACTGTTGCACAAGACTAGGTTTGTACCAGTACTGGACATATATTTAAAGAGCTCCATTGTATCTCTCTTCATACAATGCAGTGATGCATGTCTCAAATCTGTCATGACCATGTGTATGATAATCAAGTCATGTGTGTACATGAGAAGAAGGGACTTGAGTGCTCTTGTGGCCTGTTAAATCCTGGCATTTCTGGTGCAGCTTACAGTCACCTTTTGGTGAGTGGCGCATCTGTGTGTCTCACTATTAAGTCAACTGTGACTAAGACTTTACAGTGTGCAGTAGCATGCCCATGCATCCTTAAGGGAATTGGCCTGCAGGCTGTGACCCCTTATTTCAGTTATGTTGTATGTGCAGATTGGTGTGACTCTGAGGAGTTTGTGGCTCATCCTACATCTGTGAGGTTTTTGTGGTTTAGTGAGAGATTATCTTTTTCATTTTTTTATGTTGATAAGTGCAATCAGAATTCTGTTATTGGCAGGATGCTCGGGGTGGACAAAAATAATACTGTTTGATATATAAAATACTAAATTATTAAATCTTTTTTATTAATATCCAGTATGCTTTTGTCTTTAGTAGCACTATGTTGTGGGAAATAAACATATGCTACCATGGGCAATAAAAAGAAGTTATGTACTCACTATAACGTTCCATGTAAGTTGTTTATCTCACCTTTATTCTCACTGATGGGTTTGGAGCCGATCCACAGCTCTGACATGGCCGTTAGCAAAGCTCATGGTTTATCAGTAGTTCGAGACCAATCCCCTTATCACATGATGCACTGCTGGAATTACCTCAGATCTTGTTTGCTGCATGTATATATAACCCTGTAAGGGGTGCACTCCCCAAGAAAGAAGAAGAAGTATTGAACAACCAGGATGATACTAGCCTCTAGGTCAACTGTCATCCAGGAGGGGGATGGAGGGAGAGACATGAGAATAAAGGCGAGATAAACAACTCACATGGAACGTTATGGTGAGTACATAACTTCTTTATGTGAAGTTGTTAAATCTCGCCATTTATTCACACTGATGGGTAGCGTCCCTAGCACCCGCAATCCTGGGTGGCTCATGGGAGTAAATTTTTCAGGACCGTAGAACCAAAAGAAGACTTGTCCCTGGAAGCCTTATCCACTTTGTAACAAGTGATAAAAGTATGAGGCTTAGACCAAGTGGCTACAGCACAAATGTTATCAAGGGGCAATTTGGCTCGAAAAGGAGAAGACATAGAAACAGCTCTGGTTGAATGACCCTTTAATTTGCGTGACAAAGGTATGCTAGCAGTTGCATGAACAAATGAGATACAATCCGATAACCATTTTGAAAGGGTTGTGTTAGCCACTGGTCTGCCTTTTCTGGCCTCCAAAAAGGATACAAAAAGTTGATATGATTTCCTAATATCCTTAGTTCTATCAAGATAAAATCTGAGCTGTCTGTGCACGTCAATTTTGTGCAGCATGTATTCTAATTTGTTGGAATGGTTGGGAAAAAAGACTGGCAACACAATGACCTGACTGATATTAGACTCAGAACAGACTTTCGGCAAAAAGGAGGGGTTTGTTCTGAGAGATACTCTATCAGCATGGAAAATCATATAAGGAGGTCTGATAGATAATGCTTGAAGTTCTGACACTCTGCGGGCAGAAGTAATGGCCACTAGAAAAATAGCTTTCCAGGACAAAAATCTGAAATCACAAGATGATGCTGGTTCGAAGGGGGGAAGAATTATTTGAGATAGCATAAAATTCAAATTCCAAGGAGAATAAGGGGTTGTGACAGGAGGCCTCATGTGAAAAACACCTTTGAGAAAAACCTTAAATAACTTATGTGCCATAATATTTAACCCATCCAATCCAAGTTGGAAATTAGATATGGCAGCTAACTGAACCCAAACTGTGGCAGCTGCTACTCCTTCCTTAAAAATCATTGTCAAAAACTCTAAAATGCATGACAAAGGAGCTCAGAAAGGGTCAATTTTTGTATGCTGGCCCAGATGGAGAACCTTTTCCACTTACTGCAATATAGGTTTCTGGTGGAAGGCTTATGAGAAGACAATAGAATTTGTCTTGTGTCATCTGAGAGGGAATGAAGCCTAGCTATTTGGGGAAGTGGATCAACCAAGCAGTCAGCTTTAGAGACTGCAGAGAAGGATGTTGGGTGTGTTAGGAGGTCTGGAACTGTGTCCAAGATCCATGGATCCTCCAGCAGATGATGGTGAAGAAAAGGGAACCAAATCTGTCGAGGCCAATGGGGGGCTATAAAGATAACAGTCCTACCCAGCAACTTTGCTTTCTGTAAAAACCTGGGTATCAATGGAATTGGAGGGAATGCATATAGGAGACCCGAAGGCCAATCATGTACAAGTGCATCTCTCAGGGGATGTCCCAGAGGTGGTATCAGGGCAAAGTAGCTTCTGCATTTGGTATTGATGTGACTGGCAAAGAGGTCGCAGCAAGGCTGGCCACATTTGCGGAAAATCATGTCTGCAACATGTTGGTTGAGAGACCACTCATGTCTGCAACATGTTGGTTGAGAGACCACTCATGAGGCAACAAGATTGCCCTGCTCAGCTTGTCCGCTATCACGTTGGATATCCCCGGGATGTGCATTGCTAACAGAAAATGCTGGGATGACACAGCCCATTGCCATACCCTGAGGGCTTCTTGACAAAGGGGGTAAGACTTAGTTCCACCCTGTTTGTTCAAGTACCAGACCACTGACATGTTGTCTGTCTGAATTGCAATTGTCCCTAGAGGAAGAGAGTCCTGAAAGTACTGCAACACCAGAAGTACTGCTCTCAACTCCAGAACATTAATATGCAGATGTGACTTTTGATCTGTCCATGTGCCTTGAGCAGTCTTTCCCTGAAAATGCCCCCCCTATCAGGGAAGTGTCTGTGGTCACAGTGGCTACTGGGGGGGGGAGCACAAAGGGTCGTCCTATTGTGACATGAAGAGATGCCAACCACCACCGAAGGTCCCTCTTGCAAGAGTTTGTGATGAGAATCATATGGTTCATTGGCAATTTCTGGTAAGACCATTGAGTGAACAGAAGCCATTGAAGAATTTGCTTATGCATCCTTGCGAGTAGAATGGCTAGAATTGCTGCCACCATCAAACCTAGTACCTTCAAGACCTCTGCAGCTGTAGCTTTGTTCTTTGACACCAATGAGTTGACGTGTTGGTGAAGAAGTGAGACCCTTTCGACTGGAAGACATAGAGTGGTGGTTGAGATTTCTAACTCTGCTCCTATAAAAATGGTATGCTGCGATGGCGACAAGGCAGACTTTTCAAAGTTGACTGTAATGCCTAAGTGGTTGCAGAGTGTCAGAGTAGATTCTGTTGCCTGAATCAATTGATGCCTGGTGGCGGCGGTAAGGAGCCAATCATCTAGTTATGGAAACACCTGGAATCCTAGAAGCCTCAGGTGAGCCGTGACCACTGCCATGCATTTGGTGAACACTCTGGGGGCTGTAGTGAGACCAAAGGGCAGGGCTCAAAACTGGTAGTGATTGGCTCCCAGCCAGAAACGCAGGTGATCTCTGGAGTGTTTGTTCATCTTTATATGGTAGTATGCATCCTTGAGATTGATGGAGCACATCCAATCGTCTTTCCCTAAAATGGGAAGAATGGCCTGAAGTGTGACCATTCAGAACTTCTTTTTTTTACAAATTGCTTGAGTCTGCTGAGGTCCAAGATAGGTCTCCAGTGCCCTGTTTTCTTTGAAACCAAAAAGAATCTTGAGTAAGTTCAGAATCCTGCTTGGTCTGCTGGGACTGGCTGGATGACTCTTTTTTTCTAGCAACTTGCGGACTTCTGTAGTTGCTTGTCCCCTGAGACTGCATGGAACATCCGGGATTCTGTTGACAGGAGTGGGAGGGGAAGACAACAGTATGAAATACCATCTGGAAATGATGATTTGTACTCAGGTACCAGATGTTATGCTTAGCCAGGCTTCTGGGTACAAAGATAAGCTACCCCTGACTGCCTCCAGAGCCGGACAGCTGGGTCTCCTTTCAGGAGTGCTGGTAGGGCTGACCAGAGAACTGGCCTCTGTCACCCTGCTGTTGTAGACCCCCCCTGACATGTGGGCGGCGTCTTCCATTATAACCCCTTCCTCTACCTCTAGAGGGGGTTTTGCCAAGTGTGTCCTGAAAGCCTCTCTGGGCTTTTCGGAACCTCGTCTTTCTGCCCTTAGGGCCCTTGGGATAGGACCGAGTAGGGGTAGAAAATGGACTCCGATGGCAGACAGAGTCTTTCCTTCCTGCTCATGCCTGGTTAGAGTTTCCTTTACATTGGGCCCAAACAGGGATGAACCATCAAATGGGGTGTTGATAAAGGAAGACTTGAAAGGCTCCTCAAAGGAAGAGAGATGCATCCAAGCTTGTCTATGCAGAGCAATGCCTGAACTAGTGGACCTACTCAAACAATCAGCTGCGTAAGATATGAGACACATGGACGAGTTCACGATCGAGTTTAGGGTAGCGAGCTGGGTGGTAACTTTGTCAGCAACCCCTGCAGCTACCTTACCCTGGAGAGTATCTCCTAGCTCCTTCAAGAGATCTCTTTGTAGTCTGGTAAAATGGGTTAAATAGTTCAGTGATGGAAGGAAAAAAGTTGCTGAACTAAACATGCATTTCCCATATCTATCCATGATCCTGGAATCTCTGTTAGGAGGATGGATAGATGAGGACGTCTCAGACATTTCCTTTTTGGGGGCAGCCGCCACCACCATGGCATCAACAGGCACTCCCTTTGTCAAAAAAGCTTTGTCCACGGGGGTAGAGATGAACTTATTTGGCTTCCGAGGGACAGGCTCCATGGCCTCCGGAGACACCCATGCCTTACGAGAGATCAGCTCCATGAGCTCATCATAAGGCAGAGCCACCCAAAAGGTGGAAGGTTGAGACCCGAAAGCCTTCAGGAGCACTGACTTGTCCTCAGTAGGGCTTTTGGACTGCCAACCACCCTTCTGATTAAGGATCTCTAATATCTCTGCAAAAGAGATATCCTCAGAGGGGGATCGAGGTGACACTTCTGACTAATCCAAGTCAGTGTCAGATGTCAAAGACTCCTGTAAGGAGTCCAAGTGCCTCCTCTTGCACAGTCTCTTCCTGGGTACCTCCTCAGTGGGGGCTTCTGGGGAGGTCTCAGAAGAGCAGGGGGCACACTCTGGGGCTACTTGAGGCTCAGGGTCTCTATGCTTGAGTTGAACAGTAGAAGCAGGGGCGGACACAGGTGCTTTCGGGGAGGAGGAAGCCAAACCTGATGCTGATGATGTCTTTGGAGACAGGACTCTCCTCATGGCATCAAACGCACCATGACTCAGAAGAGAAGGGGTAGACGTATCCAGAGGGACCATCCGATCCTCCCGCACAGAGGCCATGGGCTCCAAGCCTGAGGTAGGAGCCGAGCTCATCCGAGCCAAAGCCCTGAGAGGAAGAGTCGGCACCGACAAATCGGTACGACTATCCTCTCCAGACCTGACAGGAGAGTGTCGGCTCCTAGAGTCCCCGGTCAGTGCCGAGGATGTCTGAGTAGATGGAACCGATAACACCAGAGCAGGTCTCGGCCTCACAGTCTCAACAACCATCAGGTCAGCCTCCTCCATCTCCGAAAGTCCAGTATGGCTAGGAGGAGGAGCAGTCAAGTCCGGGGTAATGGTCTTCTGTTCCGACGAAGGCATCAGAGCCATCAACAATTTGGCAAGGCCTGGTGCCCGTAAAAGCTTCTGCACCAACTGGTCCATATCCAGATTTGAGAGGCTGACAGAAGACTTTGAGGACTGCACCGAGGGTGCTGATTGGAGCAGAGGAGATGAGGGAATCTCAGAAACCAGCTCCAAAGCTGTGAGCTAGCTCGGAATGGAAGGGGCACTCGGTTCCAAAGACAGTGGAACCGATGACCCTACACCCTCCATTTTTTTAGTCTTTTTTGATAACTTGGAGTCACCTGAAGATTTGGATGACATAGAGGATTTACTAGGACCATCCTGGTCACCCAGTGCTTCCAAGAAGGGGTGCTGAAGTAAACCCCTATCCACCAATTTCCTCCTCCTCTCTAAAAGTACCCTGGAAGTGAAGGAGTAACGGATGCTACAAGAGTCTTGGAGGTGTAATGCCCCCAGACAATAGACACACTGAACATGCCCGTCAGTGACTGACATTTTTTGTCCACAATCCGGACATTTTTTGAAGCCAGATTTAGGATGTTGCTTCTCTTTCTCTTCAGACATCCTTTTAAATTTAGACAAATTTAAACAAATAGAAAAAGCGCACTATATAACTTAGTTAAATACAAGGCCAACTACTACGCCAACTGCTAACTAGAAACACTTCTATAGAAAAAACAAAGCCAATACAGGGCACTTATCTAAATATATATATATATATATATATATATATATATATATATATATATATATATATAAACTATCCTAACAAGAATGAAAGTCAAGAAAAAGTTTTTAAAACTTGCAAATAGACGAATCTTTCCAATAAAATTGGTCCAAGCTATCTGGAACACCGAGATCTGTGCCGTGGCAAACTAGATCTGAGGTAATTCCAGCAGTGCATCATGGGATAAGGGGCTTGGTCTCGAGCTACTGGTATGCCTTGAGCTTTCCTAACGGCCGTGTCGGAGCCGAGGATTGGCTCCAAACCCATCAGTGAGAATAAACGGCGAGATTTAACAACTTCACATTAAATGCCTAATGTTCACAGATACAAACTGTCAGTGTATTAGTGTGTATAATAAATACATTGCACAATAATAGTAGTATAAGTAAGAAAATGAATTCTAACTTTCATCTGAACATTGCATTGTCATAACTCAATGACTACTACTGTAATACGCATGTATAATGCACATTTCTTTGGAATACACTCCCGACATCATAAAGTCATATGTATATTCACTGTAAAGCCCATAATTCTATGTAAAACACATAATTCTAAGTCATCATGCAGTTTGTTATCCGTATTAATTATAATCATTATGTTTGATGCATTTTTTATGAATGCTTGGACGTGTCCATACTGTATGCCCTATTCTATGATGCCTCTTGTATGTCAAACTCATGTTACATATATGTTGGTAATGCTTGTGATTAATCAATGTTACCTAAACATGTCATATTCAGAAAGAGACAGGATGATGTGTATCACACCACTTAAACTATGGCATTTTTTTTTTGTTTTGTTTTGCATTTTCTTTGGCATTTTGTTACAGGAGAGTGGGGCTGTCTTGGCTGGAAAGGTTACCACAGTTCAGGGCAGCACATGAAACACTGGTGGGAGCAGCAAATTAATATTCTGTCATCATTAATTAGAAGTGAGTGGCTTTATTTTGTAGCAGCCTATAGCTCCTGTTTCATACCATGCATAGACTCTTATGTCTAAGATAACTGGTGTTAAGGTACAAAATAACTTTCATAAAAGACAGTTCAGCAGAAAATAATAAGCTGCTTTAATAAAAAGAAAGGAGACTAGGCAAATCATACTGTAAACCGATCTGCTCGAGTTGCAGAAGCCTATACTCTTTATACTTTTCTTGATTTGTAGCAACAGTACTGTAACAACTATAAGACAGCTATGACCAATTAGAAATGAACACTATAGCATTAATTCTGCCAAGATCATGTGATTAGTTGTTTACCACATTCTTTTAAAACTTATGTAATAGAACATTCTACATGGAACAAATCTTACACTTTTATGAGGTTGTCAGCATTTACTAAGAACCCTCTATTCAGAACAAATTTTATATTTTCCTAACCTTGCCAGCACTTGGCAAGCTAACAGACGGACCATGAAGGACATTCTGAATATGTCATTCTACTATGAAGGCATGTTAAAAATGAAACATGCACACTAATATTTTTATTTTCCTTTCTCCAAATTTCTCATCTTTCACATTCCCCCATCTGATATTGTAAAACATCACAGAAATTATTCACAAGCAGTGCAGTCCTGGAGCCAGAGGTAAAACACAAAATGAACCACAAACTCTGGTAATACAGCTTCCAAAATTCACTGAAACTTTAATACTCTAAAAATATGGTTAAGCACTTTTGTCTATACCTGTAGACATTATCAGAACCATTGTTAAAAGAAAAAAATCATGTTAAAACATTCAGGAAGTCACACCTCCAAAGTGCTCCAATCGGCATTTCATGTGAATAAGGCTGGGAAGCCTTGTAAAATAATTTTAAAGGGCCTTAAAGAGGACTCAGTATTATCAAATAAAACTGAAACCCAGATGAAGCATAAAATAAAATATAAATACAATATAATCCGCTGATTTATAAAAAAATACGAACATAAACAGTGTCATAATTTATTAGCACATCTTTTCATTTCACTGTTGATAGATACATTTTCATTAATACTGGGTGTGTTTGTGGCATCTAGTTTAAGTTGCCAAAATAATTTCTGGTTCAAAGGTTTGTTTTTCAAGTCATCAGGCAGTGGGGAAGCCCTCCTTTGCTCAATCACTGAGAAAGTAAAGTATTTGAAACTCGCACACAGCACGGAATGTTTGGCAAGGGCATTCTTGTTGTCAGCATGTTTAATACAGTAATAATGCTGGTAAATTCTATGGTTTAAAGCATTGTCAGACTTTCTGATGTAAAATACCAAACACTGTGAGCATGTAGCCCAGTAAATCACTCTCTCAGAGGTGCAAGAAAATGTTTCACCCTGGTACCTCTTTTAATTTTGTCAAAGATTTCCCCTTCATATTTGGTTTCAATGTGGCAACACTGAGGACAACAACCATATTTAACCATCAAGGGAACGTCCCCCTGCTGAGCATTTGATTCTCACTCTAGAATACTCTTAATGTTGGGTTTGTTTCTGTAAGTGAAATTTAATGGTGCCTCACTTAGTCTTTTAGCATTTTCTTGACAGTTGAACACATTGCAGTTCTTCCTGATAATGTGTTCAGTTTGCTTCACATCCAAGCTGTAGTGCAGCATCATATTGTTCCATAAATAGGTTGGTGTATGATTAGTGGAATTAGAAGAATCAACCATGCCTTCCATTGGAATATCACATTGCAAACCGTACCAGAAAATAGAGGCACATCTACTATGCCTCTCTGCCCAAATAAGTTCTTCCATTGTATTTAGCAAGTATTCAGGATATCCACAATCACTAAACATCCACTTCAGCACTTTGAACTCATTGATGCATGTGCCATCATTTAACATGAGTCTGGATATTCTGATCATTTGGCTTTTAATGATCCCCATCTTCTGATGGCATGGGTGACAACTAGTAAAGAAGAGAAATGAGTGGCAGAATGTGAACTTCCTGTACACCTTAGTTTCGAGCCCATTGTCAGATGAACACATGAGCTTAAACATTTAAAAAAAATTTTTTCCTTGTTTCCCACCTTTCTAAGCTAGTATAGTCCAGTTTTCAGGCTAGTGCTGAGCTTTGGCTGGCTAAGACCTACCTGCAATCAGCTGGACGTATAAGTGAATTTAAGTAAATCTTTATATGCACTTTTTTCAAATAATACAGCATTTAAATTGATTTATTTGTGTTGCATTGAATACAGTCTAACTGGAAGTTGTGGCTCTGTTTTTTCAGTTAATGCTTGTTAGAATTTAGTGCTAGTTAGAATTCCAGCATAGCCAGTGATAAGTGGGGGAAGTTTCACTTCATTGATATTCGGCTTGTGCCTTTTATAAGTGGTACATTTTGGATTATTTTCTGCTCAAACTCTGAGCTTTGGCCGGCTAAGACCTACCTGCAATCAAATGGATGCATAAATGAATGAAATCTTTATCTGCACTTTTTTCAAATAATACAGCATTTAAATTGATTTATTTGTGCTGCATTGAATACTGTCTAGCTGGAAGTTGTGGCTCTGTTTTTTGCAGTTAATGCTTGTTAGAATTCCTGCATAGCCAGTGATAAGTGGGGGAAGTTTCACTTCATTGATATTCTGTTTCTGCCTTATATAAGTGGTACATTTTGGATTATTTTCTGCTTAAACTCTGAGCTTTGGCTGGCTAAGACCTAACTGCAATCAACTGGATGTATAAATAAATTTAAGTAAATATTTAGCTGCACTTTTTTCAAATAATACAGCATTTAAATTGATTTATTTGTGTTGCATTGAATACTATCTAGCTGGAAGTGGTGACTCTGTTTTTTCAGTTAATGCTTGTTAGAATTTAGTGTTAGTTAGAATTCCTACATAGCCAGTGATTAGTGGGGGGAAGTTTCACTTCATTGATATTCGTTTTCTGTCTTTTATAAGTGGTACATTTTGGATTATTTTCTGCTTAAACTCTGAGCTTTGGCCAGCTAAGACCTACCTGCAATCAACTGGACGTATAAGTGAATTTAAGTAAATCTTTATCTGTACTTTTTTCAAATAATACAGCATTTAAATTGATTTATTTGTGTTGCATTGAATGTTATCGAGCTGGAAGTTGTGGCTCTGTTTTTTTCAGTTAGCTCCCCACCCAGCCTCCCTGCTTTTGTTTTGGTGTCTTTGAAACTGCCCGCCCCTCTTGTAAATTTGCATTTGGATACTCCTCCTGGGCCCATCTCATTTGCTCACTCAAAAAACAAAATTGCGCTTTATTCATCTGCCTTCACTGTATTTGTGTTTCTTCCTACTTTATTACTTTATTTTGCTTTTGCGTCATCTTAAAAGTACTAAATTGTATTTATTACTGCTTGGTCTAACTATCATTCTAAGCCTTTTGGTTTAAGAACTTGGGCTTCAGACCAGTTGTTTTACATTAAGAAGGTTTGTGATCTGCACTGTTGTGGCAGGACAGGTAGCTTACATCCTTCTAAGTTGGGAACTGCTGATTGAAGGCTCAGTGTCTGTTATTCTAAAAGTGTATTAGTTCTGGTTTATGCACTTGGGCTTCAGGCCAGTTATTTTCCATTAAGAAGGTTTGTGGTCTGTACTCTTGTGGGAGGAGAGGATGGCCTCTGCCCTTCTGAACTGGGAATTTCTGGTTAAAGGCTTATAGTGCCTGCATATTTGAACTGTTTCTTACTGAAACTGGTGTGCCTTGTTTGCTGTAGCATAGACTAGAGCCAGGCCTGCTGAATCTAGCTTTGTTTGTATAACTTGAGCACTAATCCAGGCCTTCTTAAAAGTATTAAATTGTATTTATTACTGCTTGGCAGTAACCTCATTAAAGTGTAGCTATCATTCTAAGCTTTTTGGTTTAATCACTTGAGCTTCAGACCAGTTGTTTTACATTAAGAAGTTTGTGGTCTGCACTCTTGTGGGAGGAGAGGCTGGACTCTGCCCTTCTGAGTTGGGAATTTCTGGTTAGAGGCTTATAATGCCAACATATTAGAACTGTTTCTTACTGAAATTGGTGTGCCTTGTTTGCTGTCACATAAACTAGATGCAGACCTGCTGAATCTAGCTTTGTTTGTATAACTTGAGCACTAATTCAGGCCTTCTTTTTTGGAGAAGGTTCCCCTGCACCCCAGTGGCAGGCGTGTGCAGTTAGAACTTGTCTGATTGAAGACTACAGGAACAGGGCTCAGTTTTGAAATTTTTTTACTGGTTAATTGGGTAATTTGTATAAAAGCCTTTTCTGATTGCTTGTAGTCAGCTAAAGCTGTTTTAAGTGTATTTTTTACTGTTTTTGCCTTATCTTTTAAAAAAAAATTGTTTCCTTGTTTCCCACCTTTCTAAGCTAGTATAGTCCAGTTTTCAGGCTAGTGCTGAATTCAGGGCTGTGTTACAAGTTTCTGAGTTGACCATACCTTACTTGGATAGAAGGAAATTTCTCTGTTCACCTGTGAGAGAGGGAGCTTTGAGCAGCCATCTGTCCCTGGAGGAGTGGTTCCAGCCCAGAAGTTAGTAGTTTATAGGCCATTTTGGGCTAATTTCTATCTCTTTCATTTCCCTGTTGTAAAAAACATATTTGCACGGTTTTGCATATCCGGGCAGTGCCGGTTAGCTAGGGCTAAATTATTCCCGGTTCCACCAAGTCTCCTCTTCAGTTTTTCCCTTGAAAGTAGTCTAACTCTTAACCTAAGCACTTAAAAAGCTTCCTACAGTCCAGCACTTGCTCAGACCTAATAGCAAGCACTATTCACCCCTCACCAACCAAGCAACTAAGCAGCTCACCCTACTATTCAGACATGACCAAAGGGCAATTTCAGGTATACTCTCCAGTCCAGCTGGTGAACCTGGGTACCCTGAGGCAATGTTACAACTGCCTCATGTACACAGACAACCCTCTCCTCCTACCACAAAACATGAACATATGCGAGAGATGCAATTATATAGCTAAATTGGAGGCAAAGCTCTCTCCACCCAAGACTGGAACAAGCAGTCATGAGGAGAAGGTTAACACGTGCACCACACCTCCACCCTCACATAGACATACTAAACCAGCACAGGCAAAAAATACACATAAAGACATGACATCATACTCGGAGTCTCTAAATAAAAACCTGCAAAAGCATTAGAGACCTCCAAAGCAGACACCCAAAAAACCTGCACCTCCCGTCACAAATCAGACAATACATAAAACACAAAATCAGTGTGCCACACAATCACAGCCCTTAAGGCAAAATAACATACCTAACACACTAGCAATAGGCGACTCTATAGTCAGGCACACTGACATCCCACTCACTAGGCTGGACAAGGAGAAGGTTACTGTTAAGTTAATTAATCAATGGGGTGGCGAAAGCTGACACACTCTGGTTAGGCTTATAAATGCCCTTGGGCAGATAGCCTAGTACCTACCTATGAACCTATGAACAGCCAAATAGTTAACAAAATTATGATTGGTGAAGTGAGTAAACTTCAAGAAACTAGTAGTATGTTCTACTTGAAACATGAACTCATTAAATTCCATTTCTGTACCTTGCCAAATAAAAAGCAAGTCAATGTACCTAAAGTACCTGATACACTTTTGAAAGTCTGGTAGTTTAAATAATATGTCCAACTCCCATTTTAGTAGAACACCATTGGCAAACATGGAGGTTCATAGGTGTTTACTAGGTTAACGACCACAAGGGACTTTTTAAGCCTAGCAATGCATCCCAAATCTCTGACAAGTTCTGATACTCTTGATAAGTGTAAGCATGGGCCTGGGACATAAACTATTTAAAAGTTGCCTTAAAGGTTGCCTGTATCCATTAGAGGCATAGGTGCCAAACCAGGGATGAATTTCTGGATTACCATCATAGCTGCTCCCATAGCTACACCAATTTGTTGTTTGAAGTAATCACTGTTAAATACCAAAAAACTGTTACCAAAAACAATGTCCATGAATTCCTGATCAGTGATGCTTCTGTTTCACTAGTACAGCCAAATCTGCTTAGCATTTCCCCAAACCATCTCAGGCCTTCATCTTGGGGAATCACAGAAGACAAACTTTATAAGTCACTTGTGGGAAAAATGTAATCCTGATCGGTGTCTACCTTGCGGAGTTTGTCTAAAAGGTCCCAGGAATCATGCACAATATGATGGCAGTCACTAGAGATTTGTTTTAACTTAAAATCAATATATTTTGCCAGTGGTTCCATAACCAAGCCACCTGCTGCAACGATAGGTTTCATTGGTGGATCATCTATTCTGGAGTGAATTTTAGGAATCCTGAAAATTTTTGGAATGATGGGGTTTGGGCCTCTTAAAAAATCTTATAATTCCTGTGAGATGTTGTCAAACAGGAGTAGCTTATTCAGAACTACTTTAATTCCCAGATAGGCAATATTAATCTCAATGAGAGATACAGTATTGTATCTGTCATTGTCTCCATGGAGATTATACATTCAACCTGAGTAATCATGTATGTCTCTAATCACGAGCCCTCCCCCTTTATTAGGCTTAATACATCTAACATTTGGGTTAAAAGTTATAGAGTGTAAAATTTCCCTGTCTTGAATGGAGAGATTGTGAAAGGTGTGTTGACACTTCTGACTGTCTGTCTAATTTCCCTTTCACACATTTAAACAAAAATATTCACAACAGAGTGTAAAGGGGGGTTAGCAATGCTCTTCCTCCTGAGGCCATGAGTGTTGATGTCAGCTCCGTTGTTATCTGCATACAACTGTATAAAGATGAGCAGCTGCAAAAAGTAATTGAGCAAATGTCTTTTATTAAGGACACTTGATTTTAAGCAAGCTTTGAAGGTAATTGAAGTTTTAGACATGGATTATTTAGTCACTATGGATATTCAGTCCTTGAATACAGTAATACCTAATGAAATAGGGCTGGACTTTGTAAGAACTGAATTGTTATGCTCTAAATTATTTACCAATTAAATAATTAGCCTCAAAATAGAAATGCTTGATGTTATTTTAACATATAATTTTTTTTTAAATTTAATTCATCCTTCTTCCAACAGGTCAATGGTGTAGTCATGGGAGCAGCCATGGCTCCAAGTTATGCCAATGTTTTTATGACAGCTTGGGAGATGTAAATTATTTTCAAGAGTGAATTTTACAGTAGTATTGTTTATTATGGATTTTTTATTGATGATTTGTTTATTATTTGGAGAGGGAGTTTAGGAAATATATTATTTTTTTCAGTATGTTAATTCTGCCTGTAGCTATTTAAAGTTTATTTTTAACTATGATCTTAAAAATATTTATTTTTTAGACGTTGAGGTTTTTAAAGAAGGCAACGAGGTGAAAACAAAAATATCCAAAAAAGAAGTGCAAAATAACACTTATTATTTATTTATTTATTTATTTATTTATTTATTTATTTATTTTGCATTTGTTGACCAGGATAGTTCGACTGGATACATGTCCATTTTCAGCAGGGGCCCTGGGATAATAGCTACAATTACACAGATAAACATCACACATATGAGCAAAGTATATTCACAAAGTAAGTAAAGTGTGGCCCTCAAGAGGGACTCACAAGATGAACAGAGTGTCATAGAAAACAAAACAAGTAGGTTACAACAGTTATTATTTACAAAGTATGTAAAGTGTGGCCCTCATGAAGGGACTCACAAGATTCACAGTGTAACATAATATACAAAACAAGAAGGTGACAGCAAGCATTTGTGAGCAACAAATGAATATAGTTCTGTTTAAATAAGGAAGTAGATATGGAGATTAATCGGGGTTGGTACAGGGAAAGAGACAGTGAATTATAAAATACTGTTTGAGACCTTTTTGAAGTGACTTAGGGAGGGTTCAAGGGTAAGGTTAGCTGGAAGTGAATTCCAGGTTTTGCCAACAAAGTTGGCAAACAGGGAGTCACCAGTTGACTTATTTGCTTTGTGTGTTTGGACCAACAGCTTGTTGGATGAGCTTAGTGGCCTGGAGTTACTATACAGTTTTATGATATTTTTAAGAGGTGGGGGTATTTTGGGTTGGTTAAGAATATTGTGCACTACTATTAGCTGATTGAACTGAAGTAAGCTTGGTAATTCTAGCCACCCTAGGAGACTGAGGTTTTGACAGTGATGTGTCTTATATGTGGACCTGGTGGCAAATCTGGCAATATTGTTGTAACAGGACGAGAGCTTGCTAAGTTCCGATTTGTTCAGGTTGGAGAGTATAGGGGAAGCATATAGAAGGGTAGAGAGTAGATGAGCACGGGTGATTGCGGTCCTAGCTAATGAGGTTAGAAAAGGTTTATTTCTATATAATGAGCCAAGTTTCTTATTAATGGATTTGATGGTTTTATTGACATGCAAATCGAATTTGAGGTTATTATTTTAGTATAGCTGTCTGGGGAAATAGAGGTACCGTTGTTTGATATTATAGAAAAGGAAAGTGGGGTGGACCTACTAGTGGGGGTAAAGAGTAGCAGTTTGGTTTTGTTAGAATTCAACAGAAGATGTTTAGAGAGCCAATTTTCAACTGTGTTAAATGTATTTTCGGTTAAGGTTTGCAGGGCTGACAGGGAGGAGGCCGTGCAGATCAGGCTGGAATCATCTGCATATTGGATGCAGGTTGCATCTGGGATGGAAGTATGAAGGTTGTTGATGAAGATAGAAAAGTTTAGAGGACCTAAAATAGAGCCCTGAGGAACCCTAAGGGAGAGAGGTAACAGAGTGGACAGTTTGCCCTGCCATAATACAGCCTGTTGTCTACCACTCAGGTAGGATAGGAACCTCTGTATAGTATGGTTGTCCAGGGAAATAAATTTTAGAGAGTGTATGAGTAATTGGTGGTTGCCCATATCAAAGGCATTTGAGAGGTCTAGAAAGAGGGCTGAGGATAACATTATTATTCCTGTTTCGGTATATGACATTGGTGATGGAAAGGAGGGTGCAGTTGGTGCTGTGATGTGGCCTAAAGTCATGCTGAGGAACAGTCAGCAGATTGTTCTGAATGAGATGGTACATCATTTTCTTATGGACGCACTTCTCCATTATTTGGCTAGTGGTGAAAGAATGGCAACGGGTCTGTAAATGGACAGTTCTGTGGAACTTCCACCTTTGTGGAGTGGGATAACAAGGGATATTTTCCAGATGGAGGGGCTAGCACCATTCGTTAAGATCCTGTTGATCAGGATAGAGATGGGGTATGCTACGGCATCTGCAGATTTTTGTAAGAACTCTGCAGGAAGGAGGTTAACAGATAGGGTGGTTGGTTTAAATTTTTTGATTAGGGATCGTATAAGAGTGGTAGAGACAAGTTGGAAGTTAAAGTGTGTATTGAGTAGCGGTTGTGTTAGTGGTGCAGTTAGAGTGTGTGGGAGTATGTTGCTTAGTGAGACACTGGATTGTTTCAGTGAAAAAATTATTAAAGGCGCTAGCAATAATCTCTAGGGATTTATGGGTGAAGTTTGATGGGTTTGGAGTGGTAGATTGTCCTGGATGAAGAAGTCGGTTTATACCTGCCCAGAACTTTTGGCGATTGTTTTGGTGTTTTTGTTGGAGGTTATGGTAGTAGTTTTTTTAGTCTAGCAGAATGGATTTTTTTGTGTCATTCCTAAGCTGACGGTATTTCAATTGGTCAAGAGGGGCTTTAGTTGCTCGACAGTTGGCCCAGGCTTTATTTCTAAGTTTGATTTTTAACCTGGTTTCCTTTGTGAGCCATGGTGCTGTATTTGATTTAGTTTAAATGGTACATCTGGGGCGTGAGAGCTGAGGATGCTCAGAAACTTAATATTAAAGTATGCTACTGCCTCTTCTAGTGGTATATGTTTTAGGATTGTCCAGTTGAATTACTTAAGTTCATTTTGAAAATTAACATGGTTGAAGTTCTTAGTATTTCTAATTGTTTTGTATGTGGTCTGATAGGAGTTCTCTGCCTTATGCTTAATAATGTAGGTACAGAGTGATAACTTAGGTCATCAAGGAGGGTCCCAGATGTATACAAGTCGGGATAACTATTGATAAAAATCCAATCTAAAATACTTTCTTTATTAATGGGTTTACTGATCCTAGTAGGAGTGATTATTTAGATTATAATATTATTATACACCCCCAAAATATGAAAGCTAATATTATTAAGGGGCAGTTGATGAGGGGAAGTGAATTGACAGAAGATGGTAATTTGTTTGTATGAGAAGGAACATCTTTGTACTCTAATTTTCAGCTAGAGGCTACCACAGAAAGATAGCTGAGAAAAAGTTTGATGAGGTTATGAAAATGAGTTGATAAAACTGGTACTCCTAGAGACTGCAGAAGAAAATTAGATTATTATAAAATAGAGATGCTGTTGCAGTATTTTTAGATGTCAAAAATATAAAAGAAATTGTGAAAGATAATTGAAAGATAGATTGGCAGATTTTCTGATATTAAAAAAGTAGTTGCAGTAGGGCCTATATTTATAAATAAGAGAGGGAAGAGTAATATTTTCAAGCTACTTTGAGTGAGAAAAATATAGGGAAAGGGATTAAAGGGGTGTATAAATGTAATAATTGTAAATATTATCATTATTTGAAAGTAGATGCAAGAGATTTGGTAGGAAATGATAAAAGAAATTATGTATGCAGTTGTTTTTCTCATAAGTTAAAGTTTATTGTTTACCTAGGAATCTGCTGAGCTTGTCCTGCTTATTATGTGGGCAGGGCAACAAGAGAGTTAAACAGAAGGATATATGAACACTGAAATGCTATTGAGATAAGAGGCAATAATAATGCATGGGGTAAACATTATTCTAATACTTGTTGTATGGATTCCCCAAAGATTTTGCTGTTAGATAGTGTTTCTAATTTTGCAAATAGATTTGATACTGAAGCTGAGTTAGACAGGAGGGAATATTGCTGGCAAATAAGATTAGATGCCAGCAATAAATGAGAAATGGAATTTTAAAATATTTTTGAAGAGAAGACGGCTTAAGCATTAGCACAGGCAGAACTAGTTATACCTTTAAATTGATTTAATTATTTAATTGTTTAATAGGTCTTAGAAATGTTTAATTAGTTGGTATATAAAATGTATGATGCTTTAGGCATCATTCAGTCTGACGAAGTCTTTTGCTAGATGAAAGCACTTACTGAATGTGTTTTTTCTGAATAAATTACATTTTTTTGGTTGTTCTTTTAAGTCGTTTTGGTTGTTTGTTTATTTAATATGATTTCTTTGTTTTCCATTTCATTCTATAGGGAAAATGTGCTATTTTCATTTAGTTACCTGGAGAGGATAAGACAGTGCAGCCTGTCTTTTCACAATGTTGCCTTTAGTAAGAAAGGAATTGTCATTCTTATGTCCGGCGCATGTTACTACAGCTGTTTCTCTAAGTAATAAAAAATGCTTCTGATAATTCATTAGCAAAAACAGCATTTTAATAACTGTTCCTGCTGATGTTAAGCAACATTTTTCTTTCCAAAGTGTACCAAAATCATATACAACACCATAAGCATATCTGGAATTAGAAGTTATCCTTAGAAATGTTACATGCTCCAGTTATAGCTACTGGTTCAGCTATTTGAGCAGATACATTTCCATTTGACAAAACATTGTGCTGGGTGCAAACAGAAAAAGTTGCTATAAGTTCTCCATTTTTTCTTATAATTCTAGTAAGGGTCTAACCACTTCTGCACAATTAGAGATTCATAAGTGACAGCAACACTCAGGAGGGTGTGCAGCTGTTTTTGTGTACTAGGGCTTGATGCAGTTTGGATAGTAGTCATTTACAAAGTTAAGAATTGTCAAGCACCTTTTTAAATAAGAAATCCCAGGACTGAACTTGTGACTTCCATAACTACAATTTACTTTTATTAACTTTAAATAATAATTTTGCTAATTGAATTAAAATAAAAACAGTATCTTGTTTACAATCATCTGCATTTCTTGAAGCTAAAAGCAAATCATACTCATACTGAATCAAAGTAGACTCACAAAGGAATGTAATTTTATCTAACTGCCATTAAATTTTTTTTGAAAAACAAAGAGTAGGCAAATCTACATATCCTTGTAATAATCTATTCCAAGTGGATTGCTGACCTCTATAAGTAAAAGCTAACAAATACTGGCTATCTGGATGTAAAGAAATAAAAAAGGCAGTCAAACTAACTAATACAGAGAAAGTAATGTCACCTACAGGAACTGAACTCAATATTATTGCTGTGTTGGGAACAACCGGGAATGTCGGTATAACTACAGCATTTATTGCACGTAAATCTCATGCAAACTTGTATATGCTCTTTCCTGGATTCTTAACTGGTGAAATATGAGCATTATATGAACTTTGAGTCTGAACAATTATACCTTGATGTAATAAACAGAATTAACAGGTTCAATTCCTCCTTCTGTCGACAAATGATAAAGAACTACAATAGGCAAGGGCTCACAGGGTTTTAATGTTTTATGGACAGTCTCTACATCCTGTATATTTCCTACCTTGTTGTCATGTAAAGGCACAAGCTGCAGAGGTACAGTGCTTAATTCCTCCATGTCAGCATTTTCTGATTGTTTTTCTTCTGTCAAGAAAGCACAAAGTTTATTTTCATCTGGACAAGTGTTATTAACATATGATCATAAAGTTTCATCATGAATATTTAAAAACATACTGTTTGGTGTACAGTGAATAGTATCTATGTTTATATAACAAATCCCTACCTTATAGATTTAAAGGGACTGAATTTCCTACAATAAAAGCATATTATCATTTTAATGGACCAATCTGAATGGGAATAGGTATAGTTTCTGGGTTATCTATAGAAATTCAAGAGACTCCCACCCCATGAATCATGTATTTGGTAAGGAGAAGATTTTCAGCATTTGCCAAAGTAATCATAGATCTAGTGGCTCCTGTGTCTACAAGGAATGGGACAGGAGTATTTTGTACTGTAATACTGACTGAGTGATCTTCTTGATCTATTGGTACCAACGGGAATAACTACAATCCCTGCCCATGGCTGTCCTAGGAAGTTGTTTGCCATTCTTGTGGTTGAAGGCAGTATTCCATACATGAGGATTTCTATCAATTTGCTGTACCAATGACTAATTTTGAATATTTTGTGAATATGTTTGTTGTCCAGCAAGTGGACATTTATTTTGACATATCCTTTCTAGCCGCAATTAAAACAAACACCTAGCTGAACTACATTTTTGTGGTGTTTGTTATAAGTCAGTGGGATAATTATGTTGATATTGATACTGTCCTGGGGTTATTTAAAGAACTGGCCGTTAACTTTCCAGCCTCTCCCTCATCTTCCTTGACCTCACCCTCTGAAATCGGTATTAACTTGGTGAGGTTAAACCTTTAGTAATGTTTTCTTTTGTTCTTTTTCTTCCCTAAGCATGTTACATGTTATACATTCTGCTTGGTTAACAATTTCATGAAATGTCAAACCTTGACAAATTTGAACAAACCTTAATCTGTTCTTGTATTTGTTGCTGCACCTTCGTTTGGTTCTGGGTGCCTGGAAAATGCCTCAGATGCATCTGTCATATGCTATAAATGTGCATCGACAAATTCATTCTCATTCTGTGCAATAGCTTTTATTCTTGTCCAATTAGGTGCTGGGGGACATGCTACGGTAATAGCTTTTAAAAGATTGTCCTGTATGTGTATCTTTCAGAATGTTTTCCCCTATGTTAGATTTATTCCATATTTTCCTGAAAATATCCAGAGATGTCAAGGTTTGTAGTACAGCTTTAAGGTCTACAATAGTGGGGTTTTGTAATTGTACTTGTACTTCTAAATTTTTTGCATATTTTGTAGAATGTATTCTTATGGGAGATAATTTACAATGGTTTGAACATCCACTGCAGTCTATGCTTGTACCACTCTGATGGTAAGTTCAGCTTCACAATCTCTAGCTGTTGCATGATTAGGGCCTTCTTGCAAGGGAAGTATTTGTGAATCAAGTTTGTTAGAGTTAGTAGTAGAGGCAGAACTTGTCGTGCATCCTGTATTCTGAAATGGAGGGTTGTTCCAAGATTCTTCCCCATCAGTAATTATTAGAAGTTGAGTCATAATGACTTTAAGTTTACCTAAGTTGTTACATTTAGGTATTGTTCCTTTCTCTGGAAATTTCTTTAACTTTCTCCCAGACTTTTTTGTCTGAGATCCTTTATCAGTGATATCCTGATTCAGAGGGTTAAGTGGAAGCACATAGAGGACATATGAGCTGTATCTTGAGAGTTGTTAGTTGTTTCAGCAGATCTCACCTCTGCATGCCCTCATGTTGAGGATGAACGATTAACTACTACTTGAGATTCTAATAGAATATAAGGTGGAGTGGGTGCAGATGGTAAAAGAAGCCCATCATCATGTGATCAGTTTGGCTGTCAGAGTAATATTTTTTCTAGTTTTGATAATGGATCTTGCCTCTTAAACCTAGTTGATTTCTTTGAAACAGTTACCAAAGCCATAGATGAGGGCAAGGTAGTCCACACAGCCTACCTGGACCTCGCAAAAGCCTTCGACACAATACCCCACTCGGGCATTATAAATAAGCTTACCAGCTTAAATATCAACCCCTATACCACAAGATGGGTTGCAAACTGGCTCAGAGATAGAACCCACACGGTCAGAATCGCAGGTGCCATGTCCGAATCGAAACCAGTTACAAGTGGCGTCCCACAGGGCTCAGTTCTGGGACCTCTCTTTTCGTATATACTTCTCTGAGGTTCAGGCTAACACGGGGGGATTATGGCTGACAAAGTTCACAGATGACTGCAAACTGGGGTCCATAATCGAATCTCCAGCTGACACAAGCATCCTCCAAAACGGTCTCACAGAGATGCTTTGGTGCCTGAGCCACGGCCTCAAGCTAAATGCTAAAAGTGCATAGTCATCCCTTTGGGAAAAAAGGTGCCCACAAATTACCACATAGGTGGTAATCCATTAAAGTGGTTAGAAAGACCTTCTATATAGTCTACCTTATCACGAAAGGTTCGGCATGAGAGAAGAAGATTGTGCCCCCTCTACTCGTCACTCATCAGGCCCATAATTGAATACAATGCCCCTTTGGGATGTACCTTATCGACACCTGTAGCAACTGGAGAGACCGTACCTCACCAAGAGGATCATAGGCTACAAACAGATGTTCTATGTAGCTCGACTAAAGAAATTCCAGCTCTACTCAGTTGCTTTACCACCTACTCAGGGGATCTCTGCCCTAACGTACAAAGCCATGTCAAACCCAGAATTAATGGACATGCTCCACCTCAAAAATCCAAGTCATTACCTAAACCTCAGCACAAAAATAAATAGGACATGCTGGAGGGACAGATTCATTTCACTCTGGAATAGAATCCCAATTCATGTTAGACATAGCCCCTCGCTGACCCTCTTCAAGTAAAATCTGGACGTGTGGATGGGAAATCGCAAATTCACCCCTGTGATCTCTTCTGTGTCCCTGCTAGACAGAGGCACAGTAAACTAATCTTAAAAGGGTACCTTCTGTGACCTACTTTACAGATACACAGTAGGCTGATCTAATAGGGAGGCAGAAACCAAATACACTCTGGCTAGGCTTATAAATGCCCTAGGGCAGATAGCCTAGTATCTACCTATGAACCTATGAACCTATGGATACATATCCCAGGACTGAAACTTGACATTTTCACATTTTTGCAGATTATTTACTGTCCTATTAGCTACTGCAGTTGTGACTTTAACTTAGCTGAATTAAACTTTAACTGTTTAACTACTGCTTGTTTATCTATTGTATTGATTCTTCTTGACAGTCATTAAAAGATGACCAAGAAGAGGCTGCTACCCAATTCTCGTGTAGTTTCATTTTATTTTTTAGACTTTTTAATGTTTTCTTATCAAAAGACCCCTTTTCTGTAAATTGTAAAGTACTGTCATGTTTTGTAAGGACTGACCATGTTACTAGATATCTACAACTATGTCTTCCATACACATCACACATAAATCTGCCTGGAGTCCCTCACTCAGGTTCCTTAATAATACTTTTTTCTGGCACCCATTAGAAAACCCCTCTCATGCCAAAGTGATAGATCTACAACTATGATTAGGATCATTTACACTTCCAGGGATCCTTTGTTTCTCTTCTTTGCATTTTGTATTTAATATCTGATTACAACCTACTCTCATTCTAAAGTTGCCACAATCCCAAGCAAATTCTTTCTCTGTTTCTGTATTGATTGCAAACTCACTAATACTTAATTTAAAAGCAAGTTTATTAGAACTCACTCTCATTCCATTGACATTCCCTTAACAAGGGTGCAGTTGTATCCCTGTTTCTCTTTTAAATTCAACGTACTTATGCACATTTGATTAAAACAACCTAAGAAAATGTTTGCATAGCTTACCTGTTGAGATACTATGGTCTGGTGAAAATTTGTTATAAAACAAATTACATACTAATACATCAGAATTCTGCATCATGCATGTGTGTAGTAAGCTATTTCCTTTAATATATAACTGAAATAACATGCATCTCATATAATATATCTCACTATACATGTATCCTATTCAACTGATAAAAGCAGCAGTAAATGAAGATGTAGATCCGAACTCATAAAAAATGTACTGCATTCTACCAGAAGAAGTAGTAAACAAATTGCTACCTTGTGGTGTCAGAGAATGGCCAGTTAGTCTCTACAAGAAGGATGGAATTATTTTACACATACCCTAGCAAAGCTCTAGGTATGTATTGTGACACATCTGTTCCAGATTCTAGTTCAGCTTCTAGTCGGGGGTAGTATGGGAACCACAGATTCAAGTGAGCAGATTTGATGTCATTCTATAGCCAGTACTAAAATTATTTTAGATATTTGTGAGTGATGTGATAGTGAAGCTAAGCACTCTGTTACTGGAACAGACACATGCCACTCATCCACTCATCTTGCCTTGCTTTAATTCTTCAGTCAGTTAGGAAAAAGTGAGATTAGCTAAATGTATTGTTTTTCTGTATCTGTCTGAGTCTTACCATCTGTGTTATTTTTTATATTTCCTGTGAATTAAAACTCTGGTGTTTATTGTAAATAGATATTCAGTATTTTCATGTTTTCTATTTTGTTATTTATTAGTAAATACATCTAAGCCTTTCATTGTGGCTGGTCTTTTAGAAAATAATTTAACCTTGGAGAGTAACTGCATTTATTTGGTTACACTGTAGGCTTCCTGGTCCTGAAAGTCTTGCTGGTTGGTTACCATCACCATTTGTATAGTATTAATTTTGCTAAGAGTAATTGGCTACCCTGTTAAGAGCCTTAAAGTAAAGTAGCTGGCTGATGCAGTGAATCTACCTTTTAGTCTGGGCAGAGGGGGCATAGCTGGTAAAGCTGTGCCAGCATTCCCCAGGTGTGTGTGTGTGTGTGTGTGTGTGTGTGTGTGTGTGTGTGTGTGTGTGTGTGTGTGTGTGTGCGCGTGTGCGCGTGTGTGTGTGTGTGTGTGTGTGTGTGTGTGTGTATGTGTGTGTGTGTGTGTGTGTGTGTGTGTGTTTGTCAGCTGCTTGGAACAGGGACACAGAGCACTGATTTCTGCAGAGAAAAAGGTGAAGTCTTATTTGGGGCCTGGAGAGGAAAACCCAGCCCCAGATCTAGAGTGTGCTACCTGAGTGTGCTACCTGTGTGCTCTTAAGGGAAATTCTGCTTGGTGCAGAGAGCTGCATCCAAAAATACTATGTGTATCCATTTTTGTTGCACCTGAATGTTCCCCACAGGTGTCAATGGTGAGGATTGAGGCTCCTTGATTACTGGCCCAGACAAGGGATGTCACAGCCTGTATTAAGGCTGTAGTTGAAGAGTGCCTAAAGTGGTCCTGATAGGTCAGGTTTTACACTGTTCAGAAGCCAAAAGGTGATATTGTAAGTACCAATGTTAGCGGTGTTTTGGCTTCAGTGAGTGCTGCCAGCATGTGGTCCTTGCTAATAGCTGAGGGAAGTATTTTAAGTGGGATTTCACCTGGTGGAAGTGGAGGGGAGTGGGGGTGAAATTTGAGCTGAATTTATCAGCAAGTAGATTTGCTATGTCACCCTGATCAATAAAAGGTGGTACCATTCACCACCACTTCCTCACACTATTGTGTGTTACTGCTAAGGTTCCAGACCTAGCTGAAGAAGATTTCCTGATTGTCCTTAGCCTGTGAAGCTCTCCTGACATTGTAGTTGGCCTTGCTGGATTTAATTCGATCTTTTAGTTTCTTGTTTAGATGTGTAAGAAAGCACTTGTCTTTATGGGAGTTGCTCTTTCTGATTTTGGCTATGAGTTTTATTTTATTATATACCCTGTTAAGTGAGGATTCCACCAGTGGAGTTTGTTTATAGTGTTTGTTTTGGATTTATTTCTGGTAGGTATAGCAGTGTCTATGCAGCTATTTAATGTGCTTGTAAAGGAACTCTTTGAACAATTCTGCACATAATAATAGTTCCTAACTGTTTTCGGTTTAACTGGATTTTATGGGTTGATTTTTATTTCAAATGAAACAGTTTTGTGCTCTAACCTCACTAGTGAGGACATGACATGGTGGGGTAACATTCTCACATGTTTGTGAGTATCAGATCCAGTATGTTTTATCCTTTGGTTGGACCAAGCTCTATCTGTTCTAGGGTGTCTGTGTTAATAAACTTCAGGAAACAATGTTTCTGTGAGTTTGAGTCAGTGTACATTTCCCAATCTATAGAGGGGTAGTTAAAGTCATCCACGAATAGGGCATTTGGTTGGATGGTGAATGATTTTAGCAGGTTTAGATAAGAGTTATGAGACACTAGGGGCATAGATGGTGACTTGTAGCTAGCTGTGATATAGTAAGGGACCTTAGCTGTGGTGACTTACACATAGATGAGCTCCATGGCATCATCCTGTTTAATCAACCTGGAGGTATGTTTGTTGCTCACATAGACTGAGACACTTCCACCTTTGGCTCCAGTCTGTGCTGTTGTTGGTCTAAATGTGTGGAAGGCACTCTAGTCTTGAACTTCAGTAGTACATTCTATGGCTTTACAGCAAGTCTTAGTCACAACACAGATGTCTATAGAGTGAGAAGGGCTTGAAGGGTGTGGAGATTTTTGTTTAGGCTCCTAGCACACAGCTGTAATATCTTATAGGTTACTTGTAGACTTTTTCACTGCATTAGTACTTTTGTCTTTTTGGTATTGCATAAAAAATGCTCTGGGCGGGATGGAGTTTTTATCCAATATCCAAAAGCCTAGGGGGACAGGTGCAGAACATCCTTGTAAAGCAACGTAGTCTTTTGACCATGTCGACCCATGCTGACAGATATTGGATCCATCTGGAGTGACACCATAAACTAAGTCAATCAATTACTAAAATCAATCATTTTACGTTCATACTGTGGCAGCATCCTTCATTATGGTAGAATGCTGCTTAGTGCAAGACTCATACCTGTCTGTGACACATGCTATGTCTGTTTTCAAATAGTCCAGTGAGATATGTATCAGGTCATTTATACCCACATTGACTATGAAAGAATCATATTGGAACCTAGGGCACAGTAAATTGAGTGTGTGCATGACTGATATTGCGGATCCTGACTCCAGATAGGCAACTAACCATTATCTTCTCCGTGTCTGTGTGTGTGTGTGTGTGTGTGTGTGTGTGTGTGTGTGTGTGTGTGTGTGTGTGTGTGTGTGTGTGTGAAGGATTTTTTGTTGGTATTCCTGACAACCTCATTTGTATGCAAGATTTTTTTGCTTCCAAGGAAGTTGTGTATTTGCATCTCTTGTATACCGTGTTATTTCTTTAGTAATAAACTGGTTGTCTGAGAACAAAAGACAATTGTTAAATTGCGTTAGGATGCCCAAATCTACCAAGCTAGCCACAGAGACATTTGAAAATTGCATAACCATGTTGTCTGATCCTGTAATAGGGAGGGCAGTTTAGGATTAAGGATTGGATTTTAGCAGGGGTCTCCTAGGGTAGTTTCTAGGGTTATGGGCAGGATGTTATATAGTGCTAGGATGTGGTAGTACTACTCAAAACTCAGGTTAGCTGCTCTAAGCTTCTTTCCACACAATGCCACACACTATTTGACAGGTTTCGGCTATAATCATAACTTTATAGTCTAAGCATTTGCTACAGTATAGGATACTGCTAACCATCTCTGTCTGGGGCATATTCGAGCAAACTTCCATGATTTATAGCACCCCATAATGCTTTTTCGGCACTGTCAGTCTTCTAAAGCTTCCAGTCTAACAGAGTATAATAAAACATAACAAAACAAAAGACTGATAACTAACAGGCATTGGTGTTCAATACAAGAGCCTGAACAAAAAGTTTCACTCTCTTCAAGTACTATTTATCCTTGGAAAAAATTACAGAAACCTGGTTCAAAATCAGTGATATCTTTTCATTAGTGCAGGGTTTCAATGCCTACCATACATTCAGGCCCTCCCCTTTAATGAAGATATTAAAGGTAACAGAATCTCCATATTCTTAAAATGCCATTTCACCACCAGACTCATTTGGCAAGATAACAACCTGCAACTCTTCCACATTCAACTTAATCCTAACAAACCCCATTTTGATATCATAGATAACTATAGGACCCTCTCTATGTCTCCTTCAGCTCTTACCTCATATCTAACCAGTATGGAGTTACTATGCATTAAGCCAAGCATCATTCCCCTAGGAGACTTCATCTACCCCCTCTAACAACTGGCAGATTTCCACATTCTCAAAAATATAAGTCCAGAAATTTTTGGACTTCATCAATGCAAAACTATTTGGTCCAGTTAGCCCACACCCCAAATAACAGCAATAAAATTCTAGACTTGGTCCTTAACCAGTTAGATAGCTTTGGGAAGCATGACTTGTCTTATAACTATTACATTGACAACACATCCCTAAAATTTGATCGGGTGGTTGGGGATCTGGGAACCTATATCAATGATGAGCTGTCCTTTGATCACCACATAAGCACTACTGTATGGAAGTCCTTCTTCATCTCACAGATTATAACTAAAGGTATGGCATGCAGATCCTGGAATGTAATAATTTGACTCTACTTGGCTATCATCTGGCCAAGCATTGAATATAATGCCCATTCAGTATGTACCTGTACAAACACTCATCACATATGGAGTGATCACAATGCTTTCTCACTAAAAAAAAAATCAGGGCCCTGAATCACAAAAACTATGCAGACCATCTCAAACCCTTATCCTTCTCAATATTCTGCAGGCAACTAAGAGGTCACCTCTGCCTCATGTACGCAGCCATGAAAGACCCTATCTTTATCCTTTGGAGATGCACATATACCAACTATTTCCATTGCCTATGCCATAATCTATGGCATCTGAGCACCTGACACTGCTGTAACACTAAATATAGAAATGTTGAAGAGGCACAGTAGAATTTTGTGTTGAGAGCAGTACGGCGTTCATTCAAACATGTTGGTTAATATTGTGGCTATTTAAATGAATGCATGTCTGTGAATGTGTGTGTGTGTGTGTGTGTGTGTGTGTGTGTGTGTGTGTGTGTGTGTGTGTGTGTGTGTGTGTGTGTGTGTGTGTGTGTGTGTGTGTGTGTGTGTGTGTGTGTGTGTGTGTGTGTGTGTGTGTGTGTGTGTGTGTGTGTGTGTGTGTGTGTGTGTGTGTGTGTGTGTGTGTGTGTGTGTGTGTGTGTGTGTGTGTGTGTGTGTGTGTGTGATTTGGTACATTTTCTTTTTTTTTTTGGTCCTCAGGTTTGGGTTGAGTGGATCCCAATTCAGCTAGATATGGCCCTCATGTCAGGTGATCAAACTCTAGCTGTCAGAAAAGAAACAAGATGAAGATCTGAATGCATGAGCTACCTTTGATCTCCATATGTTGGTACACACTATCTAGTTCACTACATTTCTTGCAGAATTAGACCATGTCCTACATCCCATGTTTTAAATAACTGCATCTCTTTGTATTAATGGTGACAGGCATCATGTATAATTGTTATGTGCCACGTGTCTTCTGTATGGTGCTTGAACAATACCATGGCTGTGTTGTTAAACTTTGCATAAGTCATAAAGTCTCATGTTCACCACCATATGTCCATACAGGAGGCTTAATGTATCACTCTAGCCTTGGCTAGATTTTTCTTGTAGGTTTTACTAATTGATTTGTCAGAGTGACCATTTTACTCTTTGGTTTGGATGTTAGTTTTCATATTTTGTGAACACCTTAATGGTTATCAGGTGGGTTAAAGATCCTGTATTTCTAAAGTGTAGCCAAACAGTCCACTTATGTTGTGCTGACAAGGCCATAAGTAGTCCAAGCAGGCATGTCTGCAGCTAGTGAGTTTAGCTTTATTGGCCTGAATGTATCCATAAATACTTAAAAAGAAATAGTAAAAATTCATGTACATCCAGAAGCCATATAGCTGAAACACTTGATGGCCTTAAGGGATCATTTGCATATATCCCATGGTCCTCTGTTATGGGAGGTTTAATGTATCACATAGTGAAAAATCTAGCTTTGAATAGGGCTTTCCTGTAGTTTATAATTATATATACCAACTCCAAGATCACACTACAGTGAGGAAAAGAGTAAATTTCCTGATCCACACAATACTGCGATCTCCTTTCACAACGCTGAGCTCATAATAATGAATCAAGCTTTACATTTGTTATTATGATTTTGTATTATTCCAGTCTGCCATTGTGAAACTTTGAAAACATACTTTCAGCGTTGTTTGAGAATGAGCTTTCAAAGTTTTGATAGCAAACCTACACGCACACACAGACACACACACACACACACACACACACACACACACACACACACACACACACACACACACATACACACACACACACACACACACACACACACACACACACACACACACACACACACACACAAACACACACACACATGCACACACATATATAAATATGGGTCTACCTGAAAAGGCTGAATTCCCAAACTACCAAAGACGAAATGAATGAGACAACATCATTGAAACCTCACTTTCATAAAGGACTGGAATGCCAAAGGATTTCACAGGGTAAGTAACGAGGTGGCTAACAAGAGGAAATTGCCCTTTTCTAAACTGTAGTGCAATCCCAGAGTTGGTATATTTAGTTAGGGGGGATGGGATACACAGCCCCCCTACACTGGAGGGTGTGGGTGGTGTAGCCCCCCACCTCAGTGGGTTTGAGGTATTGTGATGTATTTCATTGTTAGATGGTGGCTAATTGGACAATTACCCTCTGAAATATTTCGGTATTCCGGTCGTTCATGAAAGTGAAGTTTTGGCAGTGTTGGCACAATCAATTTGTCTTCAGTAATGTGGTCTTTCATTTTCTTGAAGTAGACCTATTTATATATATATATATATATATATATATATATATGGGTCTACTATTAATGCCCGAAACGACGATTCCCCGACGGAAAACTCACCGACGCCAGATGACCGACAGGTAAGTGTACCGACAGGGTGATTTGCCGACAGCGGAAAGACCGACAAGGGAATGTGCGATCGCGCCGCGGTAAGTGTGCGATGGTGACGGAGTTAGGAGCGGTCAGGTAAGTGCTCGAGATTGTGGGATGTCGGGTTAGGCTGTGGGAAAGGTGAGTGTGTGTTCGTGTCGGAGGTATGGTTCGGGTAAGGTAAGTGTGTGCTAGTGAGGGACTGTAGTTTAGGGATGGGTTAAGTGAGTTAGGGTTAGGGTGCAGGTAGGTGATGTGTGCGTTAGTGTCGGAGCTTGGGCTAGGGTCGGGTTAAGTGAGTTTGGGTTAGGGTGCAGGTAGGTGAAGTGTGCGTTAGTGTCGGAGCTTGGGCTAGGGTGGGTTAAGTGAGTTAGGTTAGGGTGCAGGTAGGTGATGTGTGCGTTAGTGTCAGAGCTTGGGCTAGGGTGGGTTAAGTGAGTTAGGTTAGGGTGCAGGTAGGTGAAGTGTGCGATAGTGTCGGACCTTAGGGTTAGGGTTTGGGTCAGGGCTAGTGTGTATGCTATGTAGTGTCGCGTGTTGTTTACGTTCCGTGTGTCGGTGTAATGGTGTTCGGTGTAATGGTGTTCTGTGTTTTCGTTGTCGGGTTTGTGTGATGTCGGTCATCTGGCCGGGAGTTTTCCGTCGGGGAATCGTGTCGGTAATTAGTAGTAGACCCATATATATATATATATATATATATATATATATATATATATATATATATAGATATAGATATATATATATATATATATATATATATATATATATACACACACACACACACACACACACACACACACACACACACACACACACACACATATATATATATATATATATATATATATATATATATATATATATATATATATATATACACACACACACACACACACACACTCACATGGATTACATGTAATAAATGTGTGTAGAGTATATCTATCAATCTACATATCTACATATACCTACATATGGATTCCATTCAATAGATGTATATAAAGTATAATTATGTTTAAGACGTATGCTTGCTCTGCTTTGAAGTAAAGGTAAATACTTCAGGAAGGTAGTACTACTCCTGCACCATAATTGCAGGACTTTACCACAAAAAAGTTTGCAGTTCTGTCAATAAATAAACTAGTTCCTTAATGCAAAAAGATGAAAAATTCAAAACAGAAAATAATCATATTAAATCATAATACAAATCATGATCTTTAATCAGCACCTTAGCTGCATACAATGAATTATGTTGTACTGCAATCAAAGCTCCACTGATTATCTTTCTTCTGAAGAAGAAGGGCATACAGGCAGGGTGGAGTGGGTGGAGAAAAGTGTCAGGAGTGATTTGTGACAGACGAGTACCAGTAAGAGTGAAAGGGAAGGTCTACAAAAGGGTAGTAAGACCAGCTATGCTATGTGGGTTGGAGACAGTGACACTGACAAAAAGGCAGGAGTCAGAGCTGGATGTGGCTGAGTTAAAGATGTTAAGATTTGCACTGGGTGTGACGAGGGTAGGAATAAGTATATTAGAGGGTCATCCCATTTTGGACAGTTTGGAGACAAAGCCAGAGAGGTGAGTTTGCATTGGTTTGGACATGTGCTGAGGAGAGATGCTGGGTATATTGGGAGAAGGATGCTAAGGATGGAGCTGCCAGGTAACAGGGAAAGAGGAAGGCCTAAGATAAGTTTATGGATGTGGTTAGAGAGGACATGCAGGTGGTTGGTGTGACAGAGCAAGATGCAGAGGACAAGAAGAAATGGAAACAGGTGATCCACTGTGGCAACCCCTAACTGGGAAAAGCTGAAAGAGGAAGAAAAAGAAGACGATTTCACCGGAAGGTAATTCCACCAAACTGACATTGTTTAGACATCATGTTCCTAATTCTTTTCTACTAATAAGAAAAACATGTATGAGGCCTTCTTGGAAAAGAACATTCAGACTGTTTTTTAAAAGGTTCATAGTCGAATACAACGTTAATTCCCCTAAAGGGCCATTTTAAACATCATCAATATCATGAGGTCAGAATTCCACCCTGTAGCGACATTGTGTTTATGAGGTGAAAACCTGAACCATTACGTCAAGCCTACCCCCATAACTGACCAATTGCTTTTGCCCACTGAAATTTTAAATTGAGAGGATTTCAAGTGCCTTATCCATGTCCACACTTTATACTAATGCTGCTAGCAGACATGGCTTAAAAGTATTAGCATCAGTTTCCCGGGAACATTGCTTGATGATGCTACATATCAGTTACACTGAGCATGTAATTTGATGTGTCTCCACATAACAGATGCTAGATCTTAACCTTTCATGTAAGAAGCTGATCTGTTTCAAAGACCCAAAGTTTAAAACTATAGACTCTTCAAAGGTAAGTGCCCCAAAATATATGTATGTAACTAGTGAGAAGCACTATGGCTAAACTGTAGTAACAATGCTTCATAGGAGCATATCAGGTCAAGGAAGTTAGTTTTGTTGAATGTAAAAAGACTGAAGTATGCTCATCAAAACTATTTAAATCAACAGTGGAATTAGCCTCTTTCTCCACTGTCAGTAGTGGAATGTGTCTCTTTCTCAACTGTTATGTTACCTCAGTGATGGTATATATAAGTTCAGGTGGTGTAGGGGTGTTTCCAACACATGATATTTAAAAGGGAGCTTGTTCACTGCAACAAAAGAATTTCCCTTGAATGATTGACTATGGTAATTATGGTGAACATTTTCAAATTTTTTACATTCACCAAAACTCCCTTTGGTGAGTCACCATGAATACGTTTCATTAGAGCTGTGTGAATGCTTCACAGACCTACGTAATTCCTTGTGTAAGCATCTGTTTGTCAAGACCTCATTTCAACAAGGCAATAGGTGAAAAGCACTTTCAAAACTTGCACCTGCAACATAGTTTGTTACGTCAAAATAGCCAAAAGAAAAAAAAAAACAAAAACAAATGAAAAAAACAAGAATTAATTAGTAATGAATGTCAAGTGAGAATGTTTCAACAATGGCTTAATCATGCCTATTGCTACTAGCTCATACTTTCACAGTTAAAAGGTATTTTATTTCTAAACCGCATAAGTACTGTTACTTTATGCATGTTTAACATATGTAAATACTACTTTCTGTTTTCTTTAATGTCTTATAGTTCTCGTTTCCATACACCTATATGTTGCTCTGTATAAACTGTAAATTATCTCATAGTGTATCACTGTCATCAGTTTTTAATTGTATCTTATATATATATATATATATATATATATATATATATATATATATATATATATATATATGTATATATATATATATATATATATATATATATATATTATTTATTTAACATTTGTTTTTCTGGGAAATTCCTTTTTCAGCAGAGGCCCGGGGAGAAAAGCTCTGTGAGTAACAGTAAATTTTCATGCACACATTACAATAATCAAAAAGTATAAAGTAAACAAAATGCATTATACATAAGACAATACAAATTTGTTACATCTTGACAACAAAACCTAGGCTTTGAACATAGCTAGTACTATTTGTATGCATGACTTATGTCAAGATATATAAGGTTAAGAGAGGTCGGTAGAAGCAAAGGATTAAACACTGTGGGGAGAAGTTGGATATGTTTTGGGTATGCTGTGATGTATCAGAGCACTCATGAGGGGTTAGTACAGGAACATAGCAACTTATTTTATAGATAAGCTTTAAGTGATGGCTTAAAGTGGTTAGTGGATGCGACTGAGAAAATAGAGTTAGGAAGGTAGTTCCATATATATAGTTGGAAAATAGTGATTCTCCTGCAGTGTTGTTGCTCTTGGAGACAGTGAGTAAGTTCTTGTTGTTAGAGCAAAGTGGTCTTCTGGAACTGTAAGGAAGGATGAGATTTTGTAGTGCAGAGGTACTAGTTGGTTGTGTTACAATTTTGTGAGTTAGAGATTGTTAGTTGTAAAGAATAATGTTGGGAAGCTCAAGCCAATCTAGTATCCTTAAATCTGTACAATGATGTGTTCTCTATGGGCAGTCAGATGCAAACTCAGCAATTTTATTATAACATGCTTCTAGCTTAGATACGTCAGTTTTCCTTAGATTAGTTAAAATTGGAGTGACATACAGTAGAGTGGAGAGCAGATGGGTTTGTGCTAATGTAATTTTGGCCATTGTGGTCAGGAACCTTCTGTGCCTATATAGACCTCCAAGTTTCTTATGGACTTTTTTTAGAGTTAGGGAGACGTGCAAGTCAAATTTTAAGGTATTGTCTATTTCCACTCCAAGAACCTTTGTATGGGTTGTCGGGGAGATCACAGCATTGTCTTTGGCTATTATGTTAAATGCTGAGCATGAGCTAAATGTCTTGTTAGGTTGGAAGAGTAATAATTTAGTTTTGATAGGGTTCAGGATTAGATGGGAATTGGGTAACCATGGTTCAACAGAAGCGAAAGATTCCTGTGTTTGAGAATGAAGAGCTGATAGAGAAGTGGCAGCACAGATAAGTGTTGACTCATCTGCACACTGTATTATAGGACCATGTGGAGTAGCTGTGTGTAGATTATTAGTAAAGAGGGAGAAAAGGAGAGGGCCCAAGATAGATCCTTGGGGGACACCAATGGATAAAGGAAGGTGTGGAGATAGGTCATCCTGCCATAGAACAGATTGTTGATGGCCAGATTAATAGTTATGAAACCATGCTGTGGCAGATGGTGAGAAGAATAGTTCAGTTAGTACATCTATTAGATTGGAATGGGAGACCATATCAAAAGCCTTTGATAATTTTGATAATTTAACAACTACTTCACTTCTTCCATCCTTAACCTAACTAGCAACCACCAGCCTTGCACTCTCCAACAACCAATCAGCAACCCAAACTCATACCCTCCATTCACTGTCAAACCAGTTCCTACCAACACAATATACAAGCACCTCACTAAACTAAAACCCACCACTTTGGCAATCAACAAGTTCCCTGCAGGGTACCTCAAAATTGCCGCTAGTGCTATAGCTTATCCCATCTCGATACTTATCAACTGTTCTATCAATGAGCATACAATTCCACCCCTTTGGAAAACCTCCTACATAATACGCTTACACAAAGGTGATCCCTCAGCTGAACTTACCAACTACAGCCCCATAGAAATCTTATCCCCCCTATCAAAAATCCTTGAAAAATGTATCCATTCTCAGCTGCCGATACATTTTCTTACAAATAGTCTCCTCGCCAACATTCAACACAGCTTTCACCTATTCCATAGCACCACCACAGCACTCATATCCTTCATCAACACTGTCAATCATTATAGGAACCAAGGAAACCTAGTGTCTGCCACCTTCCTTGATCTGTCCAAAGCATTTGATACAGTATCCCACAGCAAACTACTTACTATCATAGTCAAACTCAACCTAAACAAGCCCTCATTGCTCTGGTTTCAAGACTACCTATCCAAAAAAATCAAGAAGAAGTTAAGTGACATAATTCCCTCTCCCCCCTTCTCCCAGTAACAGTAGGTGTACCACAAGGATCCATACTGGGACCCCTACTATTTAACATCTTAACAAACACCCTCCACACCGCCACCCAGCAAGATACAATATGGAGATGATACTACACTGATCTGCTCAGCCCCACACTGCAAACACTCCAGACTAAAACCCAAGAAGCCTTCTCCAATATAGAAAACTGGTTAAAAAACTCACACCTAATACTTAACCCCAAAAAGACTCAACTTATGCTTTCCCACCACACCAAAACTATTGACTCTTCTGCTCTTCTCTCTATCAATTTTGCCAGTAACACACAACCTCCCCAGTATCACAAGGTAAACGTCTTGGTGTAATACTTGACCAAAACCTAAAGTTTGACAAATGTATAGCACAAACCATATCCAAAGTCCATAAAAACTTGACACCCTATAGCACTGCAAAAACTATCTAACCAAAAACCCCAAAATTACTATATCCAGAACTCACCTTCCCTCTACATTGCTTTATGCATCCCTGTATTGACAAACCTTAACAAGACATACCTACACAAATTGTCCATGTGCTATAATAAATAGCTAGATTTGCAACCAACTCTAATTTCCGCTCCCACCACTGTCACTCACTAAAACAATTAGGTTGGTTAGAACTAGCTAACTTACTGAACTATAACAAAGTGACCACGGGCCATTACTTGCTGTACCACCCAAACAAGATTCAAGATCTCTCAGGCTTACTCAACTTTCACAATTCTGCTTGCCAACTAAGATCCACAAACAAAGCCCTTCTTGAAGTAGCTAAATGTAGACACAGTGCTGGTGAATCCCTCTATTCCTACACAGTTGCTAAAATCTGGAATTCTCTTCCACCAGATATCAGATTGCAAAACAGCAGTCCCATCTTAAAAACCCAATTAAAAGCCCACCTCAATCTCATCTGGCAATATACCTGTACTGACCATGGCTAGCCTTCCTACCACCATTCAGATACATCTTCCTCTAGCACTACTCAAAGGTCAAACATGTAGAAAAAGAAAAACTACCATAATGAATTGTATTTTTAAATGTATGTCTATAACTGTATATATTGCTGCATTTTCTTACTCAAATGCATTATATTTTCTGTTTTACTACTGTACACTCTATATTGTATACTTCTGTAACTTTTCATCGTACTATGCTATGATATACTATTGTTTGCTCTATTAATTTTTACTCCTCTCTGATTTTCATATTTTTATCATATATGTGGAGCTTTTGTATTTTTTATGATTGTCATGTATGTGGAGCTTTTCTCACCGGGTCTCTGCTGAAAACGGGCACTTGATTGCCCAGTCAGACCAACCCAATTAAACATAAAATAAAGATATTGCTGGTGTTCAATGTTAGAAGTCTAAAAAAAATCTGCTCCCTGCAGGCACTGCTTAACTTTGAATGCATCTATATATGCATTGTCATGGAGATGTGAATCAACACCATTGAGATCACACCATCAGTGCATGGTTTCAACTTCTACCATAAATTCAGGCCAAGTGCAATACTCAAAGGCACAAAAGGAGGTGATGTCTCTACATATTTGTTAAAAAAAGTTCACCTCCAGGGTAGTGAGACAGGATAATGACCTGGAAATCCACCATGGAGTAACATGCCGTTAACAAAATGAGTTATCACATAATAGCAAACTTTAAGAACCCCTCCATGCCTGTCTTAACCCATAACTCATATTTGTTTAGAATTGAGTCCTTGTATGCAAATGACAGTCTTCTAGAGGATGCCAACTAACCATCCATTAGCTGAGGTCCCCTAACATGTATGCGCATATATTTCTGGACTTCATAAATACAAAATGGACCACTTAGTCTGCACCCCAACTAGGGGAGACAAAATCCATGACTTGCTCATCACCAATATGGGACAACTTTGGTCTCCAACAGCTGTAGCTTCCTGTCTAGTCAGATCAAACCATATATCAGTCACATTCACCATAAGAATGAAGCCATATGCATCTTCAAATCCTCAGTATTCAGAGATTATGGGAAGGCTAATCTACTAAAACTGAGTGAAGTCATGGCTAAATTTAATATCCTCCACCTATATGATGACCACACTACATCTGTAGAATCCTGTGCCACCAAATACTATGCACATATCAGTAATTGCATAAATGCACCTAAACCCATCCAAAATAAACACCATGCCAAATTTAAAAATAACCCAGTATGGTAGAACCCAAATATAAACCCAAATTTAAACAGACTCTACAATAGAAAGAAAAAATCATTGCATACAGCAATAAATGTAACTCACAAGATGTCAAAAATGTTCTTGCTGAAAATAGCTCCTCAAAATCCAAAAGACAGCAATAAAGCTGTCTTTAATTATGTTAGAAACCTCAGAAACAATGTCAAGCACTGCCCAGAGCTAACAGTATGTGAAATCACATACTCACATGCTGGACACATAGCCAATCTACTACACCGTAAATTTAGTTATAAATTCACCCCTCTTCCCCCAAGATACACCCAGCTCATATGCCCCTCAAACATCTCAAGAATAAGTCCTCAAAGCACTTTCCAAAGCTAAAAACAATGCCTGTATGGAGTCAGATAACATAGTAAACTGTCTACTGGCCACTATGAAACAGCATGAAAGAGGATCTATCAAACACACTGCTGAAGCTATTCAGTATCAGTCTCCATATAGGATTTTGCTAGATGAATGGAGGACAGCAACAGCCATCCCTCTGCACAAAGGCATGTTGCACATGGACCCAGGTATTGATGACATAATAAAGGAGCAGCTGGTTCTTTACTTGCAAAGTGCATCAAAGAAAGGGACGTCACTAAAGAACAGAACTAAGAGCAAAAGCAAACTGACTGAAGCCTGAAAGTAAAACAACAATAAGTTTTAAATACTTGGCACTGTGCAGCAATTTTTGCTTTCCAGTTTATCCTGAATAGGCAGTCATATCAATTAAATAGGTATGCCAATCAGGACTGGGGAACTAGGGATTTCATGGTGCATGTTCAGAGTAATACATTCACCCTGCTAGCAGAGAACCTAGGAAACATATCCACCCTGCATATATAAACCTTTGCACTGGAACTACATTTGGTTTCTACCAGTAATCTTTATGAGCAAGACAAAGGGTGACACAGTGGCAGAAGCGATAGGATTGTTGCTTCAGAGAAAGAGGTTCCCAGGATCAGTTCTTAGCTGGGGTGCCTTCTGTGTGGAGTCTGCATGTCCTCCCTGTATTTGTGTGGGTTTCCTCCAGGTACTCCTGTTTCCTACCACATTCCAGAGACATGCAGTAGGTGGACTGGACATGCTAAACTGGCCAAAGGTATGAGTGTGTGTATGTGTGTGTGTGTGTGTGTGTGTGTGTGTGTGTGTGTGTGTGTGTGTGTGTGTGTGTGTGTTTGTGAATGTGTGATACAGAAGAACTACTGTGGCAGGGCTAACCAAATAGCAGTGTAAACATTGGTTCTAAATGATTGTCACTGTTGAAGTGACACCCCAACCCCATGTGCAAAATGGGAAAAAATGGTTGTGGGTGGATGGATGGATAGCCAACATATCTAACAAGTAGAAGTGATAGTATTAGTTCATTATTAAATGTACCCTTCAAAGCATGGGAAGAACATTAATTACTAATGAGTTGCAAAACCAAGAAATAATTTTCACACAGCAATGTCACTCTAGTTGCATCTACACATTGCAGAAAGAAAGAAGAAAATGCAGCATGAACACATTGCCTTAAATAGGCATAAGCAGCAGGGTGCAAGCAGTCAAAATGACCCTGGTAAAATGTTCCTAGCAGGACATTTGCTCAAATACACATTCAAGTCCAATTAAATATTTAAGGGTATGCCTATCAATTACATAGGATTTTGCAGAATGTTGCTGATTTTACCTCACATTTTTCACACTGGCCCTAGTAAAATGTTTGGTTTTACTGTCAATGACTGAGGATTATAGTTAGGCAATAATCTAGACATTAGATTTTCATACTTCTTAATGTTCAAAAAAAAAAAATCATGTAAAACCTGTGATCTATTACATTTTAAATGAAATAGGGTAATATTTAAATTTTTGTTCCTGATTTGGAACTTTGTCCCTCATTATTTTTAGCTTTGTCCAGAATTCTTGAGCAGAGAAGTTGAGAATTATGTTATGGCCTAAATACTGATACAGTAATATAATAACAAAAATATTATTTCTTTATTTGTTTGTTTGTGTTTAAAAACTGGTGTAGAGCACTTCCCACATGGACATTTTTCAGACACAGCGTAGGATCACTTTTTAGTTAAGTGATTTTTTTCAGAGTCTTGTGGTAGGAAAATGAGTAATAATAATAATAATAATAATAATAATAATAATAATATGGAGACAGATATTATATTCTCATATGTAAACATAAACCATCTGTGTTGGGGACATTCTCCATCGCCTTGCTAAGAGTTCCCAAAATGTGGCTCATGAAAAGCAAAATAATATTCATCCCAATAACTGAGACAGATTTTGGGACTCTATACCAGCCCCAGTATAGAATTTTGTAGGACATAGGTAGGGTGATACCAGGCTGGAAGTTTGTTAAGATAAAGGGGGGAAGTTATGAATAGCTAACAAATCCAGACCTAGAAGTGGATACAGATCATGAAAATCCAAAAAAAAAGTCAGAACCATATCTTCATATGTGATACATGACAGCTATGTCCACAAGTGTAAACTGTACAGAATTGGTGCATTATTATAAGAATGAGATACTCTAATCAGGAGCTGAGCTGAAGAATTTTGCTCTAATTGCAGACAGTAAGACTTTGATTGTGAAACCCACAGGTATAGACCATTAGAGTAGATTGACAATACAACTGTAAATATCCACAAATATTGGATAGAAAGACAAAGGACAGCAAAAATACAAACCAAATTTATTGTAAGAAAACTCCAGTACTTCGGCATAAACTGGCTTCTAGGAGAAAAAGATCAGTACTACACCAAACCTTATATATCATTAATACAAACACCTAAACATATCAATTAGAGTAAACTGGTCTAGAAACAAAGCTTGAATAAGCACCAGCAGATCCTCGTATGGACTAAAATGTTTAATAAGGAGAATATTTCTACGATGGAAACAGAAGAACCTGATGACATTAGACACCCTGCTCCTTAAGACTGAGTTTATTATCAACATCATTTTCTAAATTCCACAAAATCCTATTGGTAATCACTATAAATTGTGTAAAACTGGAGTAGATTATGTTAATATTTCAAAGAAAGTTACCACCTGTCTGTGCTGGTCATGGTAGTTTATATAGATATAACTAATAACATGGTGACCCAAGATTGTGCCTTGTAAAGGACCACGCATGATGACAATGATGACAGTAGTACAGAAGAGTATTAGTCATTGATCTTCAGCAAAGGCTGATATAACTTCTACAGGTTGAAGCTCGTAACTCTTGTTGATAAAATCATGACAATGCAACATGGTTTGGTCTCACAAAATGCCTATAAAGAGATACAATTTCTCAGCTAAAACTGCTATCAGAGCTGCAGCAAGATCATTTGATGTCCTGGACAGTGCCCACAGTTGATGCTTTCACCCCTTCTCAGACTGTCAAACCAAAGAAGTCCTCAAACCCAAGGACAAAAAAAGTCCAATATACTTTTCATTAAGTATTATTAAAAACGAAATTCACTATTACTGAATCTGTAGTTCAAGGGAAAGAATCCCTGGGTGTGTGCTGTTAGGCAAAGTGGGTTCACTTATTGGATCTGGTCATTGAAGTATCCCTTATGAGGAGAGGGACTGAGTCCTGAGGAGGAGAGGCAGCCTTCGTTCGGACTACACACCAGGATGTAAGCAAAATAATTTAGCCCTGCAGCATAAATTGTGTGCAAATGAACTGGAAGTTCCTTTGCAGACTATTTCTACATACATGTCAATGCATTCTGGACATAGCATAGGGCTCCCAGTAAGACATAAATTAAAAATTATTTAGCTTCTTCCAGCATGATATTCTACTGGTTTCTCACTTATCTCCTCTTCAACCTACTCCACAAAACTTATTGGAAAGATGTTCCCCACTTAGCAGAGCACAAGGCTGTGAAGGAAAAGCCTGACAGACATTGGGGATTTTGAATGCAGGTGGTGAAGGGGGGTAGTAAGAAATGTGCAATGGTAGACAGCTCTTGGAATAACCAAAAACAATTTAAATGTACTAATAAGATATAACCCTCAAGTACATTAAAGATCAATCTCAAATTCTTCAGTAATTGATCAAATTTAGAAAAGTGAGTAATGTACTTTCCTGTCAATAAATAAATAAATATTCTGTCCCAGTTTGACTGCTGCATTTCATCACTGTACCACAGATAGGCAAAGTTGATATGGGTGGAGCCTCAATACGGTTTCACAAAAACTGACATCCTTCCTCATTTGCATTACCATAATTACAGAGGAAGGGTGTGAGTGTATAACTGATAGACAGCATTGACTATTACAATATGTAGTCTCTCACAAACACAGGAGGGTTACAATTGTAGCTTCACAGCTTTGGGGGTCTAAGCTGGGTTTGACTTAATCGGTTTGCTCCTCCCATTATAAGAAATAATGTCACTAAGTGCAAAGAAAACATCTTTCTGTGCAGCTTTGTGTGTATTATTCAACCTGAGAGCATTGCTATATCTTTGGTATGGAGCTTCTTACAAAAACTATACAGTCTGTGTGCAGTGGTTGTTATCAGTGCACTAGTAGAAAATTTAGAAAGTCTGCAGTAGAAATTATGCTGTGTATCTCTGGATAATGTAATTGAGACAATACATATTTCTCAACGTCTTAGAGCAAGAAATCCAGACAAAGCCATAAATAAAAGTGGGACAAAGGCCCAAAATAGGGGCACTTTTTAAATATTGCTCTTACAAACTTAGAAAGTTGATAGAATAACAGGTTTTGTATTAGCATGAATTTTCTGAAGGGTATGAAGTCTGAAACTTAGTAGTCTGTCATTATTCTCTAACTTCAATCTTTAAAGATTTGGCACTAATTTGACAGAAAACCACAATTTTATGAAAAATGGACGAAAAATATGAGGCAAAAATCTGAACATTCTGCGAAAATTTGTGCAGTCGAGAGGTATGAAACAATAAACCCATGTTTATGTTACAAGCATGGACTTACTAATGGCAACAATAGATCCAGTGTCAGAGGCAGAGTGTTGCCAAATGAGAATTATAACCCACTGTCAAAACTGCTGTTTGGTTATCCTGCTTCCAGTCTCACTGATTTAACTACAGATCCTATCAAATTATTTAAATGATACAATAATCAAAAGGGCTCTTTTGGTTATTTTATCATTTAAAGAATTTGATAACATTTATAAATAAAATAAGTAAGAGTGGAAGTACAACATGTTTGTTCAGTTTATATTTTCAGCAACTTCAGACAGACCTCATTAACAGATTATTTTTATTAACACAAATCCCTTTACTAGAAGCCTTTCTCATCTCATTATAAGGGATTATGTTGAAAATACAAGGACTGGAATCATGACCAGAAATAATTAGAAAGCACAGTAATAAAAGATAAATCTCCACGAAACAGGAATGGAAAAAAAAAACAAAGGCCTTTCACCACAACAGACAGGCTAGAAATAAAATGTAAGTAAAGTTTTTATTCAGTTAGTGCTTTCATGCCTAAGGAACTTCTTCAGACCATAACATCAATGGAGCACAAAAAAAAACATTTAAATACATCAATCAAACAACTAATTAATTACAGAAAAAAATTAAAGCCTATATTCAATGATGTAAACCATGCATTTGCAGTAGTGGCTTCAAAGGAATACTATCATTCAATCCATTTCCCTTGTAGCTTGTCATTTGATAATCTATCTAAGCTATTCTTATTCCATCCTATTGATAATATTACCCCCCCCCCATGTCCTTAAAAACAAGTTGTAACACCATAAATGGAAAACAAAATGTCTAGAATTACTTTTGACACATTTAGCCAAAGCATTTATGGTGACATGCCTATATATGTCACCTACATGCTCCAGTATTCTTACTTTTAAACAATTAGTCTTTCCTACATAAAAAAGAGAAACAAGAATTACAAACAGCTAAATATGCTAGATCTTTACTTAGGCAATCAGCATATAATCTTGGATAAATTATATTGTCAGTCTTCAGATGTACAAAACATTTGCTAGGGGGAAATAAACTTACAGGCTTTGCAAACTCTACAGGGAATGTACCTACCCGATTAGAGGCTAGTTGTTTAGGTCCAGATATAGAAAAGCATAGCCTTTGTTTAAGAGACAGCCATTTCTTGAAACAAAAGCTAGGCTGATTGCCAACAATATTACTAATGCCTTGATTCACCATTAAAATAGGATAATTATGTTTGACTGTTTCACAAATCAGACAAATATCAGCAGTGTATGTAAGGGAAATACTAACATTCCTAATATCTGTAGATAGATCTTTGCCAGATATCTGATCACTCCTATCAGAGAAATATGGTTTCCCATTCATTGCCTTTAAACTCTTAACCTCCTTAAGGTCTTTATCATTTTCATAACTACTATAACCTCTTGCTTAAAACGCATTACCAGTTTTAATATAGGCTTCATTTAACCCCATTGTATTAGTATGTAGTCTTGACATTTTTAAAAATTGTCCTTTTAAAATGTGTCTATAGATGTAGTTAGGATGCATGCTTGCATGATGGAGAATACTATTGCACCAACATGACTTCCTATAAATGGTGTCAATACAAACTTTGTCATCCTTATGTAACTTCACATCTAAAAAATCTGTCTCAGATGATAACCAACTAACTGTAAACCTTAAAAAGTCAGTACTACTATTTAGACTTTCAATAAAACAATTCAGTTCATCAGCAGTACCCTTACATAGCATAAACACATCATCCACAATTCTCTTTTAATAAGTAATATTACTATCAAATTCGGATGACTTAAAAATACAGTTTGCACCCAATGCGCTAAAACAATGTTGGTGTAGCTATTGGTACATGCTGCGTCCATAGTTACACCCAACTTTTGTAAGAAATATTCATTTTCTAATATAAAAACATTATGAGTACAACATCCAGCAACATACATAAAAAAACAATCTGATTAACTGAGTAATCACTATTATTAGATAAAAAAGAACACATTAGTTGTATATCATAACCATTCAGTATAACAGTGACAAGTGTATTGATATCCCTGGTAACAAGCAAGGTTTGATTCAAGTTTGTTTTACCCTTGAAGCATTCATATAAACTACTTAAAAAGTCTTTAGTGTCCATTAACACCACTGGTGCCTTAATCAGCACAAATTTCAACTTTTCTTCAATATATATATATCTATCTATCTATATATCTATCTATCTATATATATATATATATATATATATATATATATATATATATATATATGTAAGAGTTCTGCCAGCCAACCTCTCCCTAAGACTACTGACATTGTTGTCTCTCTCAAATCCTTATGGATTTTTAAGTGATGCAAAACAGGTAAAACCTTTTCATCAGTACTCAAAAACTTGCATAAATCACAAGTAATCATACCAGTCATCAAAAAATCATAAAGATTTTCATGTACTTCTCTAATCAGATTATTTACTTGTGCCTTCCTGATCTTACTACATATGTCAGCTCATCAGCTAATAAATGTTTCACCCCACATCATGAAATGTAGGGGTGAAGCTACCTAGCAAACAATTGCATCACAATAAGTTTTAACAATTGAAGAATATCTTTTTAAATCATACTTTATTTCATATAATTGCAGGATCTACAATTACAGTTCTTTACATTATGGTAGTGGAGCAGTAAAAAAAAGGGACAACACAAGATATAAAAAGAGAACTATTAAATTATATTAAATTGTTTAATTAATATGACAATTTAACTGTGAAAGAAAATTACAACAGTCTATTTTGGAATTGATAATATCAGTAAAACTGCAGCAGTTATCCATTTGCTTTTAAATTTCAACTCTCTTTTGGCATAACTATAAAAATACACACCACCGCTCTCTATATTTGTTATTTCAAGGCTTCCATACATATGTTGAAGTCATCATCAATTGTTGCAATATATTCATTGATCATCACTAACACTTTTCACTGCAACTTTTTATTCCTTAAAAACTGCAGATGATAGCATAGAAAAAATTGTACCTCACCCACTCTTTTATCGGAGAGGGTATGACCTTGAAAACTATTGTCATGCCATAGCTTCTGCCACTTCTTTTAAATAATTTCAGAAGGAAGACAAGCCAAGTATTCATATATGGATAGTCTGCCTCCCCCCACCAATTTTGAAACTATATTTTTTGCTCTATATTTGGAATTTGCATGTTTAATCAAAAATAATATTTTGTTTCATATTTCTACATTATCGATACACTGTAAAGTGTGTTTCTTCATTATTTGTACCAATTACTTTAGCAAATAATAGTGAAAAAATAACATTTCCTTTCCTTGTATTTGTCTACATATTTTTACTTTTGTATACCTTACCAGTCTCCAATAGCAATAGTTGCTTTTTTATCACTTTCCACTTCACCATATTTCTTTTTTCTCTTTTATTCTATGGTAAGAATTCATATTTATTTTATGATGCAGACATTTCAATGTTCAATCCAAAAAAATCCAATCTTTTCACTTTTTTAACAATCTGTAATTCAGTTTCTTAATTTCCCTCAACATTACTTTTTATTTCCCCTTCTACATAATCAGACCAAAGATGTCCTTCTGCCATGTATTTTAAACATTTCACCTTAGCATTTTTGTTACATAATGATATCTTTTGACACTTTGATTACATCTTCTTTTTAAACAGACTCAGAGCCAGCCTTTTATCATTCACCATAATTATTCAAGGTGTATCCTGAGTTTTGTTTCTCATTTCTACAAAACTCAGTGCCATCCCTAGTTCCCATACATCAGTCCATAAATGCCTCTCATAATTCTTGATTACAGACATTCCAATATTTGTTCACAAGCCTTTGAAAACCACTTTAGTATCTGTTTCATTCATTATAGCAGGTTTGAATTGCACAGTCACTGTTTATTTTCCATATATATTTCATCTAAGAAACACATATTCATTCAATTAAAAAATGCCATTTTGTTATATCAAATGAAAAACAAAAATATTCTGAACTGCAAATATTTAAAAATCACTTCACAATGTCTTTCGTCATGTAAATTAATTAAGGGTTCCCTATTGAAATGTCAGCACTCAAAATCCCAAGTGCCAAAAAGTCGAAGGAAAAAAAAACTGGGAGAAAAGCGAATCTCAAAAATTGCTCTTCTCCTTAGCCCCCCACACTTACATATATCAACTCAGAAATCACTGTACCTCAGAGAAAAGGGTATATTCTGAGAAATTACATCTTGGACTTAATATATGTATGTCCGTTCTGTTCTTCCTTTCTTCTGGTCATTCAGTCTCCATGTTTCAGGACTCATTTAAGTGGGGCCTGACATTTCATATGGTTACCTTAATGGAATGGTACATTTTTGGAGCATTAAGATCTTTTGGTTCCATCGGTTTGTACTAAAGTACCTAATGTAGAAACACACACAGATAGATAGATAGATAGATATATAAGATAGCTACATAGATAGATAGACAGATAGATAGATAGATAGATAGATAGATAGATAGATAGATAGATAGATAGATAGATAGATAGCTATAGCTATATATATAGATATATCATTTTTATTATTTGTAACATAAATGTCTTGTACTTTCTCATACACTGCACTAATTCTCATGTTTTGCTGCTGCTTCTGCAGTCTTAAGTCTTCTGTGTAGGCTGCTTGCCTGTGGAATCTATCTGTTTCTGATATCATTTAACTTTGTTTCTTCTCACTGCACTTCTTTCCTGAATCCTAGTAACAAATGTATCCTACCAGAAATAGCTTCTTGCGTCTCACTTCCATACTATATACAATCACACTTTGTTTATCATCTTCATAGGAAAGAACACTGTACCTGCAAACTCATCTTCATTTGTCAAAGTAATCAAAGTAGTCTCATCCAGATCTCATTCATTCCACATAGTAACTACAATTCCATCTTGTTCAAGAAATGCTATATTTTCATTTTGAATACCATCATCCATCAGGGTTCCTCTATTACTCTACTTTACTTCCATCTTGGCCCTCTGTATAGCTACCAGCAGTCCCTTGGTATATTTAAAAAAATGTATGGTTTCTTTAATAAACATTCTCATTCTTCAATATTTTTATCTTACCATTTTAATATTTTTACATCATTCTTATATTTATTCATTGTGTTATTTGCATGTTAGGTGGGGGTGCTGAAATGTTCTAAGCCTGACCAAGAAGGGAATGATGTGGACCATGAAACTTACAAGTTTTTCAACATATCCTCTCTGAAGTTCAACACACTTGGCACATCATATATCTGAAATTTCTGTAACCCTGCCAAAAAAGTCTGAATTCTGGTCAATAAAATACTGCTCTGCTGCTTGAATCACTTCAAAATATCCATCCATTCAAACTATTTTAAGGGTTGGAAATAGGAAATAGTCTGATGGAGCAAGATCTGGTGAGTAGAGTGGACGGTCTATGCACTCAAACCCCAATTTTGTCAAAACATCCAATGTTTTGCCAGCCTTGTGAGGTTCATTTTCTTTCAAAAAAGAGAACTCCTTTCTGCAGCTTTCCTCTCCTTTTTTTCTTCCATTGCCTCCTTTAATCATCACATCAAGTTGCAGTAGTATTCTGCATTAACTGTTTGGCCTCTTGAAAGATAGTCAGTCATTAAAACACTTTCCTGATCCCAAAACACTGTGGCCATTTGGCTTTGGTGAACCTGAGTGCCACCATTGCATTGACCGTTGTTTTGTCTCAGAATCATAACCATGTTTCATCCACAGTAAATAGATGTTCCAAAAAGTTGGCACCAGTATGAGAAAAATGCCACAAAATCAACTTGGAAGTGTCCACTTGTAGTCTTTTCCCATCTGCATTCAAACATTTGGGCACCCACTTGGCTGACAGCTTCTGCATACCCAGGTGTTTATTGATTATAAACTCAACAAATTTCCTGGATATCTGTAGTGTCTCAGTAATTGTTTTAGCCAATATTCACTGATCTGCCAAAACCAGGTCATGGACATGGTCAACCATTTCAGGAGTTTTACCGTCTAAGGTTTCCCAGACCTTGCTGCATCTTCAGTCTTACAGTTGAGCAAGAAAGGCATTTGCAACTCAATGTTTGCATCGTACATTCAGGGATTTCCTTTGGAGTTTTCTTCTGCATAAATAGGAACTTCATGAGAATTCAGAGTTTCACACTTGAAAATTCTACACTTTTCATTGACATAGTTCAATCAATGATCTAAAACAATATCAAAACATAGTGTTACGATTCTGCAAACTGGCACTTTACAAGATGAAATAACCCTCTTCTCAGCTATGGAGGCAAAATAATGCTCAGAATTTAGAAAGTTGGTCAGGCTTGAACTTTTCAGCACCCCCTCTTATATTATTTGCACATTCCCATATCAATTTAAATAAAAAAAAACAATCATGCTTAACACCCCCCATGCCAAAGCGACCTTCTCTTTTTTCTCAGAATATTACTCAACAGTCATTTCTTATTAAACAACACTTCATTAGCATTACATTTCCACATTTCTTTTAACATATAAAACATTTTCATGTAACATTTCTCACTTCTTGCTTTGTCATTCTTTTATAATACTTACACAAAATTATACTGATACTCTCATTTTAAATGTTTCAAGGAATATTTTTATCATATACATATCTCCAACATTTTTAACCATGTTACAATTTAAATAATGCTAGACATTTCTTAGTTTCTACAAAAGAAATGCATAATCTCTCTTCCAAAGTTTTATATTTTGGTTCACTTTTAACAGGCAGCTTGTCTAATAGCAACCTCGATAAGAAATCTTCACTAATAATAAATAAGAAATCTTGCTATTCACTTTCATTTGTAAAAGCCTATTTATCTAATAGTAATACAAATACCCTCTCTCACTTTTACTCCCAGGGATATGAATAATAATAAGCTTCCATGAAGTTTTCATGTAATGCTCTTTTTTATTTTTTTTTCCTCCAAAATTTCTACGTTATCATCTTGTTTTGGCATTTCAGCATCTCTTTACCCTCCAGTTTCATAACCATTTTTCCACAAAAAAAATTGTACTTTACCTCTGACATTTGCCTTCTAACAAGTACACTGTCTTACTACCCATCACATCATATATAATGCAATATATTTGTAAATATGCTAAATAGCATTTTTTTTACCCTGAACTACATTTTTGTCCCTATTCTATACAGTACCACTTTTGATTTGATTCAATCAGGATCCCTACAGAATGGAATAATCTGCAATAATTATTTTTCTCTATTCCCAAAGAGGATATATACCTCCCACCACCATCACAACCTACTTACCTGATATAGCACTATAAATTTAGTATACATTTTCTTAAATAATAGCCAACCCCATTTTTTATAACTTGCTATTTTTTTTAAATAATCAATTATTGGCTTCTCTACACATGCTCAAAATGAAATTGCTTGAAGTAGGCCACTGGAAAAAAAACACAAATGACATAACTTTTTCCACACATGAAATCATTGCCACTGTAAGTTCTAATTGACAATGATTCACTTTTTTAGGGAGATTTCTCCTTTCTTCTAGTTGCTGCAACCATGGAGTTGGCATATATAAGTTTGATGGTGTGAGGCCTTGGGTTGTTGCCCCCTTCCCTGGAAAAAAACAAAAAAAATGATTTTTTTGCTCTTTAGATTTTCTGCCATTTTTCTTTTTCTTTTGGAATGTCAGCTTTCAGGAAGTCAGTGCTTCATAGATAAATCTCTATCATGGATATCCATTGCTCACTGATGACTCTTATTCCTCCAAATTTTATTCCTAAAAACAAAACATTCAGTCCTGGAGAATTGTATCAATTCCACACAACCTGCATTTTCTATTCCATTACTTAATTGTAAACCAATTTTTAAGAAATTGATGAACACCTCTAATAACATCTGTTATCCCTAGATTATAATTAACTTTCAGAATCACATCATCAGCATTTGACATCACTATTGGTATTTCTACCCTGATTACTTAAACCTATCTTGTCATCTAAATTCTCTAAAAACTGAATAGCTATAGCATTCATTACTAATTTTAATAACATTCTACTCATGCATAACCCTTTCCTGACCTTCTTTTACCAGTGAATATACTGCTGTTTTTTCCCATTTGTCAATATATTTACCTGAATAACTACTTATGCTTTTCATATCATTTGTAAGATTTTTGCCTCCAATACCATATATCCCCAACATTTTCCTTAATTGATGATTATGCACACAGTAAAAAGCTTTAACCACATCTGCAACAATCTGATTTACCTCCTTCCTTTCATCCAACATATCATCAACTATTTATTTAATCAAGAACAATATAGCTTAGCTTTTTTACTGTTATCCTGTTACTGTTTTTACTGTTATTCCTCAATAATTACCAATTCCACACATTTTTCAACCTTGCTATATCATTCTCATTAGAATTTTTTAATCAGTGTTATTTATGCAATTGGTCACCATTTTTTTAACTCAAACTTGCCTTTTTCTTTTAGAGAAATTTAAACATAGTCACATATTTCTAATGTTTTAAATGTTTCCATTCATTGAACACCATCAAAAATACGTATTTTTCATACAGCTCATTTCCTTATAAAATATATATCCATGTCATCAGCTCTAGGAACTAACTTTATTATCTCAAACATGTACTTTACAAACCAACAGATTGCAAGGTTAAATGAAGTCATTTCTATTATTCCAGTTTTAAGATTGAGATCAGCAAAATTATGGTATGTGCATTCACATACATTATCTAAACATATTGTTTAAGTGTTTTTAGGACAGTGGTTTTACAAAAATGTTTATTTTTCAAGTTATTTATCCACTTACATTTTCATATTTCATATTTATATTTAAAATGTTGGTTTTAATAGTACTGTATCTTTAAATAAGCCTTGATTGTTTTATTGAAAAGGCTTTTTTATTGATGGATTTTAAATGAGCATTTAATTTGAGTATATATATTGCACTAGACGTTTTATGTCTTTAGTTCTGATGAAGTTCAAGGTGTTTGAATGAAAGTGCTAAACTGTTGTGTTTTACTTGCTCTGATTTATTAAAGAATTTGGAATTACACCTATGGACTACTTATTTCTGCTACTGATGTTCCGCAGGCAGTGTTTTGTGTTTTAGTGGTACCTATAAAACATGTATAACCACACTATATCCGGACACATAAGCATGTTCTTAAGTATACTCACCATATTGCTTCTTCTCTTATTTCACATTACAACTCACCAGTATAATATAAAACCAGATAATATCTGTCCTACTATTAGACCTATTTGCCCATTTATCAGTCATTCATTTACCCACAGCTCTACCAAAATTGCACCCAGCTTTTGTAGCTTTCCTCTAGCTACAAATACAAAATGCTTCATTGTAGTATTGACTATTACAAAATAAAACTGTAATTAAAACGTCTCAGCTTAAATGCAAACTTTACTTTTATTTTATTCCTCAGAATTTCTCTGACTGGTGACATCCTCACTAATCCATGTCCTTTTAACATATATTCCCTTGTATGCACTACTTAAACATCCACCAAACATTCCATGATGGACAATACATCACTATTCCACACAGCAACCAACTTCACTCCTATCCTTATTTCAACTTCACAACAGTCTACAACTATATCCAATGATTCTTACAATATCCCCGCATCAAACCAAGCAAGCCCACTTCATTGCTCATGCCATCCCATCATCATCAGTCTCTCCCTGCATAAACAAAGATCTGAACCTTATCACCAGCACCCACAGTATTTGCAATAAAATTGCTGAACACATGCCTGAATTGCTCAAAATACTCTTGATATCCTAGCTATCACTGAAACATGGCTTAAGCCTGTTATAAAACATAGAGAAATACCACCTCCAGGATATAATATAATTAGAAAAGACTGATCTCACAAAACACAGGTGGAGTAGCCTTAGTATTTTCCAATTTCCACACCTTTATACCATACTCTAATTCCATTCCTAAATTCCACAATTACAAAATCTTCTGTGTTATTATTCCTTACATCTCCCCATCAAAAAAATATCCATATTAGAAGATATAGTCTATTGGATATCTATTAACATCACTAATGAAACCTTATTACTACCCGAACAAGATACAGTAAATGCTATAACAAAGGCTGAGTTCTTAACTGGATAATGGCCTCTGACCACAGCAATTTCATAACTGCAGGAACTCTCCCAGATTCTTTAAGTGATTCCTCCAAGTATATAACTACATGGTGACTTGTTAGCAAACCAAGACATAAATCTTTAAAATGACACATACACTTTTAAATTTCATTCCAGACATATTCATATCTCACCTAGAAGCCTTGAACTATTTTATCCTGAAAACCCTCTCCCTAGATGAAACCATCATTGCATTCAATGCAATATTCTTAAATATTCTAAACAAGTGTGTCCCACTGCATCTAAAGGAGTGAAAAACAGTCATGCTCCTTAGCTATCTTTCAAAAGTATATGTATTATACTTGTCCAAAACATAGAACACTGCAAAATATTCAACACTTCAAAGAACTCCACAACTTATTAAAGAAACGAGTTAACAAAGACAAGAAGCCATTTTATAACCACCTACAAATCAACAATAGAAATAACTCTCAAAATGCTGGTCATTACTCAAAAATCTATTCCTTCCAGGTTCAGAGAAGGAACCATCTACCTTCCCTAACAGCCCTAAGAGACAGCAACCAGATTCAATATTTACTTCACAGAAGTCATTGCAGTCCTCACAAAAAAACTCATCTCCCCGAGCTCATATCATTCTCCCTCTTCCTAATCTCCTTATCCACTTTATTCCCACTACTACCATCTATTACCAAACCATCATTACTAACCCTCCTACTATTCCATAAATACTGCAAATGTAGACTTTCACCAACATCCTTCTAATGTGTCAAGCTTTACTCTAAAACCCATTTCAACTGCTATAATAAAAAAAAATTACTACACAAACACAAACCCACCTCCACTGCTACAGACAATCTCCCAACTGAACCCCATAAATTAACCTCCAAAGCCCTAGCCTTCCACTTTCTACCCTAATCAACAGATCTATACCAAATTCCTATATTTCCTCCATCTGGAAAACAACTCACATCATCCCACTCCATAGATGTGATAACTCAACAGAGGTATCCAACTTTCAACCTATTGTAATTCTTTCACTTCTTTCAAAAATACTAGAAAAGTGTATGGATGAGTAATTGCTCTACCACCTACTTCAAAAACAACTGCCAACTCCTACTCAACATGTCTTTCAGCCACCTTGCAGTGCACCTATTTTTCTATTATCTTTTATGGATACATTTAATAAAGCTAGTGACTCTAACAAATTTGTCTCATCCCTATTCCTTGACCTGTTAAAAGCTTTTGATATTGTATCTCATAAAAAACTCCTACAACAACTGTCCATTCTAGGCCTACCTCTTCCTACACATCAATATTTTATTAGCTATCTATTTGATAGACATCAGTCTGTAAAATGGCAAAACACTCTCTCTTCCTACTTGCCAGTCTTTATTGATGTACCTCAAGACTCTGTTCTCTGTCCTCTTAGTCCTCTTATTATTAATAAGTATCTTCATAAATATGCTGAAGAATCCACACTTATATGTTTTTCTGATAAACAACACACCCTCATCAAGCAACATAAGATTCATTCACTTCTGTCAAAGACTGTCTCCATTGTAACCAGTTATTGCCCAACCCCAATAAAACCAAACTATTCTTTTTCTTCTCAAAATCTCATATTGCAGATAAAGCTACATTCAAAATGAATGTCACTAAACAATACAGATATCAAAGTCATACCCTACACAAAATTGCTTGGAACAACACTAGACAATAACCTTACATTTGAGCTCCACATTTCAAATGCAAAAATAAAAACTCACCAAAAGCTAGGATTATAGAAAGAGAAATGTATTTTCAAATTCCACCAAAGCCACAGTATAACCCACCTGCCTCCTATCATCAGCTCATCATGGAGTTGCAATTCTTAATAATCATCAGGCCTCATTTAAAACAATATTAGAAAAATGTTACAATAAAGTTGTGAAATTCACTGCTAATAACAACAATCAAACCTTCCACTGTACCACTCCTAAGGTACTGAATAGGTTAGAACTACCACTCCACTTTATAATATATTTAGCTGGATTTTACTCACAATTGTATACATAAATCTTCAGCATGCCCTGCTCTAAATACCCTCATTCACAGTTACCACCCCAACAGACCCCTCTCATATAATGACAAACAACTCCTATCCATCTACATATCAGATTTCCACTAAAATTAGTTTGATCTCTAACTCTGTAGTCAACACTTGGAACTCATTTCCAATCTCTGACATATCTATAGTTAACCAGCTTTCTTCAAGCCTACACAAAAAAGATTTCTATTCAAGTCATGGCTTTTCACTAGCTCTATTCCTTGATAAATCCATCATTTGCCAGCCTAACCTCCTTATTTTCATCCTGTGTGGTGAACTGACCCATTAACCTGTTTCTTTTCCTTTCTCTGCTCCTCTTATGTTTTCATATCATTATTTCTAGACCTAATTCATTCTTCACTGATTATAACTACACATCACAACTTACACAAAGTGTTTCTTTCTCAAAATCTCATATATGTTTGTGCTGCACTGTAACCTAATGTGTTTCTGACCCTATATGTGCTGCATTCATAGCTTGCATATGCATACAGGCATTGTTATCTTTTATTTTGCATTCTGTATATATGATGCATTTTCATTCTGTCACTAAACTGTATAAAAGACATTCTCCAGGATTCAGCAAACTTCCATGCAAGAATAGCTTATTCTTGCACAGAAGGGACTGTTCTCATGCAGCATGGCAGCGCGCCCTGCATATCTATGAAGGCACGCTGCTGTGCTCTAAAATGGACATGGTTCTGTGAGTGAGTGCAAGGGGCATGTGTGAGAGCAGTGCTCTCATAATACATACGCCCCCTGCACTCGTGAATTGCCGTTCGGCAATTCGAAATGAATGAAAGTCTCCATGGACATGTTAGTGTCTGTGGAGAAAATAAGAGACAGCCATACCTCTCAGCTTTACAGATCTTCTCAGAATATCCAGATTACTGCTTCATATTTTTGGTGTGTTCCCCTAAAATCTTCACCTGTATGGCAAATAGCTGTGAATTTAAATAATTAAATAATGAAAAATATATGAGCTTAAGACCCTACATCCTCAGAAAATACAAGCTAATCCAAAGCCTGTCATTCTATCAATGGTCCAAGTTTCAAACAGCAATATTTAAAATATGTTCCTTATATATTTTTTCCTTTGTGCAATAAAGCTTAAGCGTAGCTCCGCGGGTTTGCTAGTTGCACAGCTATGTATAGCAGAGTTTAAACAGTAAAAGAAGCTAAATAGAAATATACAGAGCATTAGTAGTGAAAGTGGAGTAGCGTAGTGGTAAGAGCATTCACCTAACCTGCAGTCAAGCATGGTTTAAGCCTCAAAGCAGTCCATGCATTTTCATATGTGAAACACAACTAAAATGTATTTTTCATAAATACGTAGTCAATATTATTAGGTATATGCTAACCAGGGTAGTGTAGCAGCCGTAAACATGAGGTGTCAATGAAATTTAAAGTTTAAGTAAGATTTTATATAGCTAAGCGGATTGGCACTGGTAAGCAGGGCTAAGCATCTGCCCATTTAAGCAATAGTTATTTGAGCTAAGCAGGTTTTCTCCGTGCTTAGCTTGCCTCAGCAGTATCAAAACTGTCCAATCATGGTAAAGGGTGGGGAATTCGCCCTATTTAAACCATGAAGGTGGGAATACAGCTCATAACCAGTTGTAGCTCCCCAGTGTAGGCACTATGGCAGGTGCTGGTGAAGGTGTGTGCTTTTGGGTGCAGTGCTGGGGAATTCGGGAGTCCGGGGTAATGGTTGGACTCCTCATTAAAAAACATGAAGGGTGACTGCTGCAGGAGAAGTACCAGGGCTCCCAATACAAAGTGGAGGCCTGGGACCAACTTGCCTGAGATCTCACCACTGCCACTGGCATCCCTCGGACTGGTGAGCAGGTCTGGCACTACTTTGCCAACTTGAAGGGGAGGAAGAGGGAGCTTTTGGACCAGTGGGTCCAAGCTGCCCAAGCAGGAAATGCTCCCGCCATGTGTAAGTATTAGTCAAAACAGTGTTGTCCAAAGTCCAGCCTGTGTATGCAATGGATAGGTATGCATAAATGTTTTCTCTTATATCCTGTACAGCTGCGGATGTGAGGGCTGTGAACTAGGAAGCCCACGCCAACAGGCTGCCAAGGGTGCGTCTTGAGGCTGGTTAGTAACAATCTAGCTGGTATTATGCAGGGCAAATAAATAAAAAGTAGCAGAATGTCACCGTATATAAATAAATAAATATATATATATATATATATATATATATATATATATATATATATATATATATATATATATATATATATATATATATATATATATATATATGGTTCTACCTTACATAGTCGACAGTGCAGAACATCGACAACGCAATCGCGATCGCCAGAAGATCGAAAATGCAGAAGACCGACGGATGAAAACACCGACGCCGAGGATACCGACATGAGAAAAGGCTGTGTAAGTATGCGGTAGTGACGGACATTAGGGTGCGAGTAAGGTAAGTGTGGAGTTACAATGGATTTTCAGGACCAGGGCACATATTCCACCAGGCCTAAACCAACATATTTCCTTGAGACCCATTTTAGAGGCTAGTGAAGTCAAGTAAAGTATTATGGTCAACATAATTTTAAGATTAAACTATTGGGATAAGTTAGTTTATACTTTTATATTTACATTATTACTCATCAGAGTGACTGTTGGTTTTTATTGTATTTGATTTATTTATTTAACTATATATCTAGGTCTTGTCCATTATTGAATGAGTTTCATTCCATTATTAATTTAGATCTATACATCATATCATAACACAACACAACTACATGAGTTTTAAACGATAATGTATATGTATTGTGTATATTTATTGACTGTATTATTTATGGATATTTTATAGGTATACAATAGATAGTTTTTTATATATTATTGATTATGCAGATGACCGTTTTATTTTGCATTGTCCTAGGTTCTAAATGTAGTATCTTGTTGTTCAACAATATTTAGTTTAATACTAACCCATCATTCGAAGCATAAAATACATTTTTAATGTTCAACTAATGATGCATTTAAAAGCAATGTTTTAATATTGAACACTAGCTTTAATGCGACATTGTCGTTGCTAGGTTCAGACTATCAGTCTTAGATGAAGATGAGGCTACAAAAGCATTCTATAAAGTTCAATACATAGCATATGCATTTAGGCAGGTTCTATTATGACACTATAGGTTTATTTTAAAAGTTTTTAAGTGATGTTTTTTAATATATATATACAAGTATGTAATGTAATTATATTGCATTTTATTTCTGTTTGTTAGTTAAAATATAGAGTAAGTCTACTAGTTTTAAAATTTAGAAGATGTCATACAGTTTTTGAAGTATGCGTACGCTACTGCAATTTAAAAGCATCTAAAATAGCTTTACACTAATAGGTTGGGTCCCAGTATGCATGTTTCTTTAAATTGAAGAGTTTTGAATGCTTAACACTCAATTGATTAATTAAATCAATTGTAACACATGCTTTTTGTATATAAGGATCTGAATATTTCAGTATAATAGATCTGAAGAAGCGTGCAGGTGGCACGCGAAAGCGCTCATCTCCTTTTACTTCATGGTTTAATAAAGAGTGTGAAAACTTAACCAAGGATTTTGTGTGGTTCGTGGAAGACTCAACAATTTACTTATAATCATATATATATATATATATATATATATATATATATATATATATATATATATATATATATATATATATATATATATATATATTATATATATATATATATGTATATATATATATATATATATATATATATATATATATATATATATATATATATACATATATATATATATATATATATGTAGTGTATCTATATATATATATATATATATATATATATATATATATATATATATATATATATATGGTTCTACCTTACATAGTCGACAGTGCAGAACATCGACAACGCAATCGCCAGAAGATCGAAAATGCAGAAGACCGACTGATGAAAACACCGACGCCGAGGATACCGACATGAGAAAAGGCTGTGTAAGTATGCGGTAGTGACGGACATTAGGGTGCAGTAAGGTAAGTGTGGATATTGACGGTCTGTGGGGATAGGGTGGGTTAAGTGAATTAGGGTTAGAGCTGGTTAGGTAAGTGTGCGGTAGTGAAAGTCTTTGGTTAGGGCGGGTTAAGTGAGTTAGGGTTAGGCGCTGGTTAGGTAAGTGTGCGGTAGTGAAAGTCTTTGGGTTAGGGGCGGTTAAGTGAGTTAGGGTTAGGGCGCGGGTTAGCTGAGTGTGCGATAGTGATGGACCTTAGGGTTAGGGTTTGGGTTAGGGTTGTAGATAGTTGTGTATGTGAGGTTTAGTGTGGGTTTTAAGGATTTTGGTGTGCTTGTGTTTGTGTGGTTTTTGGACAGGGGATGTGTTTTGTTTGTTGATTGTTGTTATTGTGGTGTGTGCAGCATATGAGGTTTCGTGTTTGTGAACCGTCAGTTATTTTGTTGTCGGGCATGTGAGGTGTCGTGTTTATGCACTGTCGATTATGTGGTGCCGATGATTGCGTTGTCGGTGTTCTGCACTGTCGACTATGTAAGGTGGAACCATATATATATATGTGTGTGTAGTATATATATATATATATATATATATATATATATATATATATATATATATGTATATACACCATCTGAGCCCTATAAAATAGTGATGACATTCCAAACATATCGGTTAGTACAGTCATTCAACAGTAGGGAAAGGAGTCTGTAGAATCAGTCAGGTGCTCTCTATATATACATGTATAAATGTATGGAGATGCATATATGTGGACAAATCTATACATAATACATATGTATATAGAGAGATATACATCCACATTTATATCCACATATATGCATATAGAATAAATACATATATATATATATATATATATATATATATATATATATATATATATATATAGGTACATATCATTTTTGTAGCTGTCATATATTTCTGTATATTTATGCATACACATCATATATATATATATATATATATATATATATATATATATATATATATATAGATAGATATAGGTATGTATCACTTCACCTAAAACTCATTTCACCTAAACTCATTTCACTGAGACCAAATCACCTAAAGTTCATTTCACCTAAAACTCATTTCACCTAAAACTAATTTGACTGACAAGTAGTACAATAAGGCAAGTCAAAGGTATATGTCCTTTTCCCCACTGTAGTGTGATCCTGGTGGTAGTATACATAGTTGGGGGGGTGGGGGGCATAGCCCCCCCCCCACTTATTTTGGTTTTATGTTGTCTGGTTTTGTTTTACATTATTTGCTAAAAGTAAACTAGGTGCGGGGCTGCTCCCCCCACACCCCCGCTTAATATATTATATACTACAGTGGGGAAAAGGACATATACCTTTGACTTGTCTTATTGTACTACTTGTCAGTGAAATGAGTTTTAGGTGAAATGAACCTAAGGTTATTTGGTCTCAGTGAAATGAGTTTAGGTGAAATGAGTTTTAGGTGAAGTGATACATACCTATATCTATCTATCTATATATATATATATATATATATATATATATATATATATATATATATATATATATATATATATATATATATATATATATATATATATATATATATGTATATATACATATATATTATATATATATATATATTTCTATATATATGATGTGTATGCATAAATATACAGAAATATAGGACAGCTACAAACACATGCAATCAGAGGGTCATGCTACTGCACACTAGACATCTAAATCTGAATATGCACTCGCTGAACGTATTCTTTAAAATGGGGAACAATGGCTTCTGTGCTGTAACAGAGACCTAGTTAATAGCAGCAGGAAGCACCCCTGCAGTACCAGCCTATAACTCATTCCACAACATTTGGCTGCAGAACCTGGACTGAAGCTCCAAAGGTGGTGGTGTTTTCATATTCATTTAGAATGCACACACCTCCAGAGTGGTACATCAATATTATGCATTACAGATCCTGTAGGCATAGCTAACTTTGGGTAAGACAGTGGTTCAGGTTGTAGCCTGCTCCAGGTCCCCAAACATGTACCAAGACTCACACTCCATGTCCCTAAACACCCTGGAGAATATTAGTGTCCAATCTAACAGTTTCATACTGGTTGACTTAAACGTCCCCACCATTAACTGGGAAAGCAACTCATGTACTGATGCACATGCCCATCACTTTGTCCTGGTCCTTCCAAACATGGGCGACTGTTGCTCTACACCAATAGTTAACTCCTCTCTTGTTATATCTGAACACAAATTAATCACATTTGGAAATCCACAGAACCCCATCCCCCTACACAGGTAACCACCATGAAACGCCTTTCCAAAGCTAACTATGGCCTCATAAAAAACAGAGGTGGCTAACCTCAAGGAAGTTGTTCAAATGGAGACTAGTTGCATGGCAGCTGAATCAAATAACAATGCACTATGAACACGTACACAAATGCATGGATACCGCCATACCTAATACAACCAGGACCCCCACCTCCAAAAAAAGGAAGCTGATCAAATGGTCCCCTGCTACAAAGAAACTGTACAACAGAAGGGGGGAACCAATATGGAATAAGGTGAAGTCCCAAAACTGGAAATAATCCCTTATCAGCATCAATTAAAAGTTGTGATCCCTCATCAAATACTACAAAGTTAGCTGTGAGAACAGAATTGGATACATAGTAAAGAAAACTACAAGGCCTCACACAGTTATGTAAAGAATCTCCATGGCAATAACAATATTTGTTCTGGGCTACTAGACAATGGTACCTCCCTGACTGAGCCAACAAATAATGCCAATATACTGGCTGACATATTGAGTGCAAACTTTACCCCTCACCTACCCCCAAAGGACCAATCACAATATCAGTACACTGCTAGCAACCCAGTATTACTGCAGCACAGGTTAAAATACCACAGGCCAAGACCAAGAATACAGCTTCTATGGGACCTAGCAATATCCCTGGCTGTGTTCTACATGAACTACAGAGTGACCTGGCACCTCACCTGTGTTCCCTGTTCAAGCACACTTTCACCTCAGGCTTTGTCTCTACTGAATTGTGCAATGCTACAGTCACCCCTCTCCACAAGCAAGGTGTAGTTACAGACCCTGGGAAATACCGCCCCAACTGCTTGACAAGTCTGTTATGCGAAGCTATGGAATGCATCATCATGCACCTAATAAACAGGGATATGGGAATCTTCAGACTCAGGATTCCACACAGTTTACTTTTGTGAAGGGTAGGTCATATCTGCTCAATCAACCTGGTCAACTTCTTAGGGTCAGTCACCTGAGCTGTGGATGAAGGCAAGGTGGCACATACAGCCTACCTTGAACTGGCCAAAACCTTTAATAACATTCCCCACTCAGGAATCATGCAAAAACTCACTAAGCTAGGTATCAACCCTTATAGAACTAGGTGGGAACAGAGGCACAAACACAGGGTAGATTGGATATACTGCTGTCATACACTGAGACAGTTTCAGATGTCACAGGGTTTGTTGTAACATTCTTTATGAGAAATATGACATTGGTAATACCAATAGATGTGAGTATTTATTGACTGCATTCCCCAGAGTCCACAACTGATTTACTAAGGATACCAACTGTCTGGGGAACAGAGAAAACATAACAGGTAGGCATGTGGCCAGTTTGTGGACAGCATGCCAGTGGAGAGGTATGTCAGAGACATATCACTGTGAGTTGTGACCTCACACACTAAATGCACATCCACACAACCCTGTCAATCTATCAGTCCACCATGTGTATAACAGCACTGATGACAAAAAAATCTGTTCACAAATATGAGGATATGTCCCCCCATGATGGTTGGCTGTCTCCACATGTCCTGCTATGTGACGTATTGCCACCTACTGTATGTGAATCTGTAGGCCACTACCTCTGTAATATCCCATACACAGGCAAGGAAAAGGGGCAAGGCCCACATTAAGGAATGTCCCATATGTTGGAACTAGCAGCAGTGTCCAGGCTCACAGCACAATACAATCTGGGCACCTACATAATGGTATGGCTGTAGCAATACCTGGCATCTGCACATCTGTACATAGGGAAGACAGAAAGTAGATAGCCAACAGGTTATGCATTAGGATGAATGTTTTGAAAGATACACATCTGAAACTGAAAGGTATGCCATTACTACATGACAGCAGTCCTCAATGACATGTCCAAAACACATAGCAGTCTAAAGTTAATATCAAAATATCAGATCAATATCCAAGAGGAGATACATATAAACATACAGCTCAAACACCAAGAACAAGATAGTCGGTACTCAGAGTCCAGCTTTGCATGCAGGGGTGTATGGTTCCAGTACTACAATCTGCAATCTACTCTTACTTGGAAAAGAACTGTTAAAAGTACTAACATAATGATACAATATGTGTTAAACTATTTTTGTCAACTGATGCACTGTTGCTGATGTAACATGCAAGTGTGACTGCATATAACCTGGGATACTACACATGTATGAAACAAATACAAAGAGAAAAGAATGCAGTACTACCCATGTATACTCAGGTGTCCCATACAATATACTCACACCCCTTGCTACTGTAATGACAGCACATAGAAGCATGTTATGTACAAGGAATTAAATACACATATTAAAGATGTCATTACCCTGCTATTTTATCAGACTGGAACGTGATCACTGGTTACCAGGGCTGAGCTATGCTTAGCAGGTGTAATCATTGCTTAAATGCAAATGCTAAGCAGATTCGCGCACTGGTAAGCGAAGCCTACAGAATGTAAGCACCTCTTTGTTTAACCATACGTTAGCACCACTTACTGTCATGCAAGCCCGCGCAAACACACTTAAAGCTGCTCAAAACTGCCTTAATCACTCTGTAGCCAACAGTCCTTGTTCTGCCTACCAACAAAATAAAAAGCCTTCAAGGTTTTGAACCCAGAACCCTTCACACCATAGCCAATGCAGTTTACCATTAAGCCACCTCAGCTGTATGGCTTTAGGATGCTTTCTCAAACATACTCTTCTTTACAGCCAGTTTACAATAGGGAAGAGACACTGTGTAATTAGGAAGGATTTGTATCTATAAATATATATATCTGAATAGAAACACAGTGAGAGAGAGAGAGAGATAGGGAGATCCATATATGTGCATGACACTATATAGATATATTACCAGTAAATACTGAGGTGTACATTATATATATATATATATATATATATATATATATATATATATATATATATATATAAAAACACACACACACATATATATATATATATATATATATATAAAATACATATATATATATATATATATATATATATATATATATATACATATATATATATATATATATATATATATATATATATATATATATATACACACACACACACACACAAACACACACACACAAACATACATATATATATATATATATATATATATATATATATATATATATATATATATACATGTCCCACAATGCCCATACAAACATATGCTGCTGATAGACCACCCACAACTGGGGCAGCATGCACAGTTGGATATAAAAGCAGCCATGAATGACACTCACACCCCCCTCCCCACAGTCCATATAAATAAGTGAACAGTACACCGCTACAAAATCATGATCAGCCATACACAATGGCCAGACATACAACAACCTCTTAGCAAAGCAACTAAATGTCTGAACATAGCAAAGAAAAATACAACCATCCAGTAATTCCACATCTATTATACTCTGATGTCTTGGCCAAAGCCTACAAGGGGTAAAACATTACCAGAACTACATGCCTTAATCACAACAAACAATTAACACCTAATTACGTTATTGAATACATAGCCTCCAGTTACATTCCTCATTTAACCCCCTATGGGATAAAGTATCACAGTTAATATTAATAAATTGAGAGTGTACATAACAATTGTCCTTTATGAATGTTTCATCAAACTGAGGAACATACGTTTTCAAAAACAGTACATTGGGACCCACTACTGTCCCCATGGTGAGATTTATTCGGATATAGAACTGTCATATTTCTTATCAGTAATATCTCACATGTTCTAACAGCCTAGTTTTAAAATATGTGTTACTGTCCCCCACTTAAAGTATGTTACAAGGGCATCTAAGAGCATTCTCTATACACTAACCTCTTGAATGTAGAGACTTCAGCATGTTTCCCAGCCATTCCCCTCAGCAGGAATTACAGCACTAAATAATGATAGACCAGTATACCTATCAACCTACTACTGTATGACATCTGAACAAAGCCTGACATAATTGGTGTAAAGAGGCCCAAATACACGGCCATACTTGAAATATTGTTGTTATACACTGAGAAAATTGCTAGTGTTGCAAGGTTTTTTGTAACATATCTTTTTTGAGGGATATAAAGTCAGAAAAACAAATGGATGCTACCATCTACATAATGCAAACACCAGAGTATGCTACTAATTTGCCAAGGACAACACCTGTCTGAGGAATAGCCCATACATAATAGGCTAACCTATGCCCATTATGTGGATGGCCCTACAGTTGAGAGCTATGCAGAGACATAACTTTGTCAGACTGAAACCCATGCAAAAGTAGCATGTGCAGATAAACTCTGTTAAACTAGAAGTATTCCAAACATATAACAGCAATACTCACATTCTGCCCCTAAGTCATGAACCTTCTGCAACATTTAGTTGGCTTGTCTCCACAAGTCTTGTAAGAGGTAGTAGCTCACACAACTCCAGGATGTCTTCTTCAAAAGTAAGGGGAAGGGCCAACAGCCACATGAAGTACTCATTTATCAGAGTGTGTTGCCATGACATTAGCTATTGGAAGAACTACACAGCTGCTCTGCATGCAATTAGCAAGTGGGGAACCCCAATAGGTACACAGGCCATCACCTGGTCATGAACATCACCTACAAAAGCCATGCTGCCACCTATTCAAACCAGCTCTATCCCTGTAGTGCACAGGGAGAGAGAGAGAGAGAGAGAAATGACAAATGAAACATAAAGGGGAGAAGAAAGAAAAAAGGTGAGTGGAACATGTAAGCAAGTAACTGAATGTAGTACTTGATCTGTAATAATGGGAAATATGATTTGGAGGAATATATGTCCTAACAAGTCTTGCTGTACTAATGTCCTGCTAAACAGCTGCTATGGCCATAACAACTGGCCTTCTCTGCAGTGGGAGATATTACAGGCATACCTCTCAACTGTACAGATCTTCACATAATGTCCACATTTTACCATCATATATTTTTGTCTGTTCCTCCTGAAATCTGTACTTTTCTGGATAATAGCTGAGGATTGAAGTCATCAAGTAATGACACACACTTGAGTTTAAGACTCCACATCCTTAAGAATATTCACCATTATGCAAAATGTATCATTCTATGAACTTCCTATGTTTGTAACAGGAATATTTGAAGTCTGTCCTTATTTATCCTCCCATCATTTTAGGCTTGGTCCAGATGTGATGCTCTGAGAGTTTTTGAGGTAGGATCACAGCTCAGGAGCCTGACTCTCCCTGTGAAAGGACAACTCATATATGACAACCGCAGGGGTGTCTGTCAAACAGTTGTGCCTGTGCCAATGCTAGGCCAGTAAAGGGATGTTTTCCATATTCATGTGACCTGTGATTATGAGTATGACACATTTTTGCCTTGTAAAGCTGAGAGGTTCCCTATTAGAAGACCGAAGACGCATTCTTTCAAATGTGTCTTGGTTGAATTCAAAAGCCTGAAATGGCAAAATATCGAAGCGGCTTTTAAGCAAATTCTTTCCCTGGGAAAGAATTTGCTTGGCCGCTTCAATACTTTGTCATTTTCGGCACTGAGGTGCGGTCTAGGAGTTGGTATATTTAAGTAGGGGGGTGTGGGGTCACAGCTCCCCACATCGGAGGATGTAATGTTTAAAGTGGATTATTTTTTTTTTGTTGGAACAGTGATTTTTTTTCCCTAGGAAAAAAATCGCTGTTCTAACAATTCAAAATTGTAAGCTTTCGCTTACATAGGGTCGATTAATCACCGTTCACTTTTTTTAACTGTATGTGATATAGTGAATTAATAACATTCAACTGTACAGTGTTCTTCTGGACAATAAGCACATCTGTGACTGATATCTGTAGTCACATACACATATACCTGTGTTATGTCAGCCAAACCATTAGCAGGTATGTGAGCAATGACATTGTAACATAATAGCCTACTTATGATTGTTGGACATCTTCCAGGTTATCACAATGATGTCAAACCCTACTGTGCAATCAACGTACTAATGTATAATGCAGCTATATTAATACAGTATCAATACTGTTGTTCCTTTTGACACCCATCTCTGTGTGCCATTGTCCAGACATACTGCTGTAACAGGTTGACAAGTATGATTGAGCAGCAAGAGTGTAAATACAGTGTGCCACACTAACATACAACAGAAATGTATACCAAGTATCTCCTGAGCACATGTATGTACGCATATGTTCAGCTGAAAGGCACAAAACTAATCACATGTGTTTTAAGTAGTCAGGTAAATAGGTTGTGCATGTTGCACATGTGTGTAATATCAGTGTCAGTGCATACGACAGACATGAATGTGTACAGCTAATGGTTGTTGCATTGCCCTGACACTGATATGGGTACAAGAGCAAGAATGTTTATCAGGTATTAATCAAAGAGGCGTCCACCTGTGTTATGACCCTCTGTCCATGCCTACCACTACTAGCTATATCGGCACCTATATACAGTGGATATCACAGGTGTATACACCCCTGTTGGAATGCCGGGTATGTGTGCTGTATGACAACCAGACCACAGAATATTGTTTCATAATGTTTCTCATCATGAATGTGACCCCTAACCTGTACAATTCCATTGAAATACAATCAAAGGTGTTTCTAAGAAGATGTGCCATGATGTTAGAGTCCAGACCAAGACGGATGAATGCTGTAACCATCTCAAGAGGTGCAGACACAACATATCAGTTTAAGGGAGTGCACACTCATTCAACTGGCTTATTGTACTGAGTATTAATTCCATATGTTTTCACAGACCAGATTATTATGTTTTCAGTTGAATTGTACAGGCTATAGGTCACACTACAGGTGGGAATTGCTATGACATGAGTTATTGTGGTGTCATGTTCCAATTGCAAAAATACCAGGCAGAGTATTGGGGTGTGTACCCTTTATATCCACTGTAGCTATGTGGACACAGCAATTCCTGACCAGTATATCCAGCCTCCACCAAGGTAGAGTAATCCCCTTTGGTGGACATCAGCAATACACAAACCACATAATAGGTTGCTACATTCGCTGTACAGGGACACATTGGTGCAGGCAACAACTTGGAAGCAAGTCCACCTATATCTAAGCAAGCATGTAAGTTCACAGGTGACTTCCTGTAAGGCTGACTATGACTATAAATCAGACATATCCACACCACCAAGGACAATTACAACTGTGTCACCACAATGTTGTAAGTCTCAGAGGAAACAACACAATTCACCCTGTACTGGGGGTAAAGAACACCTCATACACACATGCCATAGATATAGGCAACCTGCATCACACAGGTTAGGTGGGAACATTGCCACCCTGTCCACCCCAGTTGTATAGGGGGATATGCACATCAATCACACTCCTCCCCTCAGCAATGGTGAGCATGTACATATTGCCTACTGATGGCAACACAGAATATCTCCATGGGGCATAATAACATCACTGTCTGCCTCCTACATGAACTCAGCCATGTGCTTACAGCTTTATCACACACCACAGTCAACCACAGACCTGCCACAATCCACACACCATCCATCTGGAAGATGCCCACTGTCAACCCTCTACACAGAAATGAATGGAGAATAGAGGCTTATGCGATCAAGTGTCCAACATTGGAGGGAATAAGATAGCTCAGGGACAGGTGTGTAATGCAAGCTGCTATAGCCATGATAGCTTGGAAGATTTCGGTGTAGTGTGGATTATTTGCAAGTAATAACCACTGTTGATGTGCATTTTTGACAACCGTATGAGGTCCTGTGACCATTTTCCTGTTTATGTCTTCCAGGTAACATGTAGAGTGCTCACCTACCAGCATTCTCTGTTGGAGAAACTGACATCATCACCCAATATGTGATTGGACATTATGCCCTGTTATTTGGACGGAGAGCAGAATATGTGTGGGAGAGGACTGCCCTGTGGAACAGTGTGATCCACAATGTAAATGATGCCAGTCTGCACAGCAGAACTTATGAACATGTGCAGCATCTGGCCACTGACCTCATCTGCCATGCCCATCAATGGGCTGCTGCTGCTGAGGCGAGGGACTGGCTAGCCACAGGTGGGGGCCCAACCTTCCAGCCCCCAATGACACCCACCAAGGAGCTCCTCACCAAACTTGGGGCACACGCCCAATGCACAAGCCATGATGCTAAGGGAAGCACTGTGGAGGTGGGTTGCACACACACACACACACACACACACACACACACACACACACACACACACACACACACACACACACACACACACACACACACACACACACACACACACACACACACACACACTGGACGAGGAGCGTGCAGGTAAGGGCCAGTGAGGATTAGTACACTAATGTATCAGGCATACATGTATCTGTATTGTATCTACATGCATGTGTCAGGTCCAATTGCAGTTGTGGATGGGGTTTTATAATGCACAGAGGTGCACTTATATGGTGAGGACAGGACATTGCGTATTATTGGGGTTAGTACTGTAGATGTGCAGACATGTTGCATCCATCCTGTGCCAAGGCCACATGTGAGTCTGCTGACAATAACTCCCTCTCACAACTACCTTGGACCCTCTGGTCTGTAAATGCGACAGCAGCCTGAACCTGGTGAGTATGACATTGTTCTGTTTTTGCCTGGCAATACCCCAGGAATGTGAAGTGCATGCAATTTACCATGCACACAACCATCAGTAATAGCTATATTGGTTTATGTAATAGCTATATTACCTTTTGTGCATGTTCACTTGTGCTGGGGTTAACTTTATTGCATCACAGTGGTCACCACTGGGGCCTATCTGATGTGAATTCAACATTGCTGTAGCATACCTCACAACTTGTCAGTGCCAAGATGTCTGGACAGAGGCCAGCAAAATGGGTAGGACAAATGGTCTAAGGTAGGGACATGCATGACACATTAGTGGTATACAGTGGATATAAATTGTGTACACACTCTTCTTAAGATGCAAGGTGTTCCTGTTACATACTAATTAAGACAACAGTTTGACAGTCCGTACCTCTTCCAGCCTTTACTGTGACCCATAACATGAACAGTTCACTTGTAAAGCCAAGCTTCTGGACTCATGTATTACACTTACAAGGCTGGCCACCTGTGAGGGCAGCAGGCATTGTATCAGCATGATGTTTCAGTCAGGTATGATACCTCATGCTGCCATATGTGTCAGTACACTCAGTGTGGCGTATTTGGCTATAATATTACATACATTGGCATTGTTAAGGCACACAGACCACTTCTGACCATGTATAGGTTGCAAACATATGGATATTCCAGACTCCTGTACAGAGGACTGTACAATGGTTTAACCTGCTGCATGTCACCACACTATATAAAGTAATGGCAGTGGGAGGTGGTCACCAGCCGTATATGGTATACACATCAAAATGGTATAAGTCACATAAGATATGATCCTCTCTCACACACAAACAGTTGCCACCATTAGGATTAGAACTCCTGACTATCTGGGTATGTCTAGTATAGTGTTACACAGTTACCACATGTGCTACAGAGCTTACTGAACTTTCATGTGGCCAAAGCTGCTGATAACTGCACAGCTGTGTTAAAGTATTACAGGAGGCAGACAGTCTGCCTTCTGTTCCACCCGTAAATTATGCTAGTTCTTCCTGTCTTGCACTTCAACTAGCATTATGGCTTGGCATTTCACCAGATTATTATACCAAGAAGTGTGGCACACCTGGGGGCCATCAGCAGTACTCGTTTATCACAGATGTTGCCCCAGTACTTACTAGTTATGTCCACCCCTCCTGTCATGTTTGAAGGGTGGTTATCTGTGATTTCATCCATTAACCTGGAGCACTTGTCCATTCTGAGACACTGTTGCAACTGCCTCATGTACACAGACAATCCTCCCATCTAAACTCCAAACACTCAGACCTGTGAGGGTTACCCATATATTACCTAATGTGGACATATGCACTCTCCAGCAAATACTGGACTAGCAGGTCAAGAGTATAAGATCAACACCTGCACCACACCATGTGGAACACGTAGCTCACCATGACACCCAGTTTGACAGCCATGACATACAGTGAAAAGCCACACACCAACCTTCCCAGAGGCACTCAATGGATATTTACCCAAACAGCACAGATCAGCAAGACAGACACCCACTCAGACACAGTGACTTGGCACATGCCAAGGGACACATATTTAACCTACACAGTGTGCCACTTAATGTAAGCTCCTAAGGCTAACCACCTTGCACAATACAGTGATGATGGGTAAGTCAATACTGGGGCACACACATATCCCACTCACTAAGTTGAATATGGTGCAGGAGACAGTCAAATATCTATCACATGTCAGCATACAACACATGACACAGCCAGTCATGGGACTCCACAACAACTACAAGTATTACTCTGTACCCATGTGGGTGTGAATGAGTTGGGACTCTCCTCCCTGGACTACATGACAAGAGACATGGTTGTACTCTCTGAGTATGTGATCCAGGCAGGTGTGATAGTAGCCCTGGGCAGTGTACTGCTGTCACCCAGAATGATGCTGCGGTACTATCAACAGATGATTGACTGCAAAATTGGCTTATGTGTTATGTGTCATTCTCAGGGGATCCAGTACCTCTCTGCTTGGGATGACATCATTGACAGAGCCCAATGACTTGCCATAGATGTCCTACATCTGTCACCACTGGATTTCCAGGTACTGGCTAAGTGTCTTGCCACCCCTATGATGCCTTGTTAGGCAGTGTTCCTAATGTTATTACCACTATAACATCTACACATGTATGCATTCTGAGGGTCATGCTGCTCAACAGTAGACATCTGTCAGGATGCAGTCACTCATAACAGTCAGTGTGGAGGACACATGTCTGCTGTAATGGACAGGTGGTTCACAGCAGCAGACAGTAGACCTGCAGTATCAGGCTATGATGGATTCCACAGCTGTTAGCCCCCAAACATGGACCACACCACACTTCCACAGGTGGTGTTGTCACCATATTCATCATGGCTAGGAACACCTCCAGACTAGTATCCCATCATAATACATTGGATATACTTCCAGTACAACTACTTTGGGGCAATAGTGCAATCTAGACCATAGTCTGCTATGGGACCACATCTAGGTACCTAGACAATGCACATTCCTCACCACCCTGCCATCTATGATGGTTCAATGGAACACTGACATAGTATGAGTCTTCAACTACCCCTCCATCACCTGGGGAAAGTAGTCAAGCGCCACTACAGTGGCCAAATATGTCTGGGATTTATCATTTCTATTGCCCTGGACCAGCTCATACTGACCCCCGTTAGAGGATGCAACAACCTTAACCTGTGTTAACTACTTAAATATGGGACTGTTGATCGTCCACAGATGTCAATCCCTGCATAGTGGGATTCACACAGGCTGTAATCAACATGGAACTCAACATGTCAGCCACACCCCCCAGAAAGGTAACAACCTTGCAAAACATCTCCAAAGCTGACTTTGCAGCCACAAAAACAGGGGTGGATGTTTTCACTACACACATGGCAATAGGAAATAGCTGCATGACTGTGGAATCATACACATAGGCACTGTACAAATAGGTACATGAATGCATGGTACTAGCCAGAGCCAACAGAACCCAGACACTGTCCTCCAAACACTGGAAGACAATGGATGGTCCCCTGCCATTACTAAAGTGTAAAATCAGAAGGAGGACACTGTTGCAGAGAAAAGTGGTATCCCATGACTGTTGGACTTCCTTATTGGCCTCAAACACAACTTTGGATCCTTCATGGAATCCCCTACAGGCATCTATGATGGCAGACATGCAGCAGACACTGATGACAGTCAAAACAACCTTTGATAGTTATATCAACAACCTCCACAGCATTAAACACAAGTGCTGCAAGTTACTACACAATGCTAATATCTATCCTGAGACAACAGATTTTGGCCAGTCCTGGCAACACATTCAGTGCCAGCTTTTCTCCCTCTCCCCTCACAAGTGAAGTGCTGACTGAATGTGTTCTCACATGCTGTATCCTATTTCTGTTCTAGGCATCTGGGTGTCACCATAATATGGCCCTGCAGCAAGGCCATGGGGCATGGCAGTGTGGTAACACATCCACCATGTCATAAGCAGGATACAGTATGTGCACAGAAATCCCCAGTCTGTAACACAGTGATTGCATATGCCTCACAGATTGTAGGGCTGAGGGTTGTACATAGGTATATGTTGATTTACAACATCTGTTGTAGAATGGAGAATGGTACAAGCTGTGGTTTGGACACACCTCCAATTGCTAATAACCACAGCCACAGAGAATATTCATCAACCAAACACACTGAGATTACTATTCGCACACACACACACACACACACACACACACACACACACACACACACACACACACACACACATTTGCCAGTACTGAGACCCATACGTTCATTGCTTCATAGGTGTGTAGTAGGTGAATGTTCCTGAATGCTCTATAAGGCTAGCCCAAGGGAATATCCTGGCATCGGGCCACATGAAAATAGTCCCCAGTATGGCTCAGGAGTATAGTCACTGGACTGGTCCCCCAGGGGTCAGTATTGTATTCCCCATCCACTCATCCAGATTTCTGTTGTGGGTGGCCAGTGATGTGCACTGCTTCACATGTATGTGATTTATATTCCATAACATTGACAGTGTCTGGGTTGTGCACATGTCCCACATGTCCCATGCATGATATATGATAACTCCAGACACTGTCCATAACATGGACAGTGTCTGGGTTGTGCACATGTCCCACATGCATGTTCTTTGAAGTGTGGATGTGTGCTTGAGGTCTCTGGGGCATGTCATGTGAACAGATTAGTATCTTCAGAATTAGCATTCCTGACCTTGTTTGGTGAGACCTGGCTATGTAACTGAGGTAGTGATTGCACCTACATAGACAGTATGATACAGGGATTCATTGGAGTTATTGGTGTCTGTTCATTCTGTCCATACAGGGCATGTGTATAAGGCATGGTATTCCCTTTGTGGGGTTCATTTCCAGACTCTATAGTTGTTGCAGGCATCCAGTGGAGAACATGGCAAAAGGGCCACTGTACACATTGATTGGGCTACTGAGGGGATGGAACAGGGAGCCATGTCCTTTTACTTGCTGGATAACACACACTCAGTCAGCAAATGTAACACATCAAAGCATTTTCTGATGTCATTGGCACTATTGTGTTCAACAGGCATGTAGTCAACTGCAATCACACCATGGGTACTATCTGTGAGGCAATTTGCAGGACAACTGCTGATATAGTGGTTGCTGACCAGCCAAGTGTGTTTGTGTATGATTCATGGGTGGAGAGTAGTCTCTTATTAGAAGGGTTGCCTATATTGTTCACTAATCCATACTGTCACATAGTCATTGCACATGGCGCTAGACATTTAGGGCTGTGGATTATCTAGACCAACCTCTATGGTGTTTGACAACTATTGTCCTTGTAATGTGGACATTGGGACATATACTAGGTCCGTCCTCAATATAATAATTTAGCAAAACCCACCTACTAAAGGATCCTGTTATTACACAATCACACCCACACATGATACTAATGACACACCCACTTGCCAGTACTGAGTTTCGAACCCCTACCTAGTTATGCATTGCAATTACAATGTTACACATTTATCGCATGCGCCATGGAGCTTACAGGATGGATGTTGTCCCAAGGTACTTCTAAGGTGAAAAATATCACCAGCCCTTGTGAATACTGGCATTGGATGATGTAGTGGGTGAGGGATTTCACAAAACATTTTAACCTACTCCCACATTTACATTTGCCAGGAGTGATGTTCAAACCTTTATCTAGCTATCTTTCCAGACCATTGTGGTTACGCATTTACCACATGCACCACTGAACTTACATGGCTTAGGGTTGCCAACAGGTACTTTTAAGGTGAATGATATCTGCAGGACTGCTAAAGTCAGCCACTGAGAAGTGTACTGGGTGCAAATGAAAGCGGATAACATATACATACTAAATCTAGAGCACTTAATAATAGTTTTCAATTTTACTAATAAACACTGGCTAATCTACAATGTATGTACTGTACCTGTGTACTATGTATGTATTCTACCTATGTTCCAAATTTCAGCTGTACACCACAAATCTATTAATTACCTTTATTTTTAAAATTAATATTTTTTTGTTCTCTCCACTGTAACTGTTTATGTGCCGCATACCACTGTAAAAACATGTCTCTTGTAATTTGTGTGTATACTGATCATGTCTAAATAATTAAATGTGTCTGTAATTTTTCTTTGTGGAGCTTTTCTCCCCGGGCCTCTGCTGAAAAAGTGCCTTTTCGGCTCAGTCAGATACCCCTGGTTAACAAATGTAAAATAAAAAAAAAAAAATGGTGACAAAATCTTTAAAGTATGGCTATATATATGTAGATATATGTACACACAAACACTTGCCAGGAATAAGATTAAAACCCCTACCTATGTAGCTATTGCTACTATATTGCTCTGCATTTATCCCACACACCAAATAGCTTATATGTTAAAGAGCTGTCCAAAGGTATCTTTGAAGGTGAGTGACATCAGCAGCAGTGCTAAACGAGGGGTAAGGGAAGTGTAGTAAGTGTGAATGACCACAGGCAGTGAAACCATGACTTGAGCTTCCCAAACACTCCAGTTCAGGGCTTTGTGTGCTACAGCTACACCTAGCAAACTGTTTCTGCAGGATATCTGTAGATAGGTTGCCAATATGGAGACACAATGGGCATAACATATGGGGGATACTGTAACTATTGCTGCCTGTGCTGTTTGTGTGACATGTTTGGTTGTAGCATAGATTTTCTGACATGTGTACTATTTTACACTGTGATGTATCATGCCATCGACAACTGACAGTTATCATTCTTTGCTCACAGTTATTTACCAGGTAAATACAAGATGAATGAAGCTGAGACCAATATTCTGAGGCATATAGACTACACATTCTGGCACACACCTGCCATTTTGGAGGGGTAGCTACAGACAATAGACTGCTGGTTATGTGTAAATGGTCCAGCACCTTGTTAGTATGTTGGCTGGGGATTCCCTCCTTGTGCTTTTCTCACCTTCACAGATTGGCCATATCCTGCTGGGGCCATACCTCTCAGCTGTAGAGATGCACCTGGTTATCCAGAGGCAGGAGTCATATATCTGGTCACTTTACCTTCTCATTGTGGTTACAAGCAGTTTTATGGCTATTCATTCATGGGTTTGCAGTCAGGGAGTAGTATGGGCAGCCATTAGAGTTTCAGACTTCACACACATCATGACGTCCATGCTTCTACTCCCCTGCTCTGTTATTCTCTCCTCTTCCTAACATTATATACGCAATATCTCAGAGGTATCCCTATAGTTGGGCCTTTATCCCAGTAGTTTATGGCCTGATCCACAGTCCTTGCAGTAAGACATGGGGAGGCATGCTACTCACATCTGTCAATATGGCCTTGCATTTGTTTCAGTTTATTGTGTTAGGTTGTTAGTTGGGACCCCTGACATTCCATACACTGGCACTATGGGTGAGGCATGGGCCTTTGCCAGAGGACTGTAGGCCATTTGAGAGTGCTGTAGGCCATCTGTTACTGCATTTTTATGTGGGATTGTGGGGGGTGCACACCTGCAGACTTTAAACATTTGCAATGACTGTACTGGTATTTCGGTTACTCTGTTGGTTTCCATTTCATATTGTATTGTGACCTATCATGCAGAAAGGAGGCATATCAGTAGAGTATACATTAGATCTTACTGGCATAAATTTCAGTTTCAGACTTCTTACCCTTCAGAACTAGAATGCAACTGCCAGACCTGTTGTAGTATATCTGTGTAGGTCTGGTAGGGGGCTATTCACCATTGCCATCATTTGGTGGCCTTAGCCAGGTGTTTCTTTATGGTCATCTGCACCTATCCTGCTGGGTGAGGCTGGTGGTGGGTATGTGGCCTCATTGACATCCATGTGTGTGACCTATTGACACCCAGCTATTTGAGCCATCACATGTACTGCGGTGGGGGTTGTCACCTTATGTAGTACTGCCTAGTATGTTGACACCAGTATTTGTTATGAATTTCCTGCTGTCCCATATAGCTGTCTGCTGCTATCACATCCAGCCACCCAATTCCCTTGCATGCTTGCATCCATATCATACATACAAGTATAAGAACATAATACTCCATTCAGTAATTGATAGCAAGGGTGACTTACCTTGTTGCTGGGCCAGTATTGAGGACAGTGCTGGAGGGCTGACTATGTTGGATGCACTTAGTACACTCCCTATACATGGTAAAGATTAGGTAGTGTCGTGTTTGGCGCCCCTTTTTTTCTGAATGTGCGAGTTGGGGAGAGGTATCAGTCCTTAGGTCCTACAGTGTCAGTGTGTGTGCTATGCATTGCCTCTTTGCCAAGGTATGGGCATACAGGGCATGCCTCCATCTGCCTACAGGGGCAGGCTCAGGATGTTCCTCCTCTGAGTCCCTCTGTGCCTGTGCTGGCCTTGGCAATGGTGGGGGGCTGTGTGGCCCTGCCCCATGCTGTTCCTGCTGCAGCTGTTTCCACAGGATCATATTGTGTAGTATAGCACATACTATGAAAATCTGTGTACATATAACTGGAGAGTACTGCAAGGCTCCACCAGATATGTCAAGGCAGAAGAACCATGACTTGAGCTTCCCAAACACATGCTCTACAATGATCCTAGTTTGTGCATGTGCCTCATTATGGTGTTCTTGTTCGGGTGTGTGTGCATTTCTGATGGGTGTCATCAGCCACGGCTCCAGTGCATAGCCAGCATCACCCACTAGATGGCCATATGCGATGTCCCCCCTGGCAAATGCCTGATACAGCTGTGAGCAATGCCAGATGTGGGAGTTGTGATAGCTTCCAGGGCTGCCCAGCACACACATTCATGATAATGCCCTGGGCATCGCATATGACCTAGCAGTTGATGGAGGGGAAGCCCTTGTGGTTTATGTAGACCCTACCCCGCTCACCGGGTGGTGCTTTGATGTATATGTAAGTGCAGTCTATAGCACCAACTACCTCAGGGTATTCTGCTATACAGTGGAAGAGACGCATATGTCCGGTCAATGCCTCATGGGCGGTGGGGAAATATATGTGCTCATTGGCATGTTGTGTCATGGCATCCAGGAACTGGTGGAGTACCCTGGTTGCCAATGCCTGTGAGACCCCCATGATATCCCCAGTTGGCCTTTGGAAGGTACCTCTGGCTAGTATTCATAAGCCTACATATACCTTGGTATCAACTGGGATGGGTTCCGTTCTATTGGTTCTGTGTGTGAGGTGTGGCTGGCACAGCTCAACGATTTGCTGTAGAATGTCCCTGTCCACCCTATCTCATGTAAGCCCTGGTAGGTTACCCTGGGTCTGTACACTCTTCTCCTCCTCCTCCTCCTCACTGTGGGTTGGTTGTCAACATTCTCCTCCTCACCACCCTCAATCTCTAGCACATATTGATGGAGTAAAACAGCAGCAGCCTCTAACATTTTTAGTTAGTTTTGCCAGTTAAAAATCCCCCATCTGTTTACACCACTGGTGTAGATTTTGTAGAAAAAAACAGTCTGTAGGGTGTTTGCAGAGTTTATAGTGGTGTGCTGCTGCATGTGCATTTGGCTGATTCTGATACATTCCACCTGCCAGCTATGCTAGTTCTCCTTGATTGCCTTCCTACTTCTGATTCCCCTTCCTCCTCCCTATTTAAGCCAAGGGGCACGCCTTGCATGCCCAGTGCTCAAATGTAAACAGTGCTGCCATATCCTCTTTGTTTTGTTTTTTTTTGTTTAAATCGTAGTGCGCGGTACGCACACCTGTTTATGCTATTTACACACTGCTCAGGCACATCTGACACATCCCCTTCCTTAGCTGTGCTTAGCTAAGGGCAAACACGGGTTACAGAGCTCCATTGAGCTTACAGCAAGCATGATATACCCCCTTATGAAGTCATTCAGGTCTTACACTTGCACTGTTGTATTGCTGCACCTACACGGTTAGGTAAAAGCTGACACTTTGAAGAAATCTGTGATTCAGTATAACTCCCCTAATTTGTATACCCCAGTATGTAGGTCATTAGTTACTGCACTAACACAGACCCTTTCCCCTTGACAACCATTGCTCCCTGGTATTGTTTACATTCTGCATGCCACAGACTATAGTGGCAAAATGCAGATTTAACTTAAAATTAGTTTCCCATTTCTTTTTATTTTTTTATTTTTGGCAGAATCCCGTTTGCTGTATGCTTAAACGGCCGAGATCAGTCAAAAAAAAAGTTTAATTTTCATAAAAGTTTACTTTTCAATGTCAATGGCCTTATATTTGGCCATTGGCATGTCTAATGTACATAATACATGCTTTTCCATGAGCTGTCATGCCTCCGTTTTGTCAGTTGCAGAAATGTACTCAGTTATTTTCTGAATACATTTCTGCACTGACACTGTTCTAGCACGGAGACTTGGCAGCTTGGTGGACCATAAAATCACATTTGCATGTTTTTCACCAGCAAATTAGGTGATTTGCATATTTGCCTGTTTTCCATGCTAGAACAGTGTAGGGCTGCTTGTGCATGTGAAAACGACACTTTCCTGGATTGCTCGATGGCCATTTTCCATGCAGGAGCTCCTGCACTCTTCCTGCACAGAAAATATCCATTTGTGAATTTGAGGGATTATTAAACCTGGCCAAACTGCATATGTGTACATTTTCCTAAGAAAATATATGCATTGTGCATAGGTCCTGATACACCTGGGTGTAAATCAAACAACATAATATATGCATGTATGTCTTTTGGCCAGCCAAGGTTTAAAACATCTGTGTTTCATATTCCTGCAGTAAAATAGCATTGCTCTTTTTAACATTTCAGTATGGTGCCCTAGGATGAATTCCTCATTGTGGACATCTGCAACTTATCCACAAGTTTGACAGGTATCCTTCAGTATGACCAACCTGACTGCAACTTTCACATATACTGGATTGTGCATGTCATTTAATTTGTGTACTTTTGGAGATATCTTTTCACGTATGTGCATTCATTTCCTTGAATTATACATGCATGTATGGTGGCATGCCTTCACTTTTAATGTTGGGATATAACATGGATATGCATTGTCTGTGATAATTCTCACATTAGTGTCATGGAGGGGATCTGTCTTTATTTGTCAGAAGTCATATTGCATCACTACTGTAGCACTGATACAGAGCTATCATTGAAAGGACTGCTAGGCTGCTACTTTTTCCAGTTTGAGGTTTGATTCCTACAGTGTCTTCTTGAATGAGTCTCTAATTGATATTTATTTCTATATATGTAGCTGTGGGTACATGTTCACATCTTGGTTACTAATCATTTCTTTTTCCTTTTCTAATGCCTTTACAGATATCATTATTGTGTACAAACCTTTTGTATTTTTAGATATGCAGTCCATAAGGTATGTAGACATTAAATGACATGTGACTGCATATTTTGTACATGTGCATGTTGATATTCATTATAATTACACATTAAGGATAATGAGCAGAAAAGGTGGGATGCCTTTCAAGAATAGGGTAACATTCTTCTGGGCATACATAGAGACACAGTATAGAAGAACCATAGCAAGAAGGACATAGCCTACAGGATCAGTGTGGTTGGTGGACATTGGAGGACACCAAAGGCCTGTCCTTGTTGCAACACAGATATGATTATTCATGTTGTATCATGATTCTGGCAATATAGACAACAGTAAGATGTCACTGCAGATGTTCAATATGAGTCATAATATCTGAGACCTAGGTGTTTCTGGCATCACACCACCATTATCTTAAACAATGTCAGATCCCAGTTGGTGGCATTTAGTTAGGAGAGCAGAGGTATATAGTATGTTTTAACCTTAGTCACTTAATATATATTACTTGGTATGGTATAGCAAATTAATATAACTGGCACTTCATGATTACCATACCTACACAATCCACTAGAATATCTGAAACATCATTAGATGACAACAGGCTAGGAAGGTCTTGCTATATCTCACATCAACCTACATATCATTTTTAATGCCTTGCTGCTCATGTATCCTGGATTACAGGATTTTCTCATGCTTTCAAGCCAATGAGATGAAGAACAAACAAGTATATGACTGCAGATACTATATAGTTCCTGCAGTCATATACATACCTGCAGTCCTGTAGAGCATACACTTATATATATGACTTTCAAAGTTGTTTTACATACTACTTATATAGCCATATGTAATGTGTGCTTGTATTTCTGGTTCTGTTACTGCAACTCATCTACTTCCTGTATCATCCAAGGGCTCTTCACTGAACCCTGGAACTGGGCATGATTGGTGGTGAGACAGGCACCACAACCAATGTCACACAAGACACTGCACTTGAGATTACTTTGTTCAGTTCCAATGGTGACAGTCAGCTGGCCCAATATATTTTCTCGAAATCAGGGGACATTGATCCCAGACAGTTTGTTGGCAGTGGAGCATCAGCTACTGGTTATGATAATGACCTTGGCCAACCGTTCCCACATGAGTTTGACAGTAGTGTTGACATAGCTCCACAGTAGATAGCAGACATCTATTGAAGGGTAAATGTCCAGGTGACAGAGATGTATGGACATATCTCAGAAAGTGTATGCTTACTCATAAGCACGTATTCAGTCATTACATTGTCATGCTCTAATGCATGCACTTGCTTGGGCAGCTAATTGCATTGCATGGCACATCTAGATGCAGCACGAGATACAGGAGCTCGAGCATGCCAATGACATGGCAGCACTTTCTGACTATAAAAACAGTCTGACATTGACTACACACTCTGTACAGCAGATTGTCTCAGTGTCATAGTAGATCCCATGCCATACATGCACTACCCATTGTCATCAGTTTGCAATCATTGGGTAGACTGGCAATCCTTCCATATGTATGCTAATCCTGTTCTTATCCCAGTCCCTGACCCTTAATCCAACCCTGCACCTTACTCTCCAAGAAACCCTTTACCTAGCAGTACCAATACACTATACAAAAGGACAAACTATAATAACACACACATACACAGAACACACTAAAGTCATCCCTTTACCTGACCTGTACTCTAACCTTCAAATACTTAAACACAAACTCCTATCCCTAATACAAAACCACTAACCTCTGTTGACAAAACAAATGTTCAGACATATATATATATATATATATATATATATATATATATATACACACACACACACACACACACACACACACACACACACACACACATATCCATAACTATCTATACATACATATATATATATATAGATATATATATATATACACACACACACACACACACACACACACACACACACACACACACACACACACACATCCATAACTATCTATACATACATACATATATATATATATATATATATATATATATATATATATATATATACACACACACACACACACACACACACACACACACACACACACACACACACACACACACACACACACACACGGGCGCGCGCATGCACACACACACATAACACATACACATTCATATACATGACCTAGAGATGCATACCTATTCTCATGCTAACAAAATAAAGGTATTACTGCTTAATGTTAAGAGCCTCAACAAAAATAATCACTACCTTTAAGCACTGCTTACCTTGGAATGTGTCAGTATATGCATCAGTGTGGAGACCTGACTCAGGATCATTGGGACACCACATCAGTGCAGGGTTTCAACATCTACCATGTGTTCAGGCACACAACACTGGACCAAGACAGTAAATGCAATGTGTTTCCACACTTGTTAGACAGGATAAAGACGTAGAACTCCTCCATATCCAACTTACCATTAAAAAAAACCCTTATCACATCATAGCTAACTTTAGGACACCCTCTATGTCCCTCTTAGCCCATACCTCCTAACTGACAAGTATGGAATATCTATGCATTAAGTCTAACACCATTCTTCTAGGGGACTTTGTCTACCCCTTCATCAACTGGGACACTTACACATCCCCTAACAAGTGTCACCAGAGATTTCTCAACATCTTAAATACAAATGTTCTGGCCCACTTAGTCTGCTGTCCAACTAAGGGTGACAAAATTCTAGATTTGGTCCTCACCAATATGGGGCAGGTCTATTCCCCCACCATTTGTAACTCGCTCCCTAGTCTAATTGAACCATAAATCAGTCACAATCTCCTTAAGAGGGCAAATCTTCTAAAAATGACTAATGAGATAGCTATATTCAAAATTTCCCTCCAACCTGATGGCCCCCACTGCAATTGCAGAATCCTTTACCTCCAAATTTTAAGCACATTTGAATAGCTGCATAGGTGCATCTGTCCACTTCCAAAGTAAAAACAATGCAAAATTAAACAATCACTCACTATGGTAGAACCCAAATATAAACAGGCTCTTCAAAAAAAGAAAAAAAAAATCAATGCATGCAATAATAAATGTAACTCTCAAAATGTCAGAAATGCTCTTGCTAAACTTCAAAAAAGGAATTTCACCCCTGCTGACATCAACCAATGTTAGATGCGAGGTAAAAATAGCCACTAAAGGAAAAGACAACCATAAGGCCTTTAACTTTGTTAGAAACCCCAGAAACAATGTCTATCACAGCATAGAGTTAATAGTAAATGATGTCACACATTCAGATCCTGCAGATGTAGCCAATCTACTAACAGATAAATTTAGCTCTAACTTCACCCACTCTCTCCATAACCAAATCATAAACCCACATCTACCCACCAGCTCTCCCATAGGTTCATAGGTGTGTACTAGGCTAATGACCCTGGAGCCTTTACAAGCCTAGCCATAGGATTACCCTGGCATAGTGCCACCTGACCTTAGTTCCTAGTGCCTCTGTCGAGTTGAGCCACTGGAATTATCCCTAGGGTGAATTTTCTGTTTCCCATCCACTCATCAAGATTTCTCTTGAAAAGGGTCAGCAAGGTGCTCTGCTTGGGTCTATATTAGCAGACCAAAAACTGTAGTGAGTGAACCACAGTTGAGCAACACATAAAGAGTGAAAGCCGGAAACATCAAAACCGGTAAACAAAACAAGTAAAACACATAAAGTATTACAAAGTGTTTTATGCAGGGGGGCAAGCCCCCCTGCACCCCTCACACCCCCAGTACTTAAATATACCAACTCTGAGAATGCACTCCATTGAAGTAAAGGGAAGAATTCCATAAGGCGATCTCTGTTCATTCTTTCGATATTCCCCACATTTGCTCATTTTGTGCCGCTCAAACGGGATTTGCACAATGCAGTTTTCGTTCCAGTAATATAGACCCGCTCAACTTGACATGTATGGGAAGCCTGTTCTACAGCATGGGCAGTCTTTGGGATATGAACCTGTCCCTCTAGCATGTTCTGTTAATTGTGGTAATGAGGTTGAGGTCTATGGAGCGTGTGGTGTGGAGGGATTGAGATTTCTTTAGATATAGCATTTCTAACAGAGCTGGGTCAGACATGGCTTTGTAAGTCAAGCAGAGGTTGCCTCTAAGTAGGTGATATGAAACAGAGAATAGTTGGAGTCTGTCCATATAGGACAAGTGTTTAAGACCTAGGATACTTTTTGTGAGGTACTTTTGTGGCCTCTCCAGTTGTTGCAGGTGTCTAGTGAGGTACATGCCAAATGGAGCATTGTTCTTGATGATTGGCCTAATGAGAGAAGACTAGAGGGAGACAATGACCTCTTTCTTCCTGGATGCAAAACCCTTAGTAATGAGATATGCCACATAGAAGGACTTTCTGACCACAGTGGCAATGTGGTGATCAAAAGAGAGGTTGCTGTCAACCTGTGTTCCCAGATCTCTTATAATGCCTTCTGTGTTCAGTGGACTATTATCAATGTGGAAATTCATGGGAACTGGGTTTTTCCCAAAAGGGATGATGACACATTTTTTGGCATTGAGCTTAAGGCCATGGTTCTGACACCAGTCGTTGGTCTCAGTGAAGCCATTCTGTAAGATGTCAACATCACTTGGGGAGTTAATAATAGCTCCCAACTTGCAATCGTCTACGTACTTTGTCAACCAGAGTCCATTCGTGCTGGCCTGAACTTTAGAGAAGTAGATACCAAACAAGAGAGGACCCAGGACCGAACCCTGTGGGACTCCACTCATGACCAGCCGGCAGTCTGACTTGGAGTCAGCTGCTTTCACACTGTGGATTCTATCTCTGAGCCAGTTTGCAACCCACCTATGATATAGGGGTTGATGCCAAGCTTAGTGAGTTTTTCTATGATTCCTGAGTGGTGAATGGTATCAAAAGCCTTGGCCAGATCAAGGTAGGCTGTATGAACCATATTGCCTTCATTCACAGCTCTGGTGACTGAGTCAAAGAAGTCAACAAAGTTGAGCAAGCATGATCTACCCTTCACAAAACCAAACTGTGTGAGATCCAGAGTTTGAAGATTTCCTATATCCTTGTTTATTAGGTCCATGATGATGATTTACATAGCTTTGCATGTCAGATTCATCAGGCTAATGGGGTGATAGTTTCCAGGGTCTGCAGTCACTCCTCCTTTGTGGAGAGGAATGACTGTAGCAGTGCGCCATTTGGTAGGGACAAAGCATGAGGTGAGGCTGTGATTGAACTGGGCACACAGGTGAAGTGCCAGTTCACTCTGTAGTTCATGTAGAACACAACCAGGGATATTGTCAGGTCCCATAGAAGCTCTATTCTTGGCCTTGGACAGTGCTGTTTTTAACCTGTGCAGCAGTAATATTGGGTGCCTGGCAATCTACTGGTATTGTGACTGGTCCTTTGGGGGAGTGAAAGGGATAAAGTTGGCACTAAATCTGTTGGCCAGTATACTGGCAATATCTGTTGGCTCGGTATAGGAGGTACCATTGTGCAGAAGCTAAGAGCAAATCTGGGTATCGCCGTGGAGATTCTTTACATAATTATAGAAGGCCTTGTGGTTGTCTTTACTATCTGTTGCAATTCTGTTTTCATAGCTAGCTTTAGAGGATTTGATGAGGGATCTCAACTTTTTGTTGAGGCTGATAAGGGAGTTTTTCCAGTCTTGTGCCTTCACCTTATTTTGCTTCACTTTCCTCCTTCTGTTGTAGAGTTGTTTATGGCAGGGGACTACCAGATTGGCTTCCCTTTTTTGGAGGAGAGTGTCTTGGTTCTGTTGGGTATGGTGAGATCCATGCATTTGTGTACATGTCCGTACAGTGAACTGGTGGATGATTCAGTGGTCACACAACTATTCTCCATTAGAATGGGTGCTGTGAAGTTAGCCACCTCTGTTTTTAGGAGCCCAAAGTTAGCTTTGGAGAAGTTTTTCATGGTGGTTACCTTTGAGGGGTGGGAGGAATGTGGATTTCCAAGGTGATCAGTTTGTCATTGGATCTAACCAGGGAGGAGCTGACTATTGGTGTAGAGCAATGATTGCCCATGTTAGTAATGACCAGGTCAAGGATGTTTCGACCTCTAGTGGGAGTAAGAACGAGCTGGTCCAGGGCATTGGAATTAATGAACTCCAGGAAACGTTGGGTAAGTGTATTGGTACATGAGTAGTTTAACCAGTTAATGGAGGGGTAGTTGAAGTTGCCTAGTAAGAGAGTGTTGGGTTGGACCCTAATATTCTCCAGGGTGCTTAGAAACATAAAGTGTGAGTCTTAGGACATGGTTGGGAACCTATAGCAGGCTATAAAGCTCTTCATTGGCCCTCTTTAAAAAACATCTTGATGACTGAATGGAAAATAAAAAATTCACCCCGGGGATCACTTCTGTGCCACTGCTTGACAGGGGCACAGGAAACTAATTTTCTCGGGTGGCGAAAGTCAGGGAACCTTTTTGGCTAGACTTATATAGGCCCCAGGGCCGATAGCCTAGTACCTACCTATGAACCTATGAACCTATGACCTGAATCACTGTCTTACCCACTGTTAGCTGCACCTGAAGTATCTCTGATGCATTATGTTGGGCTACCAGTCTGGAGGTGTGCGCATCCTTTATGAATATGGAAACACCACTGCCTTTGGAGCTTCAGTCTACGTTCTGGAGCCGAAAGATGTAGAATGAGTTATAGCCTGGTAGTGCAGGGTTTTTTTTTTTCTGCTGCCTTGAACAAGGTCACTGTTACAGCACAAGTGTTGATATTCTCCATTTTAAGGAGTTCTTCGAGCGAGTGCATTTTGAGATTTAGACTTCTAGCATTAAGCAGCATGACCCTCAGATTGCATTTGTTTGTAGCTGTTATGGTGGTAATTTGGTCCTTGGAACACTGCCTAAAAAAAGGCACTATAGGGGTGGCAAGAGCCTTGGCTAGTATCTGGAAGCCCAGGGGTGACAGATGCAGACTATCTCTGGCAAAGCATCAAGGTCTGTCAATCATATCATCCCAGGCAGACAGATACTGGATCCCCTTAGAATGAAACCAGGAACTTAGCCAATTGTTGAAATCAATCATTTTCTGCTTGTACTGTGGTATCATTCTGGGTGATGGTAGGATGCTGCTCAGGGCTAGGGTCATACCCGCCTGGCCTACGTAATCCGAGTGCTCCTCCATGTCTCTTTTCATGTAGTCCATGAAGGTATGTCTCAGGTCATTCACACCCACATGTACAATGACAGAGTCATATTTGTACCTGTTGTTGAGGGACCTGAGTGTGTACATTATGTGGTGGATCCTGGCACCTGACAGGCAGCGGACTGTTACTTTCTCCTTATTCAGTCTAGTGAGTGGGATATCAATGTGCCTCACTATCGAGTCACCTATGACTAATGTGTTGGGCATGCTGTTTTGCCATAGGAGCTTTGGTTGAGTGGCATGGTGTTTATGAGAGTTATTTGTCTCAGGATTAGTGTGTTGTAGTTGAGTGCATTTCTGCCTTGGAGGTCTCTGCTGCTTTGGTAGATTTTTATTGAGAGCCTTCATGAACGTGGGTGTGTGGTTTGTGTTTTTATGTGAAGGCGGTGCTGGTGTGTGTTCTGGTGGGCTATGTGTTCCACCTGGTGTGGTGCAAGTGTTGACCTTCTCCTCTTGACCAGCTATTCTGGTTTTGGCTGAAGAATGTGTGGCTTCCAATTTAGATATATAAGAGCATCTCTCACAAGTCTGGGTGTTGGAAAGTAAGAGGAGAGGGTTGTCAGTGTACATGAGGCAGTTGCTACATTGCCTCAGGATTCCCAAGTTCACCAGGTTAATAGGAGAAAGCGCAGAGAACTGACCTTTAGACATGCCTGGAAGAGTGGGTATTGATAATAACTACTGGATCTGTTTCCTTGTAGAATGTTTAGTGCTGGTGGCACTTTTGTGTGCTACAATAATTACTACAAAAAGTCTGGTAAAGTGCTAGACTAATAAGCTAGTATAAGTGCAGGAGAGGAGAGAACTAATACATCTAAGGGAAAAATTGAAGAGCAGACTTTGGTACTGCTCAGAAGCTTACAAACAGTCCTGAATACAGCAAGTCTGTATCTGGACTAGACTAGTTACAGGAAAGGTGGGAAACAAGCGCAAACATGGGCTTTTAAACCAGAAAGTTGAGAAAGATTGAAAAACTGTCCAAACGACCAATAAATTACAATTTCTGGGCCAGAAACCACTCCTCTTGCGGTAGATAGGCTACCTAGTGCTTACCACTCCCACTGATAAGCTCGAAGGCTTTCCTACAACACAGAAAAGCTTGGGGGGGCTCAGAAACTTACAAACAGTCTTGGATACAGCACTAGACTAGTTACAGGAAAGGGAGGAACAAGCACAAATGTGGGCTTTTAAACCAGAAAGTTGAAAGAGATGGAAGAAACTGCCCAAAATGCGAATAAATGACAATTTCTGGGCCAGAAATCACTCCTTATGTAGTAGATAGGCTACCTAGTGCTTATCACTCCCACTGATAAGCTAGAAGGCTTCCCTCCAACACAGAAAGGCTTGGGGAAACAAGCACAAACGTGGGCTTTTAAACCAGAAAGTTGAAAGAGATGGAAAAAACTGCCCAAAATGCCAATAAATGACAATTTCTGGGCCAGAAACCACTCCTTATGTGGTAGATAGGTCACCTAGTGCTTACCACTCCCATTGATAAGCTAGAAGGCTTCCCTCCAACACAAAAAGGCTTGGGGGCCTCAGGAGCTTACCAATAGTCCTGGATACAGCAAATCTGTATCTTGACTAGACTAGTTACAGGAAAGGGGGGAAACAAGTGCAAATGTGGGCTTTTAAATCAGAAAGTGGAGAGTGATGGAAAAACTGCCCAAATGGCAATAAATGCCATTACTGGGCCAGAAACCACTCCTTATGTGGTAGATAGGCTACCTAGTGCTTACCACTCCCACTGATAAGCTAGGAGGCTTCACTCCAACACAGAAAGGCTTGGGGGGGCTCAGGAGCTAACAAATAGTCCTGGATACAGCAAATCTGTATCTGGCCTAGACTAGATACAGGAAAGGGGGAAACAAGTGCAACTGCGAGCTGTTAAATCAGAAGGTTGATAGAGATGGAAAAACTGCCCAAATGGCCAATAACTACAATTCCTGGGCCATAAACCACAGATAGGTAACCTAGTGCTTACCACTCCGACTGATAAGCTAGAAGGCTTCCCTCCAACAGAGAAAGGCTTGGGGGGGGGGGCTCAGGAGCTTACAAACAGTACTGGATACAGCAAATCTGAATCTGGACTAGACTAGTTACAGGAAAGGCAAGAAACAAGCTTAGATTTTTTTTTCTCTTTTTTTTTTTTTGTAAAGTGGAAAAGGAGAAAGCTTGAACAGAAGATAATTCTAGGTTAAGAATCTAAGAGGGTTGGTCTTCTCAAATGTTCTCTCTGTATTAGGTAGAATGAACTAATGACACTAGACTGGGAGGAGTGTCCTAGATCAAATTTACAGTATGGGCGAGCAACTGCAAAGCCACCAAGTATAACAGCAAGACACAAATAGGGAGGCTGGAGGGAAATCTATTACAGCTACTAGCTGTAGCCACTAAATGAAAGTTTAAAACAGATAAAGGAGCAAGGAGACAATAGAGAATGCTTTTAACTGCAAACAAATCAGTTATACGATACCTGACTAGAACACGGAAACCTCAAAAAAATGCACAGAAAAGCACAGATAGAGCACCCACAAACAGAAAATGCAACTCTCAGTATGAAAAAGCAGTTTACAGTTAAGTAATTCAGTAAACATGCAATTAGAGTAATGAAACAGTATCTAGCATTGAAAAATACAGTTAAAACAGTATAAAACAGTTCATAAATGCAGTGAAACAGTACAAAAGCTTTATAACGGTGCAAAAATGTAGTAGGTTAATTGTATAGCACAATTATAAGCATTACAGAAGTGCAATACAATGAAATAAGTGTAAGAAATAACTTATTCTGCTCTTGTAATCTTAAGGAATTTCTGCTTAGTCTCAGTGATGAATCACCAGCAACAGCCTGGTAAATACAAGCTAAGCCCTTTGCAGACACAGGGTTTATATACCAGAAAGGATGGAAGGATATAGAGGCTCAAATTACTACTCAGTCCTACTAGCCCACAACACAGAAACATCACAATAAATGCACCAAAAGCACTCAAAGTACTTTCCAAGACCAAGAACACTTCTTATGGGACCATTTAAAATTCCAGACTGCCTACTGGACAGCCTTAAACCTGACCTGCGGACCCCCTACAGGGATTGTTTTATATCAGCCTCCAAAATGAATGGAGGGCAACAACTGTCATCACCCTGCACAAAGGTGGATTATCAATGAACCCAGGAAATTATAGTCTCATAGCTCTGACCTGCTTCATCTAAAAGACTATGGAGAGGATCATTTTGTAATTAATATAAGGGCATAGGTGACATGCCAGCTGGGTTTTGTAAAGCATAGATCCTGCCTGCTTAACCTGGTTGAGTTCTTCAAAGTGGTTACAATAGATGAGGAAAATCAGTACATACCACATCTCTAGACCTTGCAAAAGAATTTGACACAATCTCTCACTCAGGTATTATTGATAAACTCTCCCAACTAAATGACAATCCCTGTGTATCTCATTGGTTAGAAATTGTCTCACAAACAGAAGCCAGGAATTTAGGGAAGGTGCATCTATCTCCTCCAAAAGTTCCATTGGGCCACTATTCTTTGGCATCTACTTCCTGGAAGTCAAAGTTAATGTTACAGCTTTATGGCTGACCAAGTTTCCAGATGACTGTTAACTTGCTCACTCATAAACTGTCCAGAGGACACCAAATTCCCCTTTATAGGACCTTTCCCAAAAAAAGCTTGTGTCATAAGCATGGACTAAAACTAAATGGCAAAAATATATAATAGTTTCATTTGGCAAGCATTACATACCCTGTAATTATCACATTGACAGCCCAACCCTGAAAATTGATCCAATAGCTAGGGGCTTTGAAACCTATTGTGACAAAGTCCTTTTTGAATGTATAGTTTATTAGTAAGGGTATGGCATGTGGTTAAAGGGATGTGGTCATTCTACTATATCTGGCACTTAGGCTGATTATGAGTATAATGCTTCCTTCAATATGTATCTGTCTAAACACTTAACACAACCTGAATGACCACAATGCTTTCTTACCAAGAAAAATCAAGGGCCTATGTTATAAAATCAACACTGACCATCTCAAAGCCTTGTTCCTCTTCTTAGTATCATATAGACTGTTGAGGGATGATATTTGCCTCTCATACAGAACGTCAACAGACCCTATTCTCTCAGTTCTGCTGCACATCTTGAAGTCCAGGGATGGTATAAACACCCATTCAAGATATCTTAATCTGTCCTACAACATTAATAGAACATGTTGGAGTGATAGTCAAATATCTCAGAAAATGCTTCTTTGGAATTGTCTTCTTCTTCTTATGAAGTAAAGTATTTCCCTTTCTCTATTCAAATGTAATTGGGATGAAACTACAAGTTCACCCCTGCTTTAGAACCCTTGTCCCTATGGATAGGTGTAACATATAAATGTTCTGCTAGCTGTGGGTATTTGTACTTAAATTGCAAGATCTAAAATTGTCATGGGACTGCAGAGCTAAGCTTCTAAAGATGCTCACAAATCAATAGTCTAGGAAGTACTATGAACCTGCAAAATTGTGAACTTCTGAACCTATAGACGCACATGAACTAACATTTCTGAAAGGGTAATGGTAGCAGTCATATTCTACCGCATTGTTCACTGGGACATGTTGCTTCTACTGATATGGTGATAAAAATAGTGTCATTGATAATTTTACAGTGATGTGCTGGATCCGTACATGGCTAAGATTGTACAGCAATTTAAATAAATAAATAAATAATGTTGTCCCACACAGTTCATGTTATGGCTGATGGAATGGGTAAAATAATATGCAACATGAATTGCTTAAAACAAAATAATTTCTACTATACATTTTTTTTAGATGAGCTACAGAATGTATGACTGTAGTTTTGAAAATATATTGTAATAAACTAATAATTGCATTAACTTGAGTGTGTGATGGATAACATTGTGTCTAAAGTTGTTTTTGAGTCTTGTCTACATCTCAGTAAGTTCTGTCTGAGGTGGCACTGAATTTTCCAGTCACTGTTTCCATAAGTAATCATTTATGATAGAACTTCCATATTTACTGCAGCTTAATATGGCTGTAAACAGAAGAGACAGTGACGGTTCAATACCTTAGTGAAATGTAAAATTATTATTTCATCAAGGAGCACACTGCCTAAAGTATCTAACATTCCCATGTAAGTGAAACATGAGCACGCATGTGACAAGGTCCTGATGAATCTACACTGACTTTTACTCCTATGTCCAAATAATGACAAACTGACAAGCCAATTAAATGAATAAACAAAAGAATGATTGAATAAAAGTCGATGGCTGAATCTAAATGTTCACCTTGCCAGTTTCTTTTTTTTTCTGATAAAAGATGTGTTCAGGAGGAAATGCATTGGACTTAAATAATAAAATGAAATTGGTGTAAGGAAGCAATTTGTCTCAGGTCTCATTATCTGCAGGTTGCCAATAGTCTTATTTTAACAAGTTTTCATAAATACTCATTGAAACCTGCTTATCTGATGTATGGTACTGCCATCAACTTGACATACAGTCTTTACTTAATAACTTATCATTATGTTGTGTTTACTGGCCTATCCTTCAGGAGATTTCTATGAATTTTGATGGATGCCGGCATCTGGCAATAATGTAAACATGAACTGCTAAACTACTTTCCAGAGCATGGATTTTCATATTTAAACATTTTTTAAATAAAAAATATTGAATTATTGCTTTATTCATTTTTTTCTGCTGGCAAGATGATTTCCTGTGACCAGAGTTCCTACTCTGCTAAATATGTTGTTCACTTACAAAGCCAAGTGATGCTGACAATTCCAGTTTTGGACAGGAATACAAACCGTGCTGCAAAGCTAGCAATTCTATCATAGTAATAGCCTGGACTATTATTCAAAAACATGTGCTGCTTTTACACAACATGACAGTGACATAATGCCTGCCATGTCAATAGAATTACTGAAAGGCAACCGCAGTTTAAATGCACAATAGATTGCCTGGAGTACATAGTTATAGATGAAGATTAGGAATCAGTGTTATAGGGTATGGTGGAAGGGGGGGGGGGCATGGGACCTACTTGAGGTGCATATTTACATAGAGAGAGTGGTTTAGAGTTTGCAAATGGTATGGCTTTTTTCAAGCTATATTGGTCTTCCTTTAGTCAATCCTTTAATGGCCATCCACTGACATCTATAAGCTACTTTCTTTTAGTGCATTGTTGAGTACTCCATGTAGTCACACAGCAAGCCAGTCTATCACCAGTGTCCTTGTTGTTCACTGCTGTAATCTCACACCAGCATTTTAGCATTTTTTTCTTACCTTTGTAGGACCAGGTCATCTAAATCATAGCATGTCTTTTGCTCAGCTATGATGCTATTGCCTTCAACTTCTGTACCCCCTGGACCATACTAAGTTAAAGGGTAACTTTAGGAATCCAAACTTTGAGCAGCCTAACTTGGATTCAGATAACTTCTTAGCTATTTATTTAGAAAATTTAAAATATAACTTTTTGTGTCAAATTTTGCATGAAATAAGTCAGTTGAGAACCAAATGAGGACCAAATGAAAATGCTGTTTCAAGACAAAATTCCTGTCAAAAGTATTTGAATTGCACTGTAACATCAAAGTCTAAATATGAAGGTGTGAAATGAAAACAAAACTGTGCTGTCCATCAAGTCACAATCATTTAAAAGATAATTCCATATAATTTTCCAAGTTTCCCCTGTGATTATATAACCTTATCGGAAGTTACATTGAGGTGTGTTGGTCAAGTTCTGGGGCAAGTGTAAGCAACCCATCTTTGCATTTGTATATAAACTCATTATCACATGCAATACCAAATGATACAGTTTTCAGATGTAAAAGTCTACTGTTTTGTATTTTATTTTGTTGGTAAGGATGGTCCCCTGAATATTTTTCTCACAGTCGAAAATCCCTGCCATAACACCATGAAAGACCAAACCCATGATGCCTCACCACGTAAAGTAATGTATACTAAGCTATGTTTCCATGTTAAATGAATCCCATTTAGTTTCATGCTTCCTAAAAGGGCAAGCTGTCAACTTGTTTTTAACGATGAAAACCTCACATCAAAAATGAATATGTGATAATGCAGAAATGCAACCATAATTCAATGCCAAGTACGTGGTGCTTGCCCATAATGATTTTTAGTTATATGAAAATTATTTTTCGGTACCTAGTATAATCTCATTCTGTTGGTGTAGTCATAGGGAAAACCTGAGTAAACAATACCAATTAAAAATATGCTGTGATCTTCATTTTTGTAAAATCATGTGCAATTTTGTGGAGTTCTAACTGGAAAAGAATGTAACTGTTAAACAAAGATATTTTTAAAGATGACCAATACACTTTATGAAATGATACGTTGGATCAAAGCTCCCTCAATTGGGCATTTCCTTGAGGGTATTAAAATTCAGTGTCTCAATCTGCTGTCTACTCTAAGTCAAAATATTGTACTATATTCAATGTACATCATTGATAAGAGGTTCCCATTAATAATAAAATTAAGTATGAAACATATAAAGAGCTGTAAGAGTATTGCTTTCTGATGTAGTCCCTTCGAAGTTATGACTAATTTTCATCCTGAAAACAGTACAGCACACACCCCACTAAGTTGTTTTTGTTACAGTTTAGTTGCTTTTCTGGCTAAGCACTGACTATAGACCACATGACTACTATCAGCTGTTATCAGTGTACTTCAGACTAGCTGACGGATTCAAGCAGAAATGAAATAGCCTCATTGACTCTATTAGAACTAGTAATAAATATATGTGCTAGTTGTTGTGGTTATCAGAAGTAAATCTAGCTCATAAGGCTCCCTGTGCAGTTCCCCCAAATGAGTAGCAAACAAAAATTTCTTCATCCTTAATTTTAAAAGCAGTACAAATATTTAAAAAAAATGCTAATATTGCATTCCTGTACTACTGTTTAACTTGAGAAATAACATGATGTAGTAGTGACACCACAATGTCAGTAAAAAGATGCTATTCTAAAGATCTAAATAATTTTTCTTACACATTAAGCCTTGGAGGTTATGTAAAGCATCACCCAATGCCTACTGTGACACCATTATGTGGATGAGGCTACAGTGTAAACCTGAGAGCTTCGAGAGCAAAAGAAACATTTAAAATGACCACGCACCGAGCACTTCATCCATGATCACAGCACGGCCATGATTTTGCTTCACAATTTTGCACTCTCCTCTGTAGAATGCATGTTTTTTTCATAAATACCTGAAGATCACAGTCCATCAATAATGCCAGATATTAGAGTTTTATACTTCCAGCTTTTACAAATACATGTTGATGTAAACCTGTTGCCCTGTTTACTTTTAAGTGAATTAGACTAATATTTAAAATTGTCCCTTTATTTAGATGTCTGACCCCCATTTCTATTGGCTTTGTCCAGGTATTTTCAATAGGTAAATTGAGAGGTATGACAGAAACGCACTCCTACACTGTCAGCAGCAACTTGCTCATGACCTTTCACAGCTTATAGCTAGGGCACTGCCCCTTTTGCCCCACCATGGTTGTGGCTGTGCTAGGTATGCATCTCAGAAAATCTTTTATAATTATGTGAGCAAAGCCATTGATTGCAAAAAAGTCATCTTTCCAGAAAAATGTTAAATAACTCAAGACTTGCACATTCTGCATGGATACTGCATGCTGTTTTAGGTGTACTTTTTAATCTCTAAAAGAAAGCACAAAGGCTGTACAGTTGGATTGTACTAGTATAACAAGATACTCAGGTAATTTGTTATATTATATTAGTAGAACCTGACTTTATATTTCTACATCTGAATGCTATACACAGACTACATGCTAATACAGATCACAGCAGTGCAAGGCAGACAATTTTAAAGCATAGATTAGATTCTGTGATGATGACATCAGGAAAGTATTATAACATGCTTAGCATGTAGACCAAAATCTACTAGCTGAATTTAGATGAACAGTCAGGAAGTTGCAAGCTCTCTAGTCTGATGGTTTGCCATTTTGCAACAGCTTGGCTTTTGCAATGGCATTTAACCTTCATTTGTTAAGCATAGCTTCTATTCATATTAAATTGCACAACATGTAATCAGCTTAGTGCAACATTTGTAGATCTGCACTGATTCAGTTGTTAGGGTCACAGAGGCTTATTATAACAATACAAGCAGAGAGCTTCTGGTGGTGAGTATTGCAGAACAAGGTGACTCATTTTGCTTAATGTGGGTTGGACCTCTTACTTACATGTGGGGGGCTATATATAATTTTCTTTCCTGTGAACCTGGCTATGTTTTAAAAAAGGAACAGAGCAGACCATGATTAAATAATGTATTTATGCCACTCTAGTGCAAGACTTCTGCTGAGAAGAACAACAGAGAAATAAAAGCTACCATATGTGATTTTGGCAAATCTTTATTCATAAGGATGGAAAGAGCAGATGAAGCAGATGCTCATATAAAGGAGAAATGATACGGATAGCCACAAAAAATGTTGGCTACAGCAACAGCAGCAGTGAGACACATTTTATTCATTTGTGTAGCATGCAATGTCCAGCTGAATTGAAAGCTAGCAAAAAACATTTATTGGTCACATTCTTTACCAAATGTAAGTAATAAATCCTTTTAGTTGGGTACAACTTCCTTACCATAATCAATAACAAATTATGCATTTTTATGCAAAAAGTGTGTTTTTACATTTTATTTTGTTGATGAGGACTGTCCAGGACATTTTGATTTAACCTGAAAATCCCTTCCATGAAGTAATAAAACACCAAGCCTACAATGTCTCACTCCCTAAATGAATGTTAATGTATAGACTACTATATTTCCACATTAAGTACATCCATAGAAGTTTCTTACTTCCTGGAAAAATGAGTTATCAGCTAGATCTTGCAGTATAACCACCGTAACATGACAAATAACACATAATGGTGTAATTGTGACACCACAATGTAAGTAAGAAACTGGTCATCTAAAGATGTAAGTTATTACCCCCAAAGCATTGTTGTATCTATAAACCTTTATGCTATAGTTAATGTAAGATTATTATGTGACTGGGGCCAAAGAGCAAAAGACTGAACAGTGGAATTAAAAAAAGATGCAAATTATAATGTTTAGGTTTTGCAAAATCATTTGCAAAAGGGATTTAACTGGAAATTAAAGTACTTAGAAAATAAAGATGCTTTAGAATGTGGCTAATACATTTTAAGCACCTATAGCACAAAATCATTGTATGTTATTTGCATTAAAAAGACATTAATATAGCCTGGAGAATATGTCTTTTGACTCAATCATGGCATCAGCAACCTTCATGAGACATCCTAAATTCATTTAGGATTACTGCAGCCACATCATATGCTGGAATTTATCAATCGGTCTATATATACCTTTTCAGTAGTAACATATAGGAATCAGTATTTATAGACATTTAAACACCTTTACAAATTTATTTAAGGCTACAATTACTGTAATAAAATTGGATTACACTCCTTTGCTTGTACATGCTAATCTCTCCATGTTCCCAAAAGAAACAAATAAAACAACAATGTTGTAATCTGCATTATCTTATAAAGAAGCTAGACATGCAATATATTACCAAAATTCCACTCATTTATTCATCTTTTTACAACTACTAGCCTCAGGTATGTGCTTTTACTAATGGTGTCTTCTGTTTCCTAAGGTAAACAGTGTTTGTGCTTGTGACAATACAGCTAAATAGAAGATACAAGAAGCTTGATTTAAGTACTAAAGTCACTATTCTTAGTTGCTCTGCTCTGGCTTCTCATAATCTAATGCCTTCAGCACATGCAAGAAAGTTACTCAGGTCTGCACTGGGTGACATAGAAAAAAAAATTGTTTTTGGAAAATCAAGGGCATAACTAGAAATGAAGATGTGAGTAATGCGGTAAGATGTACAATTTCTTTACTATTTTTTGGGTGCAGTGTGACTTCCTTCAATTCATTTATTTGGTGTTGAGTTATATAGAAATGGATGATAACCCAGGAGATGGGGTGGATTACACAGTTCAGATTAAAAGTGCCATGACAGCAGAGGCTATTTCCTTTGGCCACTCTATTTTGTATATATCTTAAAGATCATGTTCAAAGTTTTTTTTTTTTGTCATTCTGTTTTGTTGCATTTATGCTCTCCTCAAATAAAGTTGACTTTCTGATTCTAAAATATACAGTGTTTATTTTAGTTACATCAGTGACCTGTACTTATAAAGTTTAAAAAATAGTTTGTATGTACTATATGCTGAGTAGCTAACCATTTGGTTCCTGATTGTGTGTTATCTGGTGGCACCTTCTGATGATGTCATAGGGGTAAATAGTGTGTATAACAATACCTCCATGTATTAAATTGAAGGGACCCTGACTATGCCAGGAACAGATCTTTAGATTCTATTACATTATATTTCACTGAACTTCACTCCCTTTTCATAGCATTGCTCAAGCCTACAAGCAGGCAGCTCCAGTTGTATGCCAGACTTGGTACTGCTGACAAGCAGCCAAGTTTTACATACATATGGAACAGTATGCCTGTGAGGCCATCCAGTACAGGAGCCCCACCTGCAGGTTGACAGTGCCATCATTCCTGCATTGTCTCTGTCCAAAAAGAGTAATGGGCTTGCATGGGGATCAGTTAACAAGAAGTTAAATATGGTTTAGAAAACAAAACATTGCAAAGCATCCCCTCTGGGGTTTGGGGAGTGTCTCACTCAACACAGAATTATGCCTGTGAATGGTCCTTCCTTCTTCCCACAGTCAGTACTTCACGCAGTTTGGTTTTCCACCAGCTAATGCCTGCAGTACATTGCACCATGTACAGGTGGAGCTTTTGTTGTACTAAAAAGCCCATTTAGATCAATGAGCATTTTTCATTCCAACACTAATCCAGTCAATCTATAGCAAAAAAAAAAAAATACTCACAATTGTAGGCAGTCTTTGTGATCATTCGCATACCCCTTGTTTTCTTCCTAAGAGCAGCTATTTATCACAGGTATTATAACTGCATTATTACATAGTATCTCAAGAATTAAATACTTTACTAACAATCTTATCCTGTTCTATTTTTCTTTTGTTACCTTTTATTTGTATATAAATGTATTCATTTTAATGTTTTGTGAGGTACATACCAAAAGGGGAGTTGCACTCTATAATGGGTCTAATGAGTGACGAGTAGAGGGAAACAATGACCTCTTTTTTCCTGGATGAGAAACCTTTTGTGATGAGGTGTGCCACGTAGAAGGATTTCCTGACTACTGTGGCGATGTGATCATCAAAGGAGAGACTACTATACACCTCTGTCCCAAGGTCACTTATCACACTTTCGGTGTTAAGTAGACTACCGCCTATGTGGTAGTTCGTGGGTACAGAGTCTTTACCAAAAGGGATGACAATGCACTTTTTGGCATTGAGCTTGAGGCCATGGCTTTGACACCAGGCATCTGTCTCAGTGAGGCCCTTTTGTAGGATGTCCACATCTTTTGGAGTTTTGATTATGGCTCCTAGTTTGCAGTCATCTGCGAACTTCGTTAGCCAATGACCTTCTGTGTTAGCCTGTACTTCAGAGAAGTAGATATCAAACAGGAGATGACCCAGGACGGAACCCTGTGGTACTCCACTTGTCCACTTAGTGAGTTTATCTATAATTCCAGAGTGGAGGATGGTGTCGAAAGCCTTGGCGAGATCTAGATAGGTTGTGTGAACCACATTACCCTCATCTACGGCTTTGGTGACTGCTTCAAAGAAGTCCATCATGTTTAGGAGACATAACCTGCCTTTTACAAACCCGAACTGGGTGGGGTCCTGAGTTTGGAGATTACCAATGTCATTGTTTATAAGTTCCATGATGATACGTTCCATAGCCTTGCAGACCAGGCTTGTCAGGCTAATGGGGTGGTAATTTCTGGGGTATGTGGTGGCTCCCCCTTTGTGGAGTGGGATAACCGTCGCTGTGCACCATTCAGTGGGCACATAGCCTGAGGTGAGGCTATGATTGAACATGGTACTTAGGTGAAGTGCCAGTTCATTCTGTAGTCCATGTAGAACACAGCCTTGGATGTTGTCAGGTCCCATGGATGCTGTGTTCTTGGCTTTAGAGAGTGTGTTTTTACCTGTGCAGCCGTGATTACAGGAAATTTGCATTCTTCCATTATAGAGATGGTCCCTTTAGGGGATGAGTGGGGGGTAAAGTTAGCACTGAACCTAACTGCCAGGATGTTGGCAATATCAGTTGAATCTGTATATTTAGTGCCATTGTGCTGTAACTCAGAGCAGATCTGAGTGTTGCCATTGAGATTCTTGACATAGCTATAGAATGCTTTGTGGTTGTCTTTAGAGTCAGTGGCAATTTTGTTTTCGTAACTAGCTTTGGAGGATTTTATGAGGGATCTCAGCTTCTTACTGAGGCTGACCAGGGAGTTTCTCCAATCATGGGATTTTACTCTTTTTTGCAACAGTTTCTTTCTTCTGTTGTAGATTATGTTTATGGCAGGGGGCCACCAGATTGGCTTCCTTTTTTTGGAGGATACCATATTGGTTCTGTTATGGATTGCATGATCCATGCACTTGGGCAAGTGCTTATAAAGTGCATTTGTGTAGGATTCAGCAGCCATACCTCTATTGTCCATCAGCATGGGTGTCGTGAAGTTTGCTACTTCTGTCTTAAGAAGTGTGAAATTGGCTTTGGAGAAATTTTTTATGGTGGTTTCTCTAATGGGGGGTGGAGGAGGGATGTGGATGTCTAGTGTGATTAGCTTGTGGTCGGATCTGACCAACGGGGAATTGACCTCTGGTTTAATGGAGCATTTAGTAATTTTGCTTTGACATGATCTGGCAAGATTTGTTCCTTCAGCCAAGCATGCCTTCTCAGAACAGACCCAGTGACAGCAGCCATGAAAGATGCTTCTAATGCATCAAAACCACACTGCAAAGTGTGTTTACCAACTTGGTTTACAGAATGCATTAACTCATGTAAATCTTTATTTTCTGCACAATCAGGAATCAACATTTTTTGTTTAATTAGTTCCATAATATGTTGCTGGTATTTCAACATGTGAAACTGGCAATTTAAAGCCCTAATGGCAAGAGTTGCAGAGGTATATACCTTCTTACCCCATCTGGCTAAAGCCCTAGAATCTCTGTCTGAAGAGATAGGTCTTTTGGCTGTAGTAGCCTTAATACCTTTAGGTCCCTGGGAAATGGTCTCTGGATCCACAGTGGGATTTTTAAAGAGAAATTTGAGATTCAGGTACTCTGTAGTACATGTCAAGCTTTCTAGGAGCTGATGGTAAAGTATCAGGGGTAAGACCACATTCCATAAAGACATCATCTACAATATCCAGGATAGGGGGTATAGCTAGAGGCCTGTGCTGAGCCAAGTCTAAAAATTATCTGAGTCTCTTTTTGGACTGTGGGTAGTCCTGGTATTCCCAGCGGAAATGCTCCCTTAGGGTATGCAAGGTTTCACTGAAATAAAAGTCCTCTGAATCTGAATCCTCAAAGGTAGATAAGGGTATGTCCTGGTAATCAAAGGAGTCAGAGTCATCAGACTCATGGTCTGTAGAATCAGAAGGGAAATCAATTATTTGTCTCTTAGAGGGGGAGGGCTGGATTCCCCAAATAAAAGTAATAAGGTCTTCAGCCATTCTAAGCATTTGTTTCTGTGGCATGGGAGCTTGAGAATGCACTTTGGTCATATTGTTGAATCCCTAATTACTGGGATTTGGTGTGGTATAACTGCCTGGAGTGGTGCTACCCCAAACACAAGGTATTTTTGAATGCCATGCAAGTGTTGCTGATGTCAGATATTATATGCTGTCTAACCTCCTCCAGTGAACAGTTTATATTGATCATTCATCTTTTGCTTTCATGCACAGACTAAAACTCTATAAACAGTTATCCGCTTCTTTTGAGCACCACTGATGCCTGATAACCGAGTGCATGGAAATTATCACATCAATTAAAGTATGTATACTGTACTATAACTTATATAATGAGAGCAAATCTTACTTTTCCTGAAAAAAATACAAAATAATGATGATGTGAATCAAAGATACAAGCAGCTTGTTATTCTGAAAAAAAAATGTAAAATGTACACAGTTCTTATAAAGCAAGTGGTAGGTAGCAGATCACCCAGGGTGATATATCAACAAACCATATCCCTGCAACCATATCCAAAATGATATAAACATTCTTAGTATAAAATGTCAACAGCTCACCTAAGAAATGCATTTAACTGGTGTTTTCATGTTTAAAAAAACACTTACATTGTTATGTCCCTGTAATGTGGCCAACTTTATTTGCATAGAGCAACAAGGCCTTGACTATGACACAGATGACTTGAGTTCAACTAGTAGCCAAGAAACCTAATGGAGCCAACAAAGGAGGATAAAGAATGGCAAGATGGAGACTGCTTCTGTCTTCTGGGACAGGGTTTGAGTGCATGCTGAGGACACACAGCTGAATGAGCACAGACATCAGTGGTGATAATGATGCCATGCCAGTAACCCAGTGCTGCAGGAGAGGTATAAATATTTAAGGAAAGCACCACGAGGGAGGAGGGGATATATACCTTGTGACACAACTTCATGTCCCATGATGTGACATAATCTAACATGTCAATGGGAGGTAGGGACTAAGTAGAAAAGTCACCATCTCTACAGAATGAGCCTAGGAGTCTTAGTAGCACAGCGGGTAATACATAAGCTTTTAGTGCTAGAAAATCAGAAGGTCATGGGTTCTCTTCCCACATCAGACACTTGGTTTAATCTTACAACACTGACAGTACAGTGCAACATAAGGGGGTGCTGCACTCCTTAATTTGTCATCCTTTGGATGAGACATTAATCTGAGGCCCCATCTGCCTGAGCTGATTAAAATGCAAATGTATAAACAATGCCATAAACAAACTTCACAACAAAAGGAAGAAACTGTTGCAGAAAAGAGGAAAATCTCAGGATGCAAAAAACTCCCTTACCAACCTTAGAAAGAAGCTGAGATCCCTCATAAAAATCCTCCAAAGCTAGTTTCAAAAATAAAATTGCCAAATATTCCAAAAGACAACCACAAGGCATTCTATAGCTATGCCAAGAATCTAAATGGCAATGCTCAGATCTGCTCTGAGCTACAACAGAATGACATTAAATATATTGATCCCAAGGATATTGTCAGTATCCTGGCAGATCGATTCAGTGCCAACTTCACCCCCCCTCTCACCCCCCTAAAGGGCCCATCTCAATACCGAAGGATTTCCAAATTCCGGTAATAACAGCCACACAGGTAAAAAACGCACTATCTAAAGCTAAGAATACAGCATTCATGGGACCAGACAACATCCCGGGCTGCGTACTATATGAACTACAAAATGAACTGGCACCTCACGTAAGTGTCATGTTTAATCATAGCCTCATTTCAGGCTTCATGCCCACTGAGTAGCACATAGCTACAGTTATTCCACTCTACAAGGGGGGATCCACCTTGGATCTTGGGAACTAACACCCCATCAGTCTGATGAGCCTGATCTGCAAGGCCATGGAACGTATTATCATGGAACTTATAAACAAAGACACTGGCAACCTTCAAACACTGGACCCCACCTAGTTTGGGTTAGTGAAGGGCTGATCTTGTCTCCTGATCCTGATTGACTTCTTCAAAACAGTTTCCAGAGCTGTGGACAAGGGTAAGGCAGTCCACACAGCCTATCTAGACCTCACCAAGGCCTTCGACACCATCCTCCATTCTGGAATGATAGATAAACTTACTAAGCCGGGCATTGATCCCTACGTCACTCGATGTGTTGCCAATTGGCTCACTGACAGAACCCACACTGTAAAAGTAGCTGACTCCAAATCCAGCTCCAGACAAGTGACAAGTGAAGTACCTCAGGGTTCAGTACTGGGACTGCTCTTGTTTGGCATCTACTTTTCTGAAGTACAGGCTAACACTAAGGGGCTCTGGCTAACAAAGTTCGCAGATGACTGCAACCTGGGAGCCATTACTGAATCCCTAAATGATGTGGATATTCTACAAAAGGGCCTTACAGAAACAGATGCTTGGTGCGGGAGCCATGGGCTCAAGCTCAATGCCAAGAAATGTATAGTTATCTCCTTTGGGAAAAAACATGTGCCGTGAATTACCACATAGGCGGCAGTAGACTAAAGACTGAAAGTGTGATAAGAGACTTAGTGGCACAGGTGGACAGTAGTCTCATCTTCGATAACTACATCACCACAACAGTCAGGGTATCCTTCTATGTGTCACACCTCATCACTAAGGTCTTTTCATCCAGAAAAAAGGAGGTTGTTGTCCCACTGAACTCATCCCTCATTAGACCCATTATAGAACACAACTCCCCGTTTGGTATGTACCTCTCAAGACATCTGTAACAACCGGAAAGGCCGCAGAAATACCTCACTAAAAGGATCACAGGCCTAAAGCAGATGTCCTGTGCTGACCATCTAAAAAAACTCCAGCTATACTCTGTCGCATATCATCTACTCAGAGGCGATCTCTGCTTAACATACAAGGCCATGTCAAACCCAGAGCTTTTGGACATGCTACACTTAAAGAAATCCCATTCCCTCAGAGCCACATGCTCCAGGGATCTAAACCTTGTCATCACAATGAACAAAATATGCTGGAGGGATAGGTTCCTGACCCATAGACTCCCCAGACTATGGAATAGACTGCCTATACATGTCAAGCAGAGCAGCTCTTTGGCTATGTTCAAAAGGAACCTTGATTATTGAATGGGAGATAGAAAATTCAACCCGGGGATCACGTCAGTCACCCTGCTTGTCAGGGGTCCAGGGAAGTAAATATTGTGGGAAGAAATAGCCAGGGAATTGTTATGGTTAGGCTTGTATAGGCCCTACGGCCGATAGCCTAGTACCAACCTATGACCCTATGAACCTATGTAAATGATGCTCTGGATCTTAATGAAAAAAGGAGTGAATGTCCTCCACTGCCCTGGCCAAAATGTCCTTAGTCTGTATGAATACCACCTTAGATCTCTCCCCTGAAAGAAGCCATTGCCATAGTTGGTCTAACACAGTACAAAAAGTGTAAATAAATATGACACTTCTCATCTCCACCCCTTTCTCCATTAGAGGTTGGGGGTTGGCCAGTGGGTGACTAGTACAGAGAAGCTAGACCAGGCAAAGAAGGCAGACATTGGGAAAGGGGGGTATTGACTATGAAAGCAACTATATTTATGTCAGTGTAATGTGCTTTACTACCTATGGGTTTAATATTAGGGGGAGTCATAATTGGACTGATAACAGACTTTCACAAGCAAGCTATTATACTATAGAATTGTATTTAAAAAGATGCATTAACCATCATTACTATGTTCTGCAAATGTTGTAGAAGTAGAATACAGTACCATCAGTGGAAACAATGCCTAATGAGAAACGGTGGCACCAAACACCTCTGAACCACTGCATTTGCATATGTAATGCCATATTAAAGATCTTTTAAGACAATTAACAAGCAACAAAAAATTAAATAATTGTCCTTTCTAAATATGCTGTATGATTACCCAAAACATCAAATTTATTTGGAATCTTAGATTGTATGAGCTCTTACCAGCCATTAAACAAGAAAGCTCTGCAATGTATTAACTTTCCATTGTCCTGCAATAACCTGCCTGGTTACCCTCCTTGAAACAAAAAGCAATTTTATTACTGAAAACTACTGAAAAAAAAACTACAGTAGAACTTAATGGCACTGGCTTAATGCAGAAAGCTAATGTTTTTTTTTTTTAAGACAAGTTGATACTGAAACCTTTTTGTAAAGAATTACAGCAGTTGCCGTAAACATCTCAAATCTCTTAACAGTTATTACCCTGATGAAAGAGTTGTTGACTCACTGGATAGAAGCTTGTCACAGATATTCAGAAAAGTTCAGTTTAGCTCATTTGGCGAACCAGTGGCCTTGCCCATGTTATGTGGGTTTAATAAAACACACACACACACACACACACACACACACACGCACGCACGCACGCACGCACACACACACACAAACACACAAACATGTGCGCATGCACACAAGCACACATGCATAGATACACACAAACAAAAGCATTACAGACAGATACTAGTAAATACATATACAGTCACTCTACATACACTGTGTCAACACACATGCTGCAGACTCAATTGTATAGATACCACAATATCAGCAACAAACACAGTCTGTTATGCTAAGTGATTTTCCTGTGCTATCAAAAGTCCTGTAGTCTTCGCCTCACCCTCAGCAGTGATCTTGCAGCTGTGTTTTAATAATAGCTTCCGGAGAACATTTATTCATTGTGTAGAACAAATGTTCCAGGGAAGCCATTTTCTTGAAAACGAGCAGACGTTTTTAAGAGAACTTTGTTTCACACCTCTGCTGCACCTGCACAGCAGTATTTGCATATCACATTTATAAGCACAGGTGTGATTGGCTGCCGAGCTCTGCAGCATTTAACTGGAGATGGGATGAAATGCAAAAATGCTATTGGACCCAGAATGCCACAAACAAACAATCAAATAACCAAACAAACAAACAAGCTTTAAAAAAGTGTGTTTTTCTTTAATTCCATAATGATTTTCATGTACAAATTATCCTTTACTGGAGATGTCAGATGCAGATTTAATGCAGGTAAAGTATTTAATTGCTGATTAATACTGTCTGGGGAGACAGGAGGAACAGTGGAACAACATGGAGTTCAGGGTGCATTTCATATTTTTTTCTCATGTTTCTGCTTTATAGGTGCAGTAGTTTAATGACATTTCTTAGACTAAGTTGTGGATAAGCACAAATGTCACAAAAGTCAAGAAAACTTGTTGGTTCTGATATGTATTAGCAACTCAGATTTCCTGCCAAGTTAGTCATGGAGGAAGCAATAAAGTGCCAAAATTAAAAAAGTCACATGTTTTTGACCACAAATAAGCAAATCAGACCAACACTCTTGCTGCAGTCTAAATGGCAGTTGCTAACACCATGGATAAACAGCCCAAAATAAAAATACTAGCCCTGTTTATAATGACCCTAGTTCTAAATATGCTTCAGAAATAATCAAAGTTTGAAATTTAAGCTATACCCCTACTTACAACATATGCCTAACCAGTTGTTCATCATGGCTGTGCTACTGATGTTCTATTGCACTATTTGCACACCTGCCACTTTTGAACACTAAAAGTTTGTTCCTCTGAGTGTTTTTATCACTGCTTTCACCTTAAGGAATACATAAACTGTGTATCTCACTTCTCAAATTGTCACTTATGTTTCAGCTTCAATATACACACAACACTTAGGCTGAAACACAGTAATGCTGCATAAAATTCCTCTCAGCAAAATACTGGTGGAATACTCACACACTCCTAAAGCATATACTACAAGTCAAAATATTCTTATATGATGATGCTACTCCCCGTTTTCAAAGAAACATGACAAAGAATGTTCACTTGTGACATGCTTGTGAACTGTAGCACTGAAAATACCAATTCTGACCTATTATACCAATACACTCTGTTGATTTTGCTTTTATTATGATTCTAAGTATATTTACACCCAACGTGCATACATCTATGTTTGTATTTATAAGTAGAAATAGAAACATACAAAGATATATGTACACTATTTCCAAGTGTGATGTTTAGTATATTACCCATGAGTACTTGTTGCATACTTATAGGACAGCTTATATGGAACAATTACCTAACAGCAGATATGTAATACATACCCCCGGATTCTGCAAGCCTTGCACGGTGTGTAGGATTAGTGCAGGAGCTCTAGCAGGCAATATGTCTGCCGTGCGATCCAGGATTAGCCTGTAGGGGCGTGCACGAGCACTCCTGCACTAGTCCTACAAGGACTCGGCCCCTGTTTGCAAATTACCCCATTTGCAGGAGAGGTAAATTTGCAATCTAGGAAGCTGGAAACTGGCCGTGCAGGACTAGTGTAATCTGCAGAAATGTACTCGGTTAGTAACCGAGTACATTTCTGCAAATTCCAAAATGGAGCCGTTAACAGCACCAAATAAGGAGTACATATCAGTCAAGAGGCATGCCAATGGCCAAGTATAAGGCCACTGGCATTGGAAAAAGCTTAAAAAAATAAAAAAATCAACTGTTATTTTTTTTTAGTTGATCTCGGCTGTTTAAGAGTAGGGCAGCAGCACGCAAAAGGGATCGGGGGAAAATAAACCTAAAATAAGCATTCTATCTAAAATCACTGTTCTGCCATTAAAGTCAATGGCAGGCAGAAGACAACAGTGAGTAGTTGTTGCTAAGTGGGGGGAGGCTCAGTGTGAGACATGTAAATATGCATTAGCAGGAAATCCTATGCAAATGAGGGGAATGATAGTCAATCCCAGTTTTCCCCAGAATGCTAGTCAAGTCCCAACAGTTTAGGAGCAGGAATAATAGCTTGGTGCAAGCCTAGGAGTTAGCTGACATCATAGGGGTGTGTGTCAGGCATACTGTAAGTGGATTGAAGCCCTGTGGCTCAGGTTTGCTCCTAGCTGAGCACAGCTAAGCAAGTGTGTGTGTCTTAGTCTGCCTAGCACTCTTTACATTGCCTAAGCTGGTGTGCGCACCGCACACCAGATTTAAAAAAAAAAAAAGGTAAACCAGGAAATAGAAGTGCACATTTAAACACTGTGTTTTCACAGTGCACCCCTGGGTTTAAACAGGAAGGCAATAGGAAGGGATAACAGCAGTAGGAAGTTAATCAAGGAGAACTAACATAGCTGGCAGGTGAATTGTATCAGAATCAGCCAATTAAACAGGCAACAGACCAGCCCAGCCCAGAGCACTACTATAAACTATGCAAACACCTTCCACTCTAGTTTTTCCCATACTCTATACCACCGGTGTATACAAGCGGGGAAGTTTTAACAGACAAAAACAACAAAATGATAGGGGCTTCAATAGCTATCATACAACAATTTGTGGAAGAGGCTGAGGGTGGTGAGGATGTGAATGCTGCCGACCAACTCACAGTGAGGAGATGGAGATGGAGATGAGTATACAGACCCAGGGTAAGCTATCAGGGGCTACATGAGCTGGAGATAGTGGAGCTCTATAAGGTGGACAGGGACCTCCTACAACAAATTGTTGAGCTGTGCCGGCCACGCCTGACACACAGAACTAACAGAGGGAACCCATCCCGGTGAGTACCAAGGTATGTGTAGGTCTAAGAATACTAGCTACAGGTACCTTCCAAAGGCCAACTCGGGATATGATGGGGATCTCACAGGCATCAGCATCCAGGGTACTACACCAGTTCCTGGATGCCATGTCAGCACATGCCGATGAGCATGTATATTTCCCCAACACCGGTGACGCGCTGGCCAGCAATATGCAACTGTCCCACCAAATAGCAGAATACCCTGAGGTAGTGGGTGCTATAGACTGCATGCACATATGTATCAAAGCACTACCAGGTGAGCGGAGTATGGTCTACATTAACCGCAAGGGCTTCCCCTCCATCAACTGCCAGGTCATGTCCGATGCCCGGGGCATAATAATGAATGTGTGTGCTGGCTGCCCTGGAAGCTATCATGATTCCCATATCTGGCATCTGATGCAGCTGTACCAGAGATTTGCCAATGGGGATATCCCTCATGGTCACCTAGTGGGGGATGCTGGATACACGCTGGAGCCATGGCTGATAACACCCATCAGAAATGCACATACACCCGAACAAGAACTCCATAATGAGGCACACGCACAGACCAGGATTATAACAGAGCATGTATTTGGGATGCTCAAGTCACAGTTCTGGTCCCTGGACACATTAGGTGGAGCCTTGCAGTACTCACCAGCTGCATGTACTCAAATTCTCATTGTATGTCTAAGAGTGACTTGGAGGAGGAACAACCTGAGCCTGCCTCAGTAGACAGAAGAAGGCATGCCCAGTATACCCTGGCCTTGGCAAAGAGGCAAAGCACAAAGCATATCACATACACTGACACAAGAGGGACCCAGGGAATAACACCTCTCTCTGACTCTCACATACAGTAAAAGGGATGCCAAACATGACAATACCTGTGCTCAGCCATGTGTAGGGAGTGTACTATGTCCATCCGACATAGGCAGCCCTGCAGCACTACCCTCAATTCTGGGACACCCACAAGGTAAGTGACTCACACATGCCAGTAAGTGAGGTTCACATACCCAGCAACAGTCACACCCAGCAGGACAGGTGTAGACAAACACAAACAAAGGCTGTGCTATGGTCTCTGAATGATGCCTGTGGGTAACCCCCCCCCCAGGCCTACACAGACAGACTACAGCAGGTCAGGCAGTGGGATGTTAGTACTGAAGGGTAGAAAGTCAGAAACTAATATGTAGGTCAATCAAAGCTAAGACCTGCAGTACACTGATATGCCTTTAGTCAGCATGATAGGTTAGAATACAGAATGAAATGGAGTACCTGACATACCAGTACAGTCATAGCAAATGTGTACAAGTGTCAGGTGTGCTCTCCCCAATCCTTTGTAGAAATGAAGTAACAGTCAGGTGTGTCCCCCCAAATCCTGTGTAGAAATGCAGTAACTGTCAGGTGTGCCCACCCAATCCTGTGTAGAAATGTAGAAACAGTCAGGTGTGCCCCCTCTAATCCTGTGAAGAAATGTAGAAATAGTCAGGTGTGCCCCCCATCCTGTGTAGAAATGTAGAAACAGTCATGTGTGCTCCCACCAACCCTACCTATTTATGTAGTAACAGTCTGGTGTGCCCCCCCCCCCATCCTGTGTAGGAATGTAGAAACAGTCAGGTGTGCTCCCCCAACCCTATGTATGTATGTAGTAATGTTCTGGTGTGTCCCCCAATCTGATGTACACATGTCATAACAGTCAGGTGTGCCCCACACAACCCTATGTAGAAATGTAGGAACATGTATGTGTAGGTATAATACCAGCGGAGCACAGATGCACAGAAGTGGCCAAGGTAGCAGGATAGCTTGTAGCATCTGCACAATATGCAGGTATGCAGGTATGTGTGTGTTAGGTTGGTGAGTTTTCATATTGTGTGAGTGTGGTCGGTATGTATGCATGTTGAGGTAAGACCTGGTGACCATTGCCCACTAACGTTGATGACAGGGACAAGTCCTCACAGCTGCAGTGCCAAACACAATACCCACCAGTATAACACAAGATAGCAGTAAACCATTGCAAATGTATGGTGGTAATGTGGGTCACCATCTGAATGACTGACATGGCATGGCTGTTGGGCTAGATATACAAGCAGTATACAGGGGAAAGTACCCCAGACATAAGGTATATATTGTGTCACTGTGAAATGGGCACATCCTTGGAATAGTACAAACAGGTATGCATCACATTATCTGGTCCTGTAGTAGGGGATACCGGTGTTGTCTGCCCAAACACTCGCAGATCACAAAGGAGGTAGGAGTGATGTAGTGGGAAACAGCTGATGCACCTGCACATGCAAGCATAACTGGAATGCCCAATGCATATCTGTGTGTCAGATGCAAGTAGTGCCCATAGCTCACATGCACCCAGCTCACGCAAACACCACTCACAGGTACCTCCCTGGTAGTACCCCTGCTGTGGGGAATGGGTACAATATGACCCCAGCTGTATAAAGCAATAGCAAAAGAATTCAGAATGCAGTGCAGGTGTCCCATGCAGGTGTGTCGCCAGCTGTAGGTAGCACCCTGCTAGCATCCACACCACTAATCAGAACTGATAGAAGGTATTAGCATGAACACCTAGCACACCTACCCTGCCACCCCAGGGGAATAAACTGCATGGCAGTCTGAGACTGTAGGACAGACAGAATACAATGGCCTGCCACATCTGGCCCACATCAACAGCCAATGGCCCACATGCATCTGCCAAGGGCCGGTGTCTCACACGTACTGCCAATGCATGTTATGTCATGGACACCCAATTAACAACACAACACTCTCCACATACGCCATATGCAAGGCCATGTGGACAAACCACAGTGACATGTCCACCATGTCCCACTGTATGAACTGTCAACCAACACCAACACACAGCTGTGGTGGCATGATAGCCATAGGAAAAGTATCAGAGAATGTATCCAGAATGTAAGGAAAAGCAGAGAATAACTGAGGGGGGGGGTTAGGAGCATGGCCAGCATGGAATGGGCAAGGTCTGACACCAAGCTGTGTGCACACACTATCCCTGGATGTAAACACATAAATGGGTGCCTACATACCTGTCCGTACACCACAATAGGGGTAATGTCCTGGCTCATGGCCCCTATTTCTGGGTAACCTTGCGAATTTGTACAGCAGTAAGATATTGCCATAGCAATATAAGGCTATACTGTCATGTTGCTGGATGTATATGTATGGGATCGCCTGCCAGCACTGTACCAAGGTGCTGAACCGGATACACATACCCAGCAGCAAGTGTCTGCAGCACCCCCTCCAGGATGGCATGACCTACCAAGAATATGTAGGCGTCTTCCCACATTACCACACACAGTTGCAGTCACTTGTCCCCTAAGACATTACTGTGAGCAGGAATGTCCACTTGACAGTACATGAGGACAGAAAACATCACAGAGTATAACAGTACACATGTCTGAATATCCCTGCCAACAGCAGTACCATGTAGCTGAAGCAGCACAGACACAATCACCTACAGTACACACTATCCCCTGCACACTCTGTCCCCATATTGCCACATGATCGACAGATACCCTGCAGAAACAGTGTGCTACCTGTAGGTGTACAACACAAAGGTCTGCACTGCAGTGCAAACTACCTGGAATCGATCCACACATGCAGTACAGAAGGGCATACTGGGCATGCTCACACACATGAAGCCCATGTCTGCAAACAACAGTGGACCAGACATATCTGGCAGCTGCAGATGTTAGTGCAGACACTCCTTAGTATGCACCTCTCATGCTTTGCACACACAGTGGATAGGAATACAGACATATATCCAAGGACAACACACTATAATAAGACAAACGTAGACATACATAGATGTGTGGAAGAGAGTGATGGTGACAAGGAGCCATCCAGGCCTGTCCCACCCAGCACACAGCCAAATGGCTACAACCACATGAGGTTCAGATGTGACTCACTGTAGGTACTAGCCAATGATATCTGTCAGCAGTACCGACTATGTGGTGCAAGTGCTAGCTGTGCAACATGACTGTACATGGAAGTAGGCATCTAGCAGCTGTATACATGTACCTTTGGAATATGGCCCTGCGTGTGCCTGGATGTGATGTGCCAACCTCTAGATGAATGGGTTATGGACCATGCACTCACACTGGCCTCCCCATAGCCCTACTATGACATGCCTGTTGAGGTCATCCACTGTGAAATACACCTTTGGGAAGGTTGTAGCCTAGTAATCTTCGCTGCATGTCCTATAACTGCGTATTGCTATAGTGTGATAAAATAGTTAGGTAGGAGTTCTAATCCCAGACTTGGAAACTGTGTGTGTGTGTCTGTCTCTGTGTAGAGATCAATGCTTTTCAGGCTAGTCACATTCCTTACAATTCAAATGCCCTACTTTGGCAATGCTGTTGATGTCATCCACCTTGAAATACACCTTTACGAAGGTAGTAGCCCAGTAATCTCTGCGGTGCATCCTATAACTGCGTACTGCTGTAGTGTGATAAAATAGTTAGGTAGGAGTTCTAATCCCAGACTTGACAACTGTGTGTGTGTGTGTGTGTGTGTGTGTGTGTGTGTGTGTGTGTGTGTGTGTGTGTGTGTGTGTGTGTGTGTGTGTGTGTGTGTGTGCCTCAGTGTGTGTGTGTGTGTGTGTGTGTGTGTGTGTGTGTGTGTGTGTGTGTGTGTGTGTGTGTGTGTGTGTCTGTGTTTGTAATTCTTATCCTGTGTGGAGGAGGCTGTCTGTGTGTGACAACTGGAGTCAATGGGTAGGGGGTTTTGCATATTTTTTATATGGTGGTCCTAGTATACATCACACTGTCCACCATACATGGATAACAGATGTGAAATAGCCGAGAGGCTGGGGTGCATATCCATACCCCTACATTTGACATCAAGGCCAGGCAAATAATGTGAGAGACCCTAGTATTACCCAGATAATACTCTCAACCCATGTCTCATACATGCACACACTTGCCCACTGATAGTAACCATGGTGTGACTGCAGTGGGCTACAGTGGGCATGGCACACAGACCATCAATCTAATAGGGACATACATGAAAGCAGTGCACGTTCCCCATGTTCCCCACTGGACACCTGCAAAACCCGTGTTGCTTTCAAATGTGACCCACAAAGGACATACCATGCCTGACGACATGCCCTGTATGGACAGATGCCACTGATACCAGGGAATACTGGTATCATACTATCAATGTACGTGCTGGGTCAACCTGCCATCCATTAACAGTTCCTGCCACATGAGGCCAGGACTGGCACATCTGATGATAACAATCTGTGTACACAACATGGGCCAGACACCCCAGGTACAGTTTCACATGTCATTGTACATGTATGTGGGAGGTGTGCACATCCCAGACACCATCCATGTCATGGACTAAGGAACAAATACATGGCAAGCAATGCACAGCATTGGCCACACACAATAGTCACCCAGGTGACTGGATGGTGAATACAATACCCACCTGTGTGGTCAGATCCAGACACTACACCCCTGAGCTATAATGAAGACCATTGTCATGTGGCCTAATGCCAACGTATACCCATCACCTAACCTTGTATAGCCGTCTGGCACAGTCAACTACAAAACACCCATGCAGCAATGCACCCATGCATGTCAGTACTGGCACCCTGTGTCTGTATGTGTGTGTTATATGATGCGTATGATCACATTCACACTCACTACAACCCCCATTGGCATACTGAAGCATGCTGTCTGATGTCAGACACCTTCACATACCCTTTGCCCATATATCATACATATGACCCCTGTGGTGCATGTGTTACCTACACAGTAATGTGTTGTGGCAATCTCACTAGCAATGATTTGTATTCCTGGCCCTGCCAAGTGTGTCAATGTGTGTGTCCCCATGAGAGTGTGGCTGTATTGACAGTGGCACCTGTTCATGCAGACTGGCACATGTACTCCACCTACCATATAGCTACCATATCCCTGTTGCAAATGGCACTCACCATCACATATATGTTTTGAGGCCTCCTCAACATGTAACCTATGTGGCAGATCCAATAACTGCATAGACATTTGATAGCACTACATAGTCATCAGGGGTTTGATACCCTGCACTGGTAGGTGTGTGACACAAACATGCTTATGTTTAACTCTCCCACCCCTCCCTGATTCTTCTTTGCCTCTGTCTGCCTCTCTCACTCCCTCTCTGGTGGATGTGGGGACTTACACCTGCTGTGCCTGGGCAGCAGCATGTGGATTTTAAGTGTTGCTCATGATCAGCTGATGGCCTCTGCACAAATTGCAGCCCTCCTATAGCTGATTGCATGTGGAATACCTGTAGTAACATTCCCATAGTCAATTGCATGGAAACAAACTCCATTATCTAGGAACATCATGTTGGTGTTGGGCCTTTACATTCACTGTGAGCAGGAACTCGATCTGTGTTTTGGCAAACAGCATCTCAGATGGATTGGGGATCTACCTCTAACAACATACAATTTGGAAACAGGGCAAACACAGGAGGGAGATGTGCCTGACCTGACTACAGACTGTAAGTGCTGCTATACTGCAGTTGGAGTAATGTTGGTCTAACAGGGTGTGTGTGGATATGGCTGTCCTACATGTTTTAATAGCTGCCATGTCAGTGCTATGTTTATGAGGACACCCAACCTGTAGGGTCTTCTGCAGACTGGGCAGTGTGTGGTACCTTTTGTTTCATGTGTTACCATAGAGCACCTGTCTGTGAACTGCAGAAGGTAGTGTGAGGATTGCAGTCTGTAGACGTTGACAGCCATGAGAGTTACTGACTTCATATCCCTCATAGGACATATGTTGCCACAAACCCTGTTACAACAGTAACTATATGAGGTTATCGCAGCAACATGTCAATATTGGCCCTGTGTATGTGGCTCCAGCCACAACTCTGTCAACCTTTGCATGCATGCCATTCAATAAGAGGTGCATATGTGCTGTGCACCATAATTAGTGTCACCATATCTGACAACACATAAATGAGATATCAGACTGCTACACATATTATGTTTATATTTATATATTTATGACATAACCTGGACATTCTGTGGTTGTGTGTACAGTACTGAGGTCTGAGTACTCATTGTGATTGTTGACACTGTATGTATTGTTCATATGCACTTTGGCCTGTGTACAGACTATGGTAGATGTCATTGTTCATGGTCCTGTTCTATCTGATGTTACATGCTGCTCCTTTGTATGTTACACTTTTGGCTTACCCATTTGTAGGGCCATACACGCACATGTCCCATGCCACAGACAGGCTTTGGACAACACTGTGGAGCAGGGCAGTATATGTAGGGTTAGTGTGTGAGTGGCACATATGAGGATGGTGTTGTACAGATAGTCCATATACTGTAATTTTATGCTACCATACCATATGCAGCTGTGGCTGTGTTCACATTGGTTGTGGTTATGCACTTTCACACAGGTGTATCATACTTTGTGCTGTGACATGCCTGTAGAGCCTGCTATACATGCTGGCACATGTGCATTCCCCCATAGGAAGTGTAGGCCAGTGTTGAGCCTGTCTGCCTGTAGCCTGCACAGTGCATTGTTACATGCCTAGCAGCTTAGTGTACTTATCCAGTGAGATGTCATGTCCAGATACTTGCCAGATTTTCTGCTGCCAGGCCACCATAGCAGTCATGTATGTCAAACAGAGCAATGGGATGCTGTAGAGATGTATGTCAATATCTAGTGGCTAGTATGTGGCCATGGCACCTCTGTACCAGCGGTTATCATGTGTCAGGACAGACAGAGGTGTATGAATGCGTAGTCTATGGGGGCAAATGTGTATCAGTAGTTATGTGTTATACCCATCTATGTGGCTGTTAACATCCACAATGTCAGGCTTGGTCCACATGTCTTGCACTAAGGTGTTCAGTGTATACATCTGGACTGTCCAGAGTGTGTCAGACTGTCCACATATATTGGCCAATATCTCTGCTATAGTCCACAGGAACATTATGTGCTAGCAGTGATACTGTCCTATGATGTCCTTAGGATGTCCGTCAATAGACAATGGCACACATGCTAAAAGCAGATGTGACCACTCACACACACCACTACGCTGCCTTAAGGTATCTGGATGTACATTACCATACATCCACCTTGGGTAAATGCAGGCCTACCGACTTCTGCCACACAGACTGTTCTGCTTGTCAGTGTGCTTGTGATGGTGCCAGTTATGACTTTTTATGTAACAGTTACATCCCATTGTGTCAACTGAGTTCTTTACCCCCTAGGGATTCTGTACAGAGTGTAGATAGCGGCCGCAGAACTATACATCTGCATTACTTACTGTTAATTGTTTGGTATCCTGTGGCTCAGTCTGTGTTTACTATTGTACTACTTCAAGGCCTTGGCCTGGACAGCACCATTTGTAAACCTTTCCGGACTAATGCATTCGTATAACTGTTTCACAGTTGTATTACTCTGTTTATATGGATGTCAGTGTCTAAACAGCTATGTGACATGGCATAAACAACTTTAATACTACACAAATAAAGCTTCCCCATTTATGCAAACCTATGTGTGGTGTTATATCCTTTGACCTCTCTGTGGGTATATGTTGCAGGCAACGATTGCCATTTGCATGGGTGGCTCATACAATGTCCAGTTGTTAAGGTGGTAACTGTAGGCATAGTGGCTGTTCCATATTGTGCGCACCTTCTACATATATATCTTACTATACATATCTCTGCGTGTGTATATATATATATATATATATATATATATATATATATATACATATATATATATATATATATATATATATATATATATCTGTATCTGCATATATGTGTCAGTGCATATGTATCCTAGGGATGTTAATAGCTTCCACACTGTACATTCCCTATGGAAGCCAGACTGTACTGCATGATATGTTATTGATACTAGCCTGGCATCATACAGGTGGGATGGAGTACTGTAAACATCTTGTGCCCATGTCATGTCAGGGCCTGGTTATGGAATCTGCAACAGTTGGTAATGTATTACAGGGCAGACGTGTTTGGCTGTGGGGGGTATACCTATCCGTAGAAGACGTATGTTGATTGGGTCTATATTATATAACTGAACGCTTAAAAAGCGAACGCTTACAATCTCGAACTGTCAGATCAGCGATTTTTTTCCCAAAACACATACACACAACACAAGCTCACCAAACAAACAGAAATCCACACACATACACCTAAAATCTGATACCTAACCCTACACTAAACTATGCACACACCACTAACTACCCATTTACTTTAACCCAAACCCTAACCCTAAGGTCCATCACTATTGCACACTCACCTCACCCGCTCCCTAACCCTAACTCACTTAAATCTGCCCTAACCCTCATGTGCACTCAATCGCATACACACCTAACCCGAGCCCTAACTCTAACTCACCTAAATCACCCTAACACTCACATCCACACAATCGCACACTTACCTGAATCCGACCGGTAACTTTCCACCATAACACTGAAAATACCAAAGCAACAGAAACAGACAACGAATTCTTTCCTAGGAAAAATTTGAGTTTCTGCTGCTTCGATATTTTGCAGTTTCGCGAAAATAAGTTCGATCAATCAGCGTTCGCTTTTTTAAGCATTCGAGGATATAATATAGACCCTGTTGATTGGGGCCTCTCAACCTCATTAACGGTGCATGTAGACATGTATGTTTTTGTTATGTTCCCATTGTTATCTACAGATGTATGTCCCAGATATATATATATATATATATATATATATATACCGATATATATATATATATATATATATATATATATATATACATATATATATAAATATATATATCTGCTCATATATATATATATATATATATATATATATATATATATATATATAACTTTCTGTATATATTTAGATATGCAGACATATATATCTATAGATGTATGCATTTGTATGTATATGTTTATATATATATATATATATATATATATATATATATAGCTACATATATAAATATGTTGTATCTGTTTAATAATATATATATATATACATATATATATATATATATATATATATATATATATATATATATATATGTATATATATATATATATATATATATATATATATACATACATATACACACATACATCTACATGTTGGAATACATTCCCTGTACTGTTGAATGACTGGGCTGGATGATATGTTTGTGAAAACATTAGGGTTATGTATATCTGACATGGCTTAGTAGTAAAAAACTTTGGCTATGGTGTGCAAGGTCCTGGGCTCGAGCCTTCCAGAGGCGGTTTATTTTGTTGCTGGGCAGAACAAGGGCCATTAGATATAGAGGGATTAAGGCACTTTTAAGCAGTTGTAAGCAGGTTTGCATGGGTTTGCACTGAGATAAGCACTGCTAACTCCCCTTTACAGTTTCTTAGACTCATTTAGCTTCTAGATTGCTTAACCAGTGTAGGCACTGCTTACCCACACACAAACAGGCTTAAACCCGCTTACTGCTGCTTAAAAGTGCTTACCCCCACTTACCTCTCAGCTAATTTCTTTAAAAGAAAAGAAAAAAGGGTTGATAGGATAGTGGTGAAAAAGGGGCACAAAGAGGGAAAGACAGTAGGGAACATAGCTAAAGATGTGTAGGAAGGGTGTGGGGAAGGTCCATAGCTGCCCATTTCGTCTACAGCAACAGCTGTGCATACACACTGAATTTGGAGGGAGATTTTGACAATAAAACTCCTGGGAGGGGGTGAGGACAACAATAATAAGTTGTGATGCCGATTAAACCAGATTATATGTGTCTAGTGGACACGTGTGCAAAATGGACAGCTATGCATGGGGTAAGATTTTTTTGGGGAACAGATTGCCCTTTTTTTTTCAGGTGAGAGTTGGATGTTGGGGAGGGAAAGTAGGTATATTTGGGGAGGTAGGTTGGGTAGGTTAACAGACAAGACAAACAAGATGCATACAGGGGTGGTATGTGACACATGTGGGGGGTAGCACCTTGATAGGGAGGGGCTGTGGGAAATCAGAAGCCCATGCGCCCCCTAGCAGAAACAGTGTGACTGAGTTCCCTACTCATGGGCAGTCATACTGGGTGCTGCATTGCTGGGCCAGCCTGACCCTCTAGTCATTACACACAGCCCTTGAGCTGGCATAGCAGATCCCCAAGCTACTGGCTGAGCTCGCTATGCACTATGACCAGGACCTGGCAACGGGTGACAGGTTCCTGTCCGCGCCCACTCCCTGGGGAGCTGAGCCCCATCCCCTGAGGCGGTACCACTAGAAGGTGGTGCAGGACCAATGGACAGGGAGGTCCTGGGTGAGTCCCAGACATGCTGGTGCCTGGTGCCATGGCCAGCTGAGGTGGGACAGGTGGGTCCGCTGGGACCAGCCTTCCCAAACATGCTATAGTGTTTAGAGTTTATCATCATATGTGGGTTAGTAATAGTCAACACATTCCAAGGTTAGGTATAACAGCATGCATAGATATTCCCATTAATCCAGACACCAGATACGGAACAGTTGCATAGCAAACAGAACACATGCATATTTGGGACTACAGGGGGGTGTTAAAAACAGCATGAAGGTACATTGATGACACCATGCCACCAATGTTGGAATATTTCAATATGGCACATGCATGGGAACAATTGAAATATTTATCAAACAATAGGGCATTATCAGAACACTGGAGTCATTACATACCAGTTGGGGTGGGTATGTTGTTTTTTGTTGGAGATATGGTGGGGGGGAGAGAAAGATGTCAATTAACAACTAGTATATTCCTGTAGCCCACATTACATTCCTAGTCAGTGCTGTTATGTGTACCTTACAAGTCTTACTACACTACCCTATAGCCTTAGTTTGGACAGTGATATGGCTGTCATCATTGTTATACATGAACTGGTTTTACCTGCAGTATACACCTCTTACCTGGTATACATGTGGAGGGAATGTATGTTAACACTAACTAACTGTTTCTACACATACTCCCAGATTCCGGGTTGATGTTGTGCACATGGCAATTCAACTCTTTCTGCACAAACTCTGGCCATGTGTTGACCACATGCAGGTGTAACAGGACCTATCTAGAATATTGCCCTCTCCAACCTTTAGTGACTTGACACACACATATACATGCTTTCCTACACAGTTATATTATGTAGCACAGTGTGGGTGACAGTGATCAGTGATACTTTATTATTCAGAGAAACTGCAACACTCACAATTCCCTACAATACCAGAGTAAAAAGTACCAGTACAGGGTATAATGGATTTTATTTCTCAGCACAGTGTTCATATCCAATGTACCTGTGGGAGTAATGTTTATTAGCACTACCTGAATGTTGCCACACAAAGTTCCAGATTACACATTAGTATTATGCACATACATCTCACTCTATGACTGTAAACAATCTGGTCACAGTTTGACAACATGGGGGTGTAGATAGGACATACTTGGCTTATTACTCTCCTAACAGTTTTGGGAGTTGCTACAGTGACAGGTTTGTTCACATAGATGTTGGACAATCACTTGTATTTCCTGCTTGCTGGCTAAACATCTGTGATCATCCCACAGACTTACCAGGGGGACAGGGGGACATATAGCATATATGGGCCCATATACTGGACATTCTGGTTTCATCTGTACAGATGTGGGGTATGATTCTGTATACAGCCTACTTCCACTCTCAGGATTCAGACCATGGCTGTGTCTGCTACAACTTAAACACTGTCCATCAGAGTTGTTTGTGCTTCTGTGGGGGTCTTTCCCCCAAATCATGCTGAATGTTTCCATCTGAAACACACCCATAAATGAAAGACAATTAAAAGGGGAGAATGAACAAGAAACTACTCAGGGTTGGGAGGGTGGCCTAATGGTTAAGGTGTTTGTCTTACAAACACAAGGTGCAGGGTTTGAGTCTCGAAAGAGATAATTGGCTAGGCTTAAAATGGCTTGCAAGGGCACTTAGCTTAGTATGAACCTATATAGATATTGCTGTATATCTCCTATCTGCTTTCTGTTTTATAATTCTCCTGTGCTTTTGCATTCTGACCTTGTATTACAGCACTCTTATAGAGACTTCCTAGACAATTATATTTTCTAGGACAGTATGGGCGACAGTGATGCATAATACCTCATTAGCCAGAGCAACTACATCACTCACAACGCCATACAATACCAATGTAAACAGTATCAGTACAGGGTATCATTCTTGTATTTCTAGGCACAGTGTTGGTATCTGGCAGACCTGTGGGAGAAATGTTTGTTAGCACTACCTGATTGTTGCCCCACACAGTACCAGATTCCACATTACTAGTATGCATATACATCTCACTCTGTTACTGTACACACTCTGGCTGCTGCTTGAAAAGACGGGGGTGTAAATGGGACATACATGGCTTCCTAGTCTCATAAGGTTTTAGGGAGTTGCTAGTGTGCCAGCTATGTTCTCATAGATGTGTGTCAATCAGTTGTATTTCCTGTTTGCTGCCTATACGCCTGGGATCATCCCACTGATTTTCCAGAGGGACAGGTTGACAGGCAACAGATACGGGCCACTTTACTGGACATTCTGGACATATCTGTACAGTTGTGGGCTATGATTCTGTATGCAGACTACTACCACTGGCAATATTTGAATCATGGCTGTGTGTGCCAAAAAAACAACAGTTCACATCTCAATTACATGTGCTATTTGGGTTTTGTTGTCTGCCTTTTCCCTGTTTTTTATCTATGTGTTTCTCAGTTGTAGTAAATGGCCTCTGGTATTTACACCAGTCATAGACAGGCATTCCTACACATTATATTTATGGTGCACAGAGTGGGTAACAGTGCTTATTACAACAGTACTATTATGTGAATGCAAATCTACACTACCATATGATACCAGAGTATACACATGCAGTCCAACAGTTAGACCTTTACTGTCAGGCTATTACGCTTTTATTTAGATACATACTATATGAGTCTTTTCATGCCATAGTCTTCGGTGTATGCAGTACTTGCCTTAAACAATACAGGTTTTATGCAGGCAATTAATTTACAAATACTTTTAGATTTTTTTCCTATGACAGTACATGCAAGAGTATTACTGACCTGCCTTGCATCACAACCTCTCCAAGCAACTGCCATGGGCCTCCTGGTTCACAGGCCAATCAATTGCAGCTGTGGAGGACCTAAGAGGAATATTTAGCCATACCTATCCATGATATACATCAGCTGGCAATTATTAAACAGGTCGTGGACTGATACTTACACATAGCTGGAACATCCCCTGCTGTTCTAGCCTCTTGGATCCACTGGTCCAAAAGGTCCCTCTTATGCCACTTCAGGTCAGCATAGAGTTGCCTGACCTGCTCACCAGTTTGGAGTATGCCAGTGGCACTGGTGAGGTCATGGGCGATACGGTCCCAGGCATCCGCCTTATATTGGGAGCCTTAGTACTGGCCCTGCAGCAGTCTTTGTTCATGGTCTTTAACAAGGAGTCCTGCCATGACTCTGGACTCCTGGAAGCACCAGCGCTCTGCTCAAAAGTGCACACCCTTTTCCCTTCCTGACATACTGCCTGCAAGGGAAGCTACAACCAGTTATGAGATGTATTCTCATGGATTTAAGTAGGACCAATTTCCCACACTTTTTCGTGATTGGCCAGTTTTGAAAAGGCTAAGCTATGGGCAAACCTGCTTACCTACAGTTGGCATTGTTTAAAGGGATATAACACTGGGCACATTGAGTTAGCTGGCCTGCACATTGCTTACACCTCCTAAGCTGGTCTGTGCAATGCTTACTGTTGCTTACATTTGACTTTGCATTATATTTCCTTTTTGGCATTGATTTATTATTCATTACATCTTATATGTATGCCTGGTATACATGATTCATGTGTACGTACACTATATGTGGTCCTTGTGTTTTATTGGGGACTTCAACACTCTATTACAATTACACCTGACTTCTGGGCTTACTGCTGTACTCCAGTTCACATATTTATGTTATGTAGTGGGTTATGGAACATATGTCTGCATGCTGATTCCTTTCACAGGTTCAGTTTGATTTTACTATAGTGAAGACTTGTCTGCAAATACCTCATTCTTCTGTACTTCTGTGATGGCTTGGTGATTAACTGCTGTGACTATAGTGTATATGGTCCTGGGTTCAAGACCTGCAAGGCTGTTTATTTTGTTGATGGGCAGAACAAGGGCTGTTGGATACAGAGTGATTAAGGCACTTCTGAGCATTTGTAAGCGGGTTTGCGCGAGGGTAAGCAATGTTAACCTCCGGTTACATATGCTTACAGAGAGTTAGCTTCAAAATTGCCTAACCTGTGTGTGCATTGCTTACCCCCCATGCAAATAGGCTTAAACCTGCTTACTAGTGTTTATATATGCTTACTACTGCTTATTGGTGCTTATACCTGCTTACTAGTGCTTTATTCATTATGACACTGACACCTCACATGTGCATTTACTGCAGTACTCATTTTATTTAATGGGTTATGCAACAAAAATATTGGTCATATCGTGCTTTACCATAGAATATGGAATGTGTTGCAGTGGGACTCGAACCGGGAATGCATGCTCGTAAGGCAAATGCTCTGCCCACTACACTATTGCTATGCTGCTTCAGTTGCATATATTTTCCTTGTTATCTTCTTCAGCCATTTAAGCTGCATTAACTGTAGCTAAGCATTGGGCACACCTGCCACCTACGGTTAGCTTTAATTGGAGTTTTAAAAAATAAAAGGGTTTCTTCATTTTATTTCTATATACATGCTTTTGTACATGGGGGACTGTTTGTGGGGATATGTGAACACCTACAAGCAGTCTCACTCATTTCTTAGCCCTTTCAGCTGTCTTCATTGCAGGGGAGTGTATATTCTGAGAGCTCTGCTCCCAGACACGACCCCTGCAGTCTTACACGCTCCATGTAAGATTAGGAGCTCAGGCAGCGTGCCTCATTAATATGCATGGCGCGTTGCCGTCCTGCTCCTAAACGTCAGCTTCTGTGCAAGACTAAGCTAGTCCTGCACGGAAGATTAGTAAATCTGGGGGATAGTATATTTACAGCAGTAGTCTACATGCTAAAGTAAAATATGTTTATCACGCATAAGATTAAATAGAAAGTTTATTGACAATAGATGTGATATATTATGTGCTAATAATGTTATACACAGTTAATATAAAATATTTTAATTATAATGTGTTGTGTTTACATAGACAGCCCGGACTGGGTTACCTGGGATTGCTTTGTTGAGCAAAAGCTAAATGTAAAACCAATCAACCTGACAAACATAAAGTAAGAATTGTTACATTCAGTGTAGGTTCACTAACAGGATGCAGTTTGGAAGTGGATGATATGATGGTAAGGAGGAGGATGGACAACCTATGTATCCTTGAGACAAGATGGAAGGGAAATGCAGCAAAGCCACTTAGTTTACAATCCAGAGCCTATGAGTCAGAAGGAGAACAGACTGGAAATGGTGTCAGAAATGTGGCAAAGGAAAGGTTTCAGAAGACAGTGAGCGATGTCATCAGAATCAGTGACAGACTCATGGCAGTCAGAATTCAGTGTAAGGATAGGGCGCTATAAATGATCTCAAATTATGCACCACAGCAGGGTTGTGATAGTGAAGAAAAGGGTGCATTCAGACAGAAGCTGAAGGACCTACTAGACAATTACATAAATTGGTGTTAACAATGGGTGACCTGAATGTACATATCAGGACAGACAGAACAAGAATAAAGGAGAGACAATTCTAAACTTCAGTGTGACAAATGGTTGACGGTGGCCAATGCATGGTTCAGCAAGACAGGCAGTCACAGGCTCACATACAAGATTGGCCAAAATGCATCTCAGGTAGGCTTCCTGCTAGTTAGAAAAGTGCTTTAGAGTAGAATCAGTGATTAGAAAGTCATCTCCTGTGAAAAGGCAACCCACAGCATAAACCACTGGTTGCTACAATCAATTGCAAGAAGTGGCACAGAAGATTGTAAGGTTAACAGAGACTATGCTGACGACCTAGAAATTAACTAGAGAGAAAGCATAAGAATTCAATGAATTACTCATGGCTTTAGCATCCCAGGAAGAATGGGAAATAGGTTGAGATGAAGAAGGATGTCAGCATCTCAAACCAGCATGTGTAAAATAGGGTACATAAGGAAAGATGGTGGTGGAATGCTGAAGTCCAGGAAGTCATCAAAGAAAACAAGGAATGCAGGAAAAAGTGTGAGATAGAAAAGTCAGACTAGGGTAAAAGGAATGTTAATTGGCTAACAAAGAGGCTAAGGGAACTGTTGCAATAGCAAAGAACAAGGCATCAGAGGCAGTATACCAACTTCTGGAAAGAGACTAAGTAGATGGCACAATGAAACTATATCAGGATGCATGTCAAAGACATAAAGATGAAAAGGATAATCAGGCACTCTTCATAAGGGATGCTAGCAACAATCTGCTTACCAGTCCTCAGGACATCAAAAGCAGATGGAAGGAGTCCTTCCATCAGCTTCTGAATGAAGAAAACCTCAGATAAGTTGTACTACCCCAGACACAGCCTGTAATGAAAGAAAAGGAGGAGCCCACCATAAAAGCAATAAGAACAGCACTAAGGAAAACGAAGTCAGGGAAAGTAGCAGGCTCAGATGAGGTCACAGCAGATATGATCAAGATGTTGGGTGAGATAGGGGACAAATGGCTCCTGAGGGTACTCATAGCAATATGGAGAGAAAAGCGTATCCCAGATGGCTGCAGAATAAGTGTGTTAGTGTCAGTGTGCAAGAACAATGGGGACATCCACAACTGTGGTCAGAACAGAGATAACAAACTCCTATCACACTGCATGAATGTTCTGGAAAGAGAAATTGATAAATGAATATTCAGAGTAGTAGAAAGTAAGATGGGAGATGAAAAGTTTGGATTCAGATAAGGATACAGCATAATCGACCCCATGTTTGTAGTGTTATAGATGGGAAGAAGCAAGAGATGTGGAAAGAGTCCAAATGGTCATTCCTTGACTTTGAGAAAGTATATGACAAAGTCCCAAGAAAGCTAATTAAGCCAGTCCTGTGGTAATTCAAAGTCCAAGAAGCACTGGTAGAATTATTGCAGGCTATATACAAGGACCCAGTGACTCAACAGTGTTTGAGTGGGTGTGCATCAGGGCTCAGCTCTGAGCCCACTGCTGTTCATACTTCTGATGGACTACATTAACAAACAGGTTGGAGAGGATAGATGAACAAAGTTGCTATATGCAGATGATGTGACATTACAGGCAGACTCTGAGCAAGAACTTCAGCAAAGAACAGGGGTATGGCTTCGGAAACTGAAGGCACATGGGATGAAACTTAGTACAGATAAGACAGTTGTAATGGCAGTAAATGAGGGAAGTAAAAAAAAAAGCTAAGAACCGCGAATTGAGATAGAAGGGAAAACCGAACAGGTTAACAGATTCAAGTACCTGGTAGGAATGGTTGAGGAGAAGAGAAGGGAAGTCTGAATGAGGAGGTGAAACCAGAATCAGAGGGGCTGCTATCAACTGGCACACAGTGTCTGGGGTAATGTATGACAGAAGAATGGTAAAAAGACTGAAAAAGGTGTACAAAACAGTGCTATGGCCAGTACTACTGTGTGATACTGAAAACTGGACAATAAAGACAGTTAAGTTGAGGAAACTAGAGCTGATGAAGAGAGATGGCTGATAGGGTACACACAGTGGAAGAGATTAAGAAGATCAGACCAGAAGTAAACATAGCTCCAGTGGTAGCGAACGTCAGAAAGAGCAGATTACAGTGGTTTGGGCACATGTGCAGAAAAACAGAAGACAATCTGGTGAAGATGATTTGTGACATACAGGAAGAAGGCAGAAGGAAATGAGGGTGTCCAATAAAGAGGCTGGTGGGCTTTGTGAGACAAGTTCTACAACCTTCAGGTCAGAAAGTTGCATTGAACTGAGAGAAATGGTGACAGTGAAAATGACACCCCAATCCCATTTAGAAAATGAAAAAAAGAGGGCAGACGAAGATGATAATTTCCTTTAAGGAATGTGGTAGTGAAATAGGACATGTTTAACTCATTCACTCCAATTGAGCTCTCAAAATTTGCACTGCAACTTCCAATGGGTGGAGCCTAAACATTTTGACAGAATCAAATTATGTCCTCATATTTCAAACAAGTGTTTATATCTCTGGGATTATATGTGGCTACTAAAAAAGTGTAAATGTCAAACTGTTCACCATAAACTCTTTTTATAGTGGTAGTATTCTTTAGGTTCTAGGTCTTAAACTGAATTTTATAAGTCACAGTGAACACAGTAGTAACTATTACTTTTGTAATATTTTGTAAACAACTTACAATATCTCAGCCACCACTTAAGTTACACACATACTGTCAGCAGCATTTCATTCATCTAGCTGAGAGCTTTCATATGAAGCTACAGAGTTCTGCCTGTGTTACTTGGTTATTGAGACATTTAGAAAAATGTGAAAATGATATCTATATAAATTAATATCATAATAAGAACAGCTAATATCTATTTACCTGCACTAAACAAGAGGTCAAATATTAATGCAGTTGAGTTTGCTATTGTGTAAGCTTAAAGATGAAATCTTTTAAAACGTTGTACATAGCATAGTTTTGAATTATTGATGCAAATATGAACAAGAAATATTTGACGCCAGGAGATGTCAATAGGTGTTAACTGCAGATGCACCTGGAGGTGTCACTCTGGTACCTGACCAGAAATCATACAGGTAAATATAGGGACAACATAACTGAGATACTACTGATTATGTTTATAAGTGACTTTACTTTACAATTAACTTCATTTTCTTTTATACTTCTCATGAGAAAGTTACACGTGTTTTTTTTTTTAATACAGGTTAATCATTTGACTTCTTTTGGTTCATAATTTACTTTAGTTTTCATTTTAACAACACACAGAAAAAAATATACCATAGTAAGTATTGAATAGCAATTTACATGCAACTACAATACATTGCAAAACATAGTCAACCATAATTTAACTCTATAAAGGAGCTGTTTCTTATTAACCTTGTTGTTTCACTATTATATCATCATGTCTTAATTTTTCAGTATGATATATTCTCAGGACTAGTTAACAATTTGTCTTTCTATAAATTATGAAACTTCTGATGTATTTAACATGGAAATACAGTAGTCTCTACACTAATTAATGTAGTGATGCATTATAGGTTCAGTCTTTCATAATGTCAAGGTAGTGATTTTTGGTTTTGAGAAAAGTATTCAGGTGGTTATCCCTCCATCCATCCATCCATCCATCCATCCATCCATCCATCCATCCACAACCCTTTTTTTTTCCATTTTTACATATGTGGTCACGGTGTCACTTGACCAGTGACAATCATCTAGAGCCAAGGTTTACACTGCCAGGTGGCTAGCCCTGCTGCTATAGTTCTTCCACACCACACACTCACATGCACACCCACTCTTATGGCCAATTCAGGTGGTTATGCTTAGCAACAAAATAAAATGCAAAATTAACGCAATTTTTCATCAAAAAGTATATAAATTGGTATTATATATAATTAGGAAGTTATGCCTATTTCCAAATATGTTTTACTTGCACTTGCTTTGGAATATGACCAATATGCTTTAAGAAACATTCAGCTTTCGCCAGAGTCAGTGGCGCACTTGCATAAAGCCCTGACTATAATCCAGGTGAGCTGTGCCCAAGTAGCAGTTCAGGAATTTGGCAGTACTAGAAGGGGAAATGGGAAGGCTCAATTTATGAGTGAGGGGTGGATGAAGCCGGCAGTGTAAAGTGGGAAAATCTTTCTGTGTATGGGCAGAAACACAGAGGAGGGGCATGGAGACAGACATTAGGCTCATCGAGCCACTGATGAGTGGTAGCCTTTATAGTGAGTGTGTGTAAGCCCAGGCAAGAAAGGGAAAGGCAATGTAGGCCACTTCAGGGGCAGAAGTTTATCAAAGGTGGGATAAAGGGGGCAGTCACCCTAGATGCATAGAGAGTGATTGAGAAGTACAGTTCCTCTACTCTTTTTCTGCACAGGAATTTCTGAATGCCAGTAATGCAAAGCACTTTGACATTTCAGCTCTTCTTGTGTGGTAAGCTGCGGTAGCATGCCATTTGCTGGAGTTTAAACGTAGAAATTTGTTTCCTTTTCTTGTTTTGTTTTGTTTTTTTTTTTTCTGATTCATTGTTAGTTGATGAGTTGAGGAGGCAGGGGACCAGACTGAGAACCAGCACTCAATGCTATTTGAGCCAGCTAATTATTTTCTCACTGACACAATTCGCATGTCATCTAACCATGTAGGTGGGGACTGGGCATATACAAATGCTCTCTTTGCCATGCTGCCAGTAAGAACACAAAAGCTACCTTATGACTGCCTGAATCATGCCCTCATTGGAGAGATGTTCATCATATTGATAACTGCTATAGTAGGCTTAGTTATATGGGTTATATCCTGCTAAGGATATAACAGCTGGCCAACTTCCAAAGCTTCGGTGCACCTTCAATGGATTCAGATCATCAGTCAGCTTGAGATAAGCTGACTAAAAATACAGGTTTGGGGCCAAGCCCTTCAGAGCTTTCTTGCTGTTCAAGAGAGCGCTCCTTTGCAGGCTTTCAAGGATCAATTGTCGGCTTGGCTGTTCCTTTTCTGGGCGAATTAAAACTTCCACATTAAAAAATATATATTTGTTTAATTATACTTTCCTGTTTAGGAAATTTATTTTTAAGCTATGAGTTTGTGTTTTAATGGAGTGTCACAAAACTTAACTGACCTTTTAAAAGGGGAGTGCATTTTTTCCCATCAGTTTTAAAAGTTGTTTGTAGTATTTGAAAACCATTTTTTTCTGTGGAGAAAATTTGTTTAATTTTCTTTTCAGGACTAACAAAGTTTTTAAAGTGCGACTTTTACAGATGTTACATTTTTCCTGGCTCTTACTGCTTGTTTTCCCCAGGAAAGAGACATCATTTTCAGCTTGACTGTGAAATGCACTACTGGTGCCATGGTCAGTCCTTCTTCTGGCTACAAAAAGAAAAAGTTAAACAAAGATCCTTTACTGCTACAGCAGGCTAGCAATTTGCCACAGTCACATGTGGGTGACTCAGCTGTGATCATAGCTTGTTCCTCAGACCACTCATCTTTTATCTCGCAACCTTCTGGTCTAGCACCTACAGTCAGGGGTTAGCCACATCCTCTGTGGCTGTTGGGGTCCCCTCACTGGGTATGTCAGTCCTGGGAGAAGGAAGATGGTAGGCTTCCCTGTTAAGAAAGAATGTGGTGCCCATCCCTGTGGAAGCTGCTGTTGCCATTAATAATACTGCTGGCCCCATTTTTCCCATAAAAAATAAACAGAAAACTAAACATGTATCTACTCCTTACATTTCCTTAGACAGGGGTAGTTCACTGGGTATGACTCAGGGTTTAATTCAGGATATTGATCCTTCTTATAAGATAGTTTCTGGTAAAAAAAAAGGGATATCTCTTTTTCTGAAGAGATTCACGATTCTGAATCTAGACAGGAAGACGAACAGACAGACACAATGGTTTCACCTCAGTTTTCAGATTCAGACTCAGAGAAGAGTTCAGTTTCTGATTCTCCTTCTGTGGGTTTCTCTAAGACTATTTCCAGAATGTGCCAGTGTTTTCTATGGGAGAACACTAAAGGTTTCTTAGTCCCTCAGAAAATATTATGAGCTGTTGCAGAAGGAATTTCCAAAACCTTCACCCATTCTCCCAGTTCTGTCAGCTCTGGATGTATCTGTCACTCCCTATACTTTCCCTGACAATCAGCTTGCTGTCACTAAAAAGGCAGATAGAATGTATAAAGTTCCTCAGTATTTTAAGGTTTTACACTTTTCCCAAACCTGACCCAAAAGCTATAGCTTTAGTTAATCCTACTGCAGCTAAACATTTGGTTAATTCCAGTCATTCTCTTTCTGACAAGGATGGGAAGACAGTGATAATTATGGTGAAAAAGTGTATTCTTCTGTGACTCTGATTTTCAGAATTTTGAAATGTCAGGCTCATATGTTAAAGTTTATTCTAACTGTGAAAGAATGGGGAAGGTTTAGTCTGCAGTTTCTTCTTTGTGAGGAGAATCTGCTTTAAATAATTCAGTGTCTTCCACTGTAGTAGTCACTACTCATTGCTTGCATTGTACTCATGACTCAATTGATAATTCTTCCAGGGCTGTTTTTTGAGGAGGTTTTTCTAGTTGCATTCTCACAACCTCCCAGATGATGAACAATAGTTTTTAAGTTCTCCTCTGGAAAAAGGTTTAGTTTTTGGTTCCTCTGCTTCAGACGTTATCAAAAAGGTGTGAAGAAAGGGATAAGGTTATACAGGGTATCTCTAAGACTTTTCAACCCTCCTTTTCTAAAATTTCTAAGGGATTTTCTAACCCCCACATCCAATTTGACCAAAAAAAAAATAGTCTCAACAAAATGCTGATGAACACTCACTTAAGAACAAATGTCAGGGTTGTTCCAAAATTAATTTTGGAACTCCCATATCCAAGGATAGTCTAACTGTTTAAGAGACTTTGTTCCCCCCTCCCACCTTGGCTGTCTTTTTTCCCTTCCAGAAAATCTAAACCTTCACTTTTTTTTTTGGCAACAGATAGTACCAGACAAATGGGTTCTGAAGATCATTCATCAAGGTTACAGAGGGAAATTCGGAGGAAATTCCTCATTCACCAAAACAGACTATTTTATGTCTCCATCTTTCAACAAGTGCTGTCCAAAAGAGTGATAGAACAAGATCCTCTTTCCCAAGATGGGAAACGTTTTTCCTGAAGGATGATTTTAGTACCAGAGAAAGAAACAAATGTTTGGGGACCATTTTGGATCTTTACTGGAGACCATTTCTAGTTCTTTCTTTCATAAACCTGTTTGTGATAGTGCCCAAGTTCACTTAAATTCAAGTTTCCAGGTTACATAAATTTAAAAGATGCTTAACATTACATCTCTATTCATCTAGACTTTAAAGTGTTTCTTAAGTTTTGTCTATGTGGCTCACATTATCAATTCTCTGTCTTACCCTTTAGACTAATCAATGCACCAAGCGTTTTTACAAAGTATCTACCTCCAGTTATAGCTCATTGCTGACTACAGAGTATCCACTTTTTTCTCCATATTTAGACAATTTTCTTATCTTTGCAGAGTCTTTTTCAGAGTGTCAGGAATCTCACACTTGAGTGAGAGATCTCTTACACACATGTTTTTGACTCTTTCCTGCAGGACTGCGTTCCTGGGATGTCAGCTAGACACCTCAGTTCAAAAAGCTTTTCTTCTGTTGGAAAAAAATAGATTTATGTTATTATCTATTTCTAATGTTTCTTTCACTGTGAGGAAATTCCTCAGGATTTTGGGTTTCATGGCATCAATAATTGTCATGATACTCCTGGCAAGACTCCACACAAGGAAGACACAATGGTTATCTGAAGTCTCTATTTCATTGAAGAATCAGATCATCAAACAGCATGTCATCAGAAGTGCCATTCATCCAACTTGCCTCTTCCCCAAACCCCTGGCTAATATCAATTCCAAAATCACACTACAGTGGGGAAAGGGCAAATTTCCAAATTCCCACTGTAATGCGATCTCAGTCAGAATGGTTCAACAAATGGCATGTTCGATAAAATGCTGTCCGAAATGCCAATTGATCCAGTTCTTCAATGAAATAATAGGGACCTGAAGTTTCTTTGGTCTCAGAACTCATATCCCAGTACTGTGGATTGTCATAAGAGAAATCACTTGCTGGGGGCAGTAAATTTCCCTGAATCCAGGTCTTTCCTCCTCCCTTGATGATCCAAAGCAGTCAGTCATAATAGACACCTTGGACTTTGCTTGACAGCAGTTTCAGGAGGAATAAAAGTATAAGGTGTGTCAGACACTGGGTCTACTATGTTTGGTTGAAGTTTCAGTACTTTGAACTTCACTTGTATGAACTCACTTGTTCAAAGTAATGAAACTTTGAAAACTAACTACGGACATCACAGTACAGCGTGGAATGGGAATATTCCCTTTTCCTCACTGTAGTGTAATCTCGGAGTTGATATATTGAAGTAGGGTGTTTGGGGGTCCAGGGGGATTTTCCCACCTGCAAAAGCATGTTTTTGTTATGATTTTTATTTTTTTGTGAGGAGATCGTGTGCCTAGACTTCAGTGAAAGTGCACTTTCGTTGAAGTGCACTTTCGCTGAAGTGGGGTTCTGCTTTTTGTTTTCAGTTAAGTGAACATTCGTTGTAAAGTAGTAGATGCCAGACACCAAGGGCAGATGCAAACAGTCAAGCATATAAATATGAAGACATGCTTGCTCTGATTAAAGCACTCAACTCTCTGAATCATCTTTGGTTCCTAGGATCTCTTCAAGTTGTTACAGAAAATACCACAGTCATGTGATACAGTCACAACCAGGTAGAGCTGACAGATGGTTTGGGTGCGTAGAAGATGCCCTGAAGCTTTTGAAACTGGCCAGTTGTTATATCCTTGGTAGGATATAACTTGTAAAGCTAAGGCTACTGCAGCAGTGATCATTCAAACATCTATTGTTATGGTAAGTTACTTTCACAAGTGTACTTTCTTTCCTCACCTGCAGGTGGAATTCTGAGAATGTAAGAATACATGGACACTGCCTGATCAGAGAAAGGCTTGACAGTCAGCAGGGAAGAGGCTTGACTATCACAGTCAGGAGGGAGCAAAATTACTTAAAAAAACAGGTTTCTATAGGTTCACAGCTCAGTGATGTTTCTACTTGAAATGTTCTTACTACCTACTAGTCTTTGTTGCATAATTATAATAATAGACTTATTATAATACTATTTATCTAAATGTTGTGTGTTCAAACACAGCTATGTTATGGCACACTTTCTATATATTCTACAGCCCCTGCAGAGTAGCCCCCATATATGCAATGGGCATTGCAAATACAGATCCATGTCACTACAGTAACACTATGAAGCTATGCTTGATACTAAGTTATTTTTTTAAGTTAAGACAAATAGTTAGATTAACTACGGTCCTTTATTATACATATCTCTTCTTAAGTTACAGGACAGTAGGGTAAAGAGCAAGCTCTGCTGTAGCTGAAATGGGCTTGCTGAGGGAATGCTTTAACAATTAACATGCTCTGACGAATAATTACATTGCTTTTTGGACTGTTCATAGTTTGATATTCCTTGTTTATTATAAGAGCATATTAAATTTGTCATATTTAATGAATGGGTAACAATGAAGAGAATTATGACTGGACCATCAATCATAACCAGTTTTAAAAAACAATAAAAGACAGCGGATCACGAACTGCAGAACTCCACTTTAATAAAAGTTTAGTGCTTTCAACAGAACTGTTTCCAACTTCTTCAGAACACCAACATACAACAGTGAAATGTTTAAATAGGTACATAACAGTCACATGATACTAAAACCACTCCCATCTGTACAATTCAAAAATACAGTCTTCCAAAAAAAAGCATGTTTTTACATAGTTCAATGCCTTGAAACTTTGATTGTTACAAAAAACACTTCGATAAAATATGTGCATAAAAACACACACATACTGTATGAACAAAAATAGCAGCATTGTGATAGCTAAAAAAGCTTATAAACACAAATCTAAGAAAAAAACATATTCAGCCTTTAGTTTCAAAACACTACTGATTGAGGCAGACTCATTTAGTCCATGGGGCTCCAGTGCATTACTCCTGAGTTGCCAAATCAACTCCTTATGTTCTAGGAGCAGTTCATGAGGCCCACCCCTTTGATCAAAGCCCACCTTTTCTATACAAGTATATTTAAAAGAATGTGTGGGATTTTTTCTCACATGTTTTGCAAGAGCATTTCTTTCATCATTCTTATTTGTGTCGTATTGATGCTGGTAGATCTTACTTTTAAATTTATTCTTGGTCTTACCAATGAAAAATGACAACATTGTTGACACTCAACAAGATACACAACGTTATTGCTCTGGCAGTTTAACTTCTGACAAAATTTAAAAACTCCCCATCTGGGTATACAAATTTCTTCACCTTCCTTTACATACCTACATTGATTACAATGTCTGCATTTAGACATGCAGCCAGGGTGACTTTTTTTCTTTTGTCTTTCAAGTATGTTTTTGAAGCATAGATCTTTCTTATACACCACTACAGTGTCCTTACCCATTTTCTTCACATATTCACTGTCAGCCCTGAAGATGTCCCAGTTATGTTGTATTGTGTCCCTAATGCTATCAAAATGTCTCTCTTACCATTCATGGTAACTAAATCACCGCTGGTCCCATGTAATGACTTAAAAATGACTTCCTGTTTTTTCCTGATGACCTCCCCAAAAATATTATCTAGGAATATAGCTGGATACCCTCTACTGAGCAACATATCCTTCAAAATTGCACATTGTTAACTAAAGGTAGAGTCATTATTCACCATACGGGTGAGTCTCACCATCTGGCCTTTGACCAGGGACTTTTTTTGATAGATAGGGTGATAGGGTGGTGACTTTTAAAATGAAGAAACGAGTTAGAGTAGGTAGGTTTTCTGTATATGTTCGAGTCAAACCTACTTTCATCTCTATTCTTTGAGATGGTCGCATCCAAATAATGGATATTCTCTTCACCTATTTCCAAGGTAAACTTAAAAAAATTATGTAGTACTGTTCAAATGTACAAAAAAGTCATTAAGTTTTTCCCTACCACCTTTCCAAAAAATGACAATGTCATCTAAATATCATCCGTAAAGTGTCCAACAGTTACTAAACTCAGAGTTGAGGATGTACTGACTTTTCCATTGGGCAAGGACAATGTTGGCAAACGAGGGCACACAAACTGCACCCATTGCCGCACCTTTAAGTTGTCAAAGCAACTGGTTTTCAAAGATTAGAAATTAAAATAACACTTTAGGCAGAGTTTCTGAGGCCTTTGCATCCACAATAGGCCTCAATGGGGGGGGGGGGTCTTCTAAACTCTTATGAGTCTTGGGTATGCCAAAACTGGTGGGGGTCCTGGGGTGCAGTACCTTCAGAAATCCAAGGTCACTCACACTAGTCTGACTATTCAACATCAAATCTTCTAGTGCAAAGTCAATCCTATGATATGAAATATTAATTTCATTGACTGACACTTCTTTGTATGTATCTGTATATAGTACAGATAGCATTCTGTCAATATATTCATTCACATCCATAACCACTAGGCCCCCACCTTTGTCGGGTTTCATTACCCTGACTTGATGCATGCCACTGATGTCCTTTAATAAAGTTCTTTCTTCCTGTGTTAAATTATGATGAATATTGACCCCCATTTTTTCCCTACCTTTTTCCTGATGTCATTTTCACATATTCTCTCAAATGTGTTAATCAAAGGATGCAGAGGTGGGTCGAACATACTGGGTCTCTTATATATAGTGTTCACATTTAAATTAGGATGTTCATGTGGACCTTGGCGGAAATACAGACCCAAGTTCAACTTTCTCACAAATAATTTAAACTGTACAAGGGATTCAGAAATGCTAGCCTGTCTAGAGGAGACAAAGGTAAGCCCTTTATCAAATAAGTCTGCCCATTCTGATGTTACTTGGGCAAAACTGTAACTGAATATCTTAAAGTCCCCTATTTTATTCTTGACAAGCTTGCATCTAGATATTTCATTCACCACCTGTACCTACCTCTCCCCCTGCCATTCCTTGGGGGTGCTTCCCTTGTGTAGTGTGGTGTCTGGGAATAATTCCCATTGTTGTTCCCCTGCCAGCCTTGCTGTTGTCTCTGCCTCTGATTCATCAGTCTCTTGGACCTCCTCAGAGGCTGTACTTCTAAAGGGCTGTTAGGTTCAACATAATTTTCATCCACAACCTTATTGTTAACATCATAATTATTGACTTGGTTGACATGGTTGCTGTTCCTATTCTGCCCTCGTGGTGGGTGTGGGTATGCCTTCCCAGACTCATAGTCCAATTTATCTCTAAGTAGCTTTTTCACTTTTCTATCTTTTAACATCACCATTTGATCTTCTATGTCTATAAACACTTTAGTGTACTCAAAACTTTTAAACTAAAACAATAAATCATTTCTGACGTCGTTGTCAAGCGTCTCAGTGTTCTTTTTAAGTTAAACTATTTTCTTTTCATTATGTTTAATTAAAACACTAAGCAGTTCACATTCTTGTTTGTAAAAAAGTTCAAGCAACTCACAATGTTGGATCCCTCATACAGGTGGAGTTTCAACCTTTCTAAGAATCCCATTCAGATAAACAAACATATTATTTTCATTCTAACACTAATCAAGCTGCTGTGCAGCACATGCAATCATACTTTATTAGAGGCCATCATTGAGGTGATTTCTATACCCTTTGGTTTCTTCCTAAGAGTGATCATCCCACGGTAGACAATGGTGTATTATGGTGTCACGTTTACATTTTTGCACTGTACATTACACTAAGAATATTATCCTGTTACACCTCTCTTTTATGTTTTATTTGAAAATAGATACATTTAGTTATTTATTGATTCACTTTCTGATTGCTTGACTGAGTGACTGATTAATTGTGCTCCAGTCTGTGTAACATTTTGTTGAAATCTGCTGCAGATAATAGAAAATATGCCTATCCACTACAAACTTTTTATTCCCTTATTGCAGCAGGACCATATGACTCACAATCATGAGTGTGTGTGTGTGTGTGTGTGTGTGTGTGTGTGTGTGTGTGTGTGTGTGTGTGTGTGTGTGTGTGTGTGTGTGTGTGTGTATGTTAATGTGTATGTCATGGTTCTGGGTTGGCTTTGTGTGCTTGCTATGCATTGTGTGTAAGTTTGCATGCTAAATTTCTTGCTGTATTATACATTGGAGAATCATTGTCACTGTGCTTTATACTGTGAGACAGTAGTGATGTCCATTTTCATAGGTTTATAGGTGTGTACTAGGCTAAAGGCCCTGGAGCCTTTACAAGCCTAGCCCATAGCATTACCCTGGCATCGTGCCACCCAATTAGTTCCCAGTGCATCTGTTGAGTAAAGACACTGGAGTGATTCCCTGGGGTGAATTTTCTATTTCCCATCCACTCGTCAAGATTCCTCTTTAAGAGAGCCAGTGAAGTGTTCCGCTTGACATGTATGGGAAGTCTATTCCATAGCATGGGCAGTATTTGGGTTATGAACCTGTCCCTCCAGCATGTTTTGTTGATTGTGGTAATGAGACTGAGGTCTCTAGAGCATGTGGTGTGGTGGGATTGGGATTTCTGTAGATGTAGCATTTCTAACATAGCTTGGTCTTACATGGCTTTGTAAGTCAAGCAGAGATCACCTCTAAGTAGGCAATGAGAATAGTTGGTGTTTTTTAGTCTGTCCATATAGGACAAATTAAGGCCTAGGATCCTCTTTGTGAGGTACTTATGGGGCCTCTCCAGTTGTTGCAGGTGTTTAGTGAGGTACATGCCAAATGGGGCATTGCACTCAATGATTGGTCTAATGAGGGAAGAGTAGAGAGAGACAATGACCTCTTTCTTCCTGGATGCAAAACTCTTAGTAATGAGATGTGCCACACAGAAGGACTTTCTGACCACAGTGGCAATGTGGTGGCCAAAAGAGAGGTTGCTGTCAACCTGTGCTCCCAGATCTCTTCTAATGCCTTCTGTGTTCAGTGGACTACCATCGATGTGGTAATTCATGGGAACCGGGTTTTTCCCAAAGTGGATAATGACACATTTTTTTGGCATTGAGCTTAAGGCCATGGTTCTGACACCATTCGTTGATCTCAGTGAGGCCTTTCTGTACGATGTCAGCATCACTCAGGGAGTTAATAACAGCTCTGCACTTGCAATCATATGCAAACCTTGTCAGCCAGAGTCCCTTCATGTTGGCCTGGACTTCAGAGAAGTAGATACCAAACAGGAGAGAACCAAGGACCAAACCCTGTGGGACTCCACTCGTGAATGGTCAGCAGTCTAACTTGGAGTCAGCTACTTTCACACAGTGGATTCTAGCTGTGAGCCAGTTTGCAACCCACCTAGTGATATAGGGGTTGATGCCAAACTTAGTGAGTTTTTCTATGATTCCTGAGTGGGGAATGGTATCAAAGTTTGAGGCAGTTTCCTCTCCTCTCTGAAGTTGTGTGACTGTGGCGTTGGTATATTCAAGTTTGGGAGTTATCAGGGGTATTCCTACACACCACAGGCTACGGGGGCTTGCGCCCTGTATAAACATTTTATTACTGATATATTTATTTATTTAATACGGTAGTTATTTTTCTGGTTTGAGGTTTTATGGTACAGTTAAAAGACTGTACTTAGTTTCAACCACTTTTTTGGTCATTTGATATTTGCACTTATGTAATTTAATTCTTTCATGATATAATTTTATATATGTATGTATGTGTATATCTATATATCACATATATATATATATATATATATATATATATATATATATATATATATATATTTTATGTATGTATGTATGCACACATCCTTCTCCAAGCTGCTGTTTAACTTTTGTTTAGTTTTTGCTATTTTGTATGTAAAATTTGCTTCATTTGTTTCTGTTTCTACTATGTATTGTACTTCATATTATGGAGCTTGTACTATGTATTATTGGAGCTTTTCTCCCTGGGCCTCCACTGAAAACTGGCTCTTTGAGCCCAGTGGACCTCCCAGGTCATCAAACTGGAAATAAAATAAAATAAAATAAAATAAACATGTATTCAGAACTCCTACTGTCCTACTGGTTGATAATATGTTGACATTTAAGAGCTATTTTAATAGTTTAACTGGCAGTTAATCTGAACTGGTACACACAGGCTCCAGAATATTGCCGTTTCTCTTCTTTCAGTTTCAAAATTCAGACAATAAACTGTACATTTTCTTCCCAGGCTCCTTTTTTAGCTTTTACAACATTGGCAGTACTCTCAAGTGGCAGCTGTCCAAAGCAATTCACGTCTGATCTGTGTAGCATAATGCTAGCCTTTGTAATTTATTTATATACTGACTGCAATCTGAATGTCAGTGATGAAGTCAAGTAAGGCAAAAAAGTCAGGCGTAACTCTGAAGGACTATCTGTTTTTTCAGCTCCTTAAAACTACTGACCATTAACACTAATCTGTTTTTAAATGAAATAACTTTGAGTCAATTTGATAACAATTTTGCTTGCAGGACATTTAGAAATGATGAATTCTCACATGTAGCTTCCTTCAGAAATCTTGAATATATTGCAGTAAGTAGTTGCCAGGCCTGAGTGTGAGATGTAGCTGGCACCAGTGTTACGTCTTCATGTCTTCTGGAAGTTGCAGCCACTTGATTCAAAGGAATTCAGACTTCAGTGCTGTAGTAATGTAAGGGGGGAAGGCACACAAGACGTCAGTATGTGCGATCCTGCCAATAGCTCCAAGATTATGCAATTATATGCTTTTAAAATTCAAGCAATTCAACACATTAAATAGAAACAACTGAAATATACACCTGGAATCTGATAATAGGTTGTCAGTTGTTCCCTTGAAGCAAATAATGGTTAGGAAATGAGCCGACACTGACATAATATAATACAGCACTGGGAACGTTAGCACAAAATCTATTGCAGGTCCTGATTTGTGTATTTCCAGGGTTCTCCTGAATGTCACTTCACTCTAGCTATTAGGTGAACAGATGCTATTTGACTTACCAAAGCCGAAAATCAAATATGCTATAAAATATGCTGTACATCTGGAAAGAAAGCTCCACAGGATCATGAGCTTTCTAAGTTACCATAGTAGCACACTGACCTGTTTTCAAAACATGAACACCACTGCTACTGTCACTAATTACTAACACCACCACAAGCTGGCAGCTAGTCTACTATTCTAAGCTGAAAAGAGGACAAAAAGTGAAAAATGATTTGTACTTGTAGGATGCTGTAGCAGTCCTGATATCTGAATAAGATATATACTAATGACAGGAATCTAAAGCAAGTTTCAAGACCTAGGGTAGCTAGGGTTACCACCTTTTCAAATGTACAAAGTGGGACATTTTTGGTACAAACATCAGATTTTGCAGGCTGAAACATACCCATGGCCAGTACAAAGGGCAGAACTTCACTTTTTTGCCTAAGTAAAAGATTATTTTTGTAGCATTTTAGTTGCTTATTCTGTTTCTTATAACATTTAGGTGTTTCAGATTCAGAATAACTGTTTTATGAAACTATTACATAAAATACAGGAAATAATTTTGTCATAAAAATCTCAGGACATTTGCCATTTTTACAATTGTTTTGCAGGACACAACTGGCCAAAGAGGGACTGTCCCTTGTAAAGTGGGACAGGTGGTAACCCTAAGGGTAGCATGCTATCCCTAGCAATCAAGCACTCCTAAATCCAAAAACAGGGCTCAAGGAGTCCTCAAGATTCATATGTAAATGAAGATATCTGGAATTCTGGTCTCATTTCCAAAAAGGAACTCAGGTTTGTTGCAACACAACTTGCTAATTTTTTTATATTAGCAACGAATACCAATATAAATCTACAAAAAAAAGAGTGGAGTTTATTAAAGATTATTGGCCATTAAAGCACAGGTAAAGCTCCCTCTTTACTGACATTGATAATGCAGTTATTACATGGTAGTATGTATAAATGCCTGTTGTATAAGTTCCTATTTATAGGCAGACCTGTTCACAGGCAGCAAATTAATTCAGGGTTTCGAGCTAAGGATCAATCACATTCAGGTGGCACAATGCCAGGGCACCTTTATGGGCTAGGCTTGTAAAGGTTCCAGGGCCATTAGCCTAGTACACACCTATGAACCTATAAACCTATTCAAGTTATTGCTGTGTATGAGTAGTTTGTAATATTTTACAAGTGTGCTTATGAAGCCCAGTCACACAGCTCATCATCACTGTAATTTGGCCAGTAGTAATGCATGCATAACAAGAGATTCCCCCATATGCATTCAGTGCTATAACCAACATATAGGTGTAGTGGTACTGGCCAACTTTAGGGAATGTCAACTCCTGCTGTTATGTCAGCAATGGTGCTGTAAGCAGATGAAATCTTTGCAGTACCATTCATAAAAAAGAAGTGGTGTTGTGGAGACATCTGGCTTCATGTGACTTTGGCATTTAGGCAGGGCCTCAGCAGTCAATGGATTATGCATGCAATAATTAATGATATTCATTTAATCAGAATATAACAGAGTCTCACTACCTGTTACTTGTGTAGCACGTGCCCCATAAACTTGTGATTTTTGCATAGCATTGAGTAGTCATTGGTATATGCCACCACTGAAATGAAGTCATGTGAGGTAGGGTGAAGACACAATTTACTACATGAGTAATGTTGCAGAATGTATCTCCACAATGCTATCCTGATTCTTTCAGAATCCAGGAATAAAATTAAATGCTTATAAGAAATGCAGTAAACAAAACTAGTTGGTGATGAATGCAGATAAGTAAAAATACATTTTTAAACTATGCATGTATATTCAAAACATTAAGTGCTTTTCTGAATGTAACTGAAACAAATGTTATGAGCAAAAATAATTTGTATCTACTATTGACTATACTAGCAATTGCTTGAAAATGTATTACAAGAAAATGGAAAACTTCATCTGAACCCAACTTTGAAGAATTTATGACTCTACTAGAAGAAACAATACATATGGAAACAAAGGTAAAAGAAGCAAGAATCTTCCCTAATAAATGGATCAACATTCCTTGGAAGAAAGTTTTTTATCTCATTGAGACTTTAAAGATCTCCACATCTTCTTAGTACTTGGAGAAATTACACTGATGTTTTATGTGTAACTACCTCTCTCTAACTCTAAGTTATTCTCATTTTTTTCATATAGGCCATATGTGCATATTGTATATAGTTTGGCTTTGTTTCATTTGTATTCTAGTAGAAATTATGTTTTGTCTTTTTGAAAATCAATAAAATATTTGGAAAAAAAAAATAAATTAAGAAATGCAAAAAAAAAAATATTAAGTGTTGGAGAAATACTACTTTTTCATTTAGAAGAAAGCCACATAAGTAAAATAAATTGAAGATTATTAGTGGTAACATGCATCTGTGTCTGGTGAATGTTTCATTAACTGTATACATATCAATGTAGCAATATTATCTATACACTCTGCTACAGGCCCCATGAGCAGCTCAGTGTCTCTCCAACCTAACACCACTCTTAAGTATTCAACTGCGGTACCACCTTTATAATTCTTATAAGAAAAGCACAGTCCGGGTCTGAACTGTCTGCAAACAGCTAAAGTTAACTTTGAACCTAACACCACTCTTAAGTATTCAACTGCGGTACCACCTTTATCATTCTTATAAGAAAAGTGCAGTCCAGGTCTGAACTGTCTGCAAACAGCTAAAGTTAACTTTGAACCTAACACCACTCTTAAGTATTCAACTGTGGTACCACCTTTATCATTCTTATAAGAAAAGCGCAGTCTGGGTCTGAACTGTCTGCAAACAGCTAAACTTAACTTTGAACCTAACACCACTCTTAAGTATTCAACTGCGGTACCACCGTTATCATTCTTATAAGAAAAGCGCAGTCTGGGTCTAAACTGTCTTCAAACAGCTAACGTTAACTTTGAGTATGTGTGTACCTATTTGAGCCAATATTCATTTTCCCCTGGAGAGCACTGTGCTTTGGCTTGTAAGCACCCCCCCGTCCCACACACACACACACACACTCATCTTCCACTTTCTCTCTTATTCCCTTCTGTTAGCAAATAGTATCCATAACTGATCAATACTGTGTGTTTGTTAATTTAAAATGAGACCACAGTAGCCTACTGATACAAGGTTATCCTGTTTTTCTACCTGAGAATTGGTTAAGAAATTACTTACAGTTTCAGAGCAGTCCTTGGTCAATTCTCATTGATTCTTAAACACAAACTTGTCTTTGCTTTGGTTCATTAGCAGCAGTACAAAGGAACTGCCTGCTCACACCCTTGTTCTCCCCCTCCCCCTTCCCTGTTTATCACCTTAAGCCAATCCCAAAGTTAACAAATAATAGCTGTGGCAGGCACCATTTTTAAAACTACAAAACCCTTTGTCACTATCATATGTTCATTTATCAGTTTACTCTGTTACCTGATTGTTTCCAGCCCCCTCATAAGAGCAACTAACAGGGTCTCTACCTGCTTCGCTCTCCACCCTACCCCTTATTCCCTCCCACCCCCAGTGGTCCTAACTTTATTACACTCACAAACCCCTCCCATCTTTCCAATAGCCAACCACAGCGCTAACTTAACACTACCTCCTCCATTTTCCCAGTACTGTCACACCTCCTCAACTAACATGTACAAGCATACCTTACCTATCCTCACTGCATGCACGTTCCTTGCATATCTTACATCCTACCAAAGCTCCACCATTCCCCCACTCAACAACTACCACTGTACTACTACTACTCACACCACCACTCATGTGTCACCCTCACTCAACTCCCCTCCCACCAACTCAAGAATCATCCCTATGCACCCCCCGCATATTCTACTAACTATATTACTCAAACATAAAGCATCCTTACAACTTAACATAGTAACCCTCCCACCATACATATTACCCACAGAGCACAATCATAAAGTTTCCCTAATAAACAAACACATTCAAAAACTGAGAAAACTAATAACCTTATGCATCACTAGCCCTAAGTGGAGACATCCACCCCAACCCTGGCCCTACCATCTCCAACCCCAGTCCTCATAATCAGACTAGAAACCACAACTTCTCCCATATCACAGCCAATAGAAAGCCAAGTGACTTCCTTCTACTAAGCCTAAATATTAGAAGTATATCCAACAAAGTCCATGAACTCCATGCCACCATAGACTTGTACTCCCCAGGTATAGTCATCCTGACAGAAACCTGGCTAAAACCTCACATTACCAGTGAGCAAATACTCCCTACCGGTTACGGCATACTAAGAGTAGACCGGCTAAACAAGAAAGGAAGCGGTGTAGCTATAATATTTAAACAGTATCTAAACATCCAGATCTTAAAATCATCAGCTTCACAAATAGGCAATGAAGAAATAATATATACCAACCTCAAAATAAACCAAAACAAAACTATCAACATAATCGGATGCTACTTCCCACTTGGCCAAAACATCCCTCCACTAGAAAACCTCCTCAGCTGGTCTACTGACCATCTCCCCCAAGAAACTATAATTTTAGGTGATTTCAATATTGACTGGAAATCCTGTTCTGGCAACAATCCAACCCATCATATAAACCTTCATGGCTTCACCCAACTAGTTCTGTTGCCAACCAGGATAAACAAAAACTCCAGCAAGCACACTACCCTGGATTGGATACTAGTCAGTAAGAGCCCCCAGTCATATATAACAGGCTGCTTATCAGAGAGCCTCAGTGAACAGTCCCCAACATTCCTACTCAAAAAATACCTGTACCAAGCTAAACCTGTCATCTACTGGCAAATATGTAAAAAAAACTAAACTTTAACCTACTCACATTCATCTCATCCCTCAAAGAATGTAACTGGCATCCCCTAAAGTACCTCAGTCCCGATGACGCAGTTGAATTTTTTAATACTACCTTCCTGAGCATCCTTAATTACCATGCCCCCATAAGAATTTCCAGAATGAAAGCACAACCCTCCCCTTGGCTACAGAAAACCTCTAAGTCAGAAATGAAAAACAGGGATAAAGCCTGGGAGCACTGGCGTAAAACGAAAAACCCCCTCAACTAGACAGAAATTCCTAGAACTACGCAATAGAGTTAAAAAGCTAATAAAACAGGACAAATTCCAATACTACCAGTCTGCCCTAGACTCCTCCCAGCACAGCCCCAAACAATTCTGGTCCTCCATAAACTCCATCCTCCACCCAGGTAAAGTCAGTACCCCTCCTCCTAACATCCCTCACTCCTCCAAAAATATTGCTACCTCATTCAACACACACTTCACACAAACCCCACTGCCTTCTCTTTTTCTCCTGTACCTACCTCCAACATAAAAAAAAAACTGTTAACTAAACTTAAGCCCACCAAATTAGCAGCAGACAACCTCCCAAGTGAATACCTGCAAATCACAGCTGATGCTCTGGCCTACCCAGTATCCATCTTGGTTAACCGATCTCTGTCAGAAAGTTACGTTCCCACACTGTGGAAAGTATCACATATAATTACCCTCCACAAGGGCGGCTCCTCCACAGAACTAACCAATTACCGCCCCATAGCTATTCACTCTCCACTCTCCAAAATACTAGAGAGATGCATACATTCCCAGGTCTCAGACTACCTCCTTACTAACAACCTCCTTAAAAACAACCTTTCCAATACTCAGCATGGTTTCCGACCAAACCATAGCACCACCACTGCCTTACTCTCCTTTACTAACACTATCCTTCAGCATAAAAACAATGGCTGTCTCTCCTCTGCTACTTTCCTAGACCTATCTTAAGCATTTGATATGGTCCCACACAAACAACTCATCTCTGCCCTCCTCAATAACCTAACCTTCTCTCAATCAGTCACCAACTGGTTTCAGAGTTACCTGTTTGACTGCCAACAATTTGTTGTATGGCAGAATGACATATCTTCCCAACTACCTGTCTCCATAGAGGTTTCCCAAAGGATCCATCCTTGGACCCCTACTCTTCTCTGTTTTCACCAATAATCTAGCCTCTGCCACCAAACATGGCACACTCATACAATATGCAGATGACTCAACCATCATCTGCTCAGCCCAGTCCCTACCCAAACTGCAAAAAGTCACACAGGAAGCCTTTTCCTCTGTTGAAACTTGGTTATCCAATGCCCAGTTAATACTCAACCCAAACAAAACTAAACTACTCATCTTAAAATCCACCAAACATACTCAAAACAACTCTCACTTTAACATCACAACAAAAGACAACACCACTATATACCCAACTGAACACACCAAATTGCTAGGAGTGGAAATAGACAATAAACTAAAATTTGACATTCACATATCCATGACCATAAAAAAGTCCACAAAAAACTAGGACCGTTATACAGAAATAAGCAACTTCTCACCAAAGCAGCAAAGATTTCAATAGCAAATTCCCACCTTATCTCCACCCTACTTTATGCCTCTCCAATATATACCAACCTAAGGCAATGCGATCTAAACAAGCTAGAGACCTGCTACAACAAATATTCGCCACAGGGGCATCTTACCATAGTCACCGCTGTCTCTCACTTGCTGAACTGGGCTGGCTTGAACTCCCTCACCTCCTTCAATGATATCAACTATCACTTGCCCACAAACTAGTAAACCATCCACTAAATGTCCCATCCCTCCAGAATCTAATCCAACCCTATCGCACCACCAGACCACTAAGATCCAGCAACAAAAATCACTTGCAGATCACTAAAGCCAATAACTCTGCTGGTGAAGCATTATTCTCTTACGCCATAGCCAAATTATGGAACTCCCTCCCACCTAAAATTACCTCCGTACCATCATGCACCCACTTCAAAACTTTACTAAAAGTGCACCTAAAAGCATGCTGGCTATGCCCTTGCAACTCCCACTCTAATATCACCCACCCCATCCAACCACTACCTTTCTTTCCACCCCACTAACTACCTTGATTATAGCAAGCTCAGATGCTCATAAGCCTAGTACTTATTATACAGCAGGAACTTCTTATTGTAACATTTATTAATGTCTGTCATGTACTTCGCAGATAAAGATTCTAGTTGTCTACTGATGTACTATGTTCTTCATCTGTAAATATGTTTGTAATTAATTGCTATGTTAAATTGTTAATCACTATGTAATCCAATGTAACTACTGTCTGTTTATTTTAACTGTGGAGCTTTTCTCCCCGGGCCTCCGTTGAAAATGGACCTACGTCCAGTCGGACACTCCCGGTCAACAAATGTAAACAAATATAATAAATAAGAATATTTTTTCTGGGTGAAAAAAAAATGTTTAATGGATTTAAGAAACAGAACCTGTTGCCTTCAAGATAACTTTTGAGATGTGCGTATGTGTGTGTGTTATAAAATGTTGAAAAATGCTTAAATAATGTAGCAGTTTATAAAAATCACACACACCACGGAGGACATGGCAGCAAGGGGAAACATTGTAAATGCATGTGTACACCACATAGGGTGGTGTTGCAGTCAATCCAAACAACATTGAAGTGAATGGTCAATGTATGTCACATGGGCAGACTGCATTGCTGACGTCAACTAAAATGGCCATGTATAAATCACACACACAATACTGTGCAATCATATAATGGCATAGGTAAATAAGCTAAGAATTATTATCACATACAAATATATACTATCATGCCAATGTAAAACATCGTGTGGAAGAAACACCTGTGGCTAGATATCACTGACCAAGGGTATGATTCAGCAGTGGGCAGTCCTGTGAACAATACTGCAGCACATTAACATGAAGTCAATGATGTTCACAGTCCCACGGTACAATGGGGTTTCTCTAATGATCTTGGTATGTGCAGAAGCATGTACATAAATCAGTACATACTGTATATACACCATTAGCTGAAATGTGAAAATTTCTTTGAATAAGGGATGCATGAGGAAATGTAACATAGGCTAAAGAAGGCATACTGTAATGTTACTGAATAAATCAGCAGTACCATGGTGTATACATGAATGTTAAATTTGCAGTCTATGCAGTCATTAAAGTAGGACTGTCCATATGCAGCCAACACATTTATCTCATACAACATGGCATCATCATTGCCAATACGTGTCACACACAATACCAGTATGCCAGTGTGACAGCACAACAAGTGTCATCCAAAACACAGGGACAAGGACACATCCTGCTGTTGAGCAGACTTTTACATGGCAAACCACAAATCATACCCATACCACTGTGGAATTTCTGGATTATGGGCAAAATGTTGTTTCTGAGTTGCTGTCAATTCCACACATGTATACAGTGGAGCTTTTCCAGCAGTAGCAGCATGTTAACTGCCAAAACTCATGGACAGTAGAATGTTGAATAAAAGTCTAATGTGATAATGTGTGTCACCCACCCATTGCAAAATAATGTTAAATGTCATATGAAGTCTGCAGTGTACATTTGGCCATGTATCACATAAGCCAGGCAACACCTATATGACAAACACCATGGTGGCAGCATTACACAAACAAATCACACAGACAATACTTACAGTCCTGAGAGCACACCATAATGGAAATAAAAATTACAAATGATCTCCCTGGCTATTTCTTTGAACGAGTCCAACATTGCCCGTGCCTTGTCTAGAAAAAAGTATCCATCATGTCCCTCACCTGTGTCCAAATGACATGAGTCATCAATTCCTTGATCTAGTCCAGATAAGCATCTTGTGGTGGTGCAGGGCAGCTTCTCCTCCAGGGTGCAGCAGGGATGATGGCATGTGCAGGTCCAGCTTCTTCTTCATCGACATCATCCTCTCCATCACAGTCACCATCATCATTGCATGACTCATGCAGTGTTCTAACATATGCTTATCTCTGATGTTTGATGGCTGAGAGTCTACAGGTCTCATGCTCTGTCAAGGTGAATCACAAGAAAAGAAAGAAAGTATATATGCATACCTACTAATATATGACTACATATACCCACTGTAACACAATGCAAAGACAGAAAATAGTCAGTATGAAAACTTAGAATAAGGTATGTCCATAGTCAAATGTACCACTGTATGTGATGTAGGTCATTAAACAAAGCCATAACAATGAAAACCACATGTCTATCAGGCTATACATTCCTAAGAAAATTATGGCTGACATTAAACACAAACCATTGTGCACATCTGAAATTTAACAGACATGAAGTACTATCCCATCGACATGTGATGTCTGCATATGAAAATAAAGGTATATCAAGATACCTTTCAGATATCATTAAAATGGCATTCTCAGATTAGATGGCCTACAATGATTAAGATGGTGCAGTGGTGCAGTGGAAGCATTGTTGCCTCACAGCAACAGGTTCTCCGGTTTGAGTCTCGGCTGGAGTGCCTTCTGTGTGGAGTCTGCATGTCCTCCCTATGTTTGTGTGGGTTTCCTCCCAAGTTTCAAAGACATGCATCTGGAGCATTTCTCCCCAGCCCTCCACTGAAGCTTTGCTCCAAGTCAGACTTTCCCGGTAAATAAAAATAAATAAAATTATGTAGGAGAAGTATAATAAAAATAATTGCTGCTAGCAGATGAATGTTCATGCACATGACATATTCCCTATGTTCTACTATCTATACTTATGGATGTTTTCAATACAGGCCCATGTCAGGGCCACTGTATCCATCACAGAATCTGAGCAGGTTTCTCCAAGTAATGCGATGGCATGCATAATGCAGCTTACCAATGGAAATCTTGCCATTACCTAAACCCTTGTTTACTAACCATCATTATGCATATCAAGCATGCACACAGGCTGCTTACATCTTACATATCCTGATATTTGAAGAGAAGCATGCTACAATACTGTGGCACGTAACACTGACATGTGTTTACCTTGCAAAACAACACTGTGAAAATTATAATATAAAACAACTGCTGTGACCTGAAGTGCTTAATACTTGTAATGTATGGCACACCATATTGGTTGGTGGGCTGTCTGAGAGAATATCACTATTTCCATGTTTCTTGTCTTATATGTATGCTTTGCATATTTATGTTGGTGTGTGAATGTCAGCTGTAACCCAAGTGTCTGTGCATGTAATGAGTCATGTGTAACAGCCACCAGTTAACATATTGGTATAATGAAGGTATGGTGTGGTGACAATCCAGTGGGAAATATAAAAGCTATCTGAGCAAGGCAACATGATCATTGGCTGACCCAACATCAAACATTTGGAATGCAACACAATACCCTATAATGGACAATCATAAAAATAGTGACAGCCTGTGATGTACGAAAACATAGGTTATGTTCTATAAACAGTATTGTCTGCCTACTAATGTATCAGGGACCTGCATACATTTATTAGCAATCACTATGTATGACCTGCCAAATGCAAGCAGTATGATGCTGATTCCTGATCATGTAACAGACAGTAAAAATGATAGATAGGAATACCTATGTGTACAACCATCCATAAACACAAGATACAAGGAGGATGCAAACAAACCATTATGGGTGTTGGAGGCAGATGTGATATCCATGTTGAAGGAAAAGGTACACCAGACATAACCTACTAATAATAGTGTAAACACCGACTATACCAGACATAGCCTACCAACAATCATGTGAACACTGAGTCAGGAGACACCCATTCAACATTTGAATACACAAGCTACACACAATAAGCCAATCATTAAGCATTATATACCAACATACTTGGATCCCCACAAACCACTACTAATTTTCATGCAAGTCACGACCATAGCAAGCACAGTGACAGTTATACATAACTGGCTACCACCTAGGTCATGACATGTGATTCAAAACATTATCTTCAGCAAACATAGCTTGCTGCTAACTCATATGTAACCATATCATTATGTAATTCTTACTTCTTATCACAAGTATTGTGTGAGCATTGCACTAACCTTACAGATGCATGATGGGTATTCCTGCATTAGAAGTAGTATATTGCTAATGCAAAAAAACAAAAAAGACTTCTCCAAGAATGATCAAATATTTGGTGTAAAAGCTATAGGGAAATGATCAAATCAGTTTTAGCTAAGAAATCTTAAAAAGTAATCAACATACCTCTGTCCTTGTGCTACTCCTCTAGCCTGTGCATTTACTTGATGCACAGGGACCAACTCCTAGCATGCTTTTCTTCACCTGTAAAAAGTTAAAAGACTGTATGTGTGATGTAGGTATATAAAATAACACTGAAATGCATTGATCAGCTCATGTTCTCTAACCTTCAAATGGGATAAAATTATAGAATCTGGATACACAGTTTTCACTAAATATTTTTTTTTATTATTTCAAATAAGATGTCTTAAACATTACATGAAATAAAGATAAATAACATATTTACAATTCTAAAACATTACTAACTTCAAACCATTATATAACTATTTACATTGGTGTCTATGCAAATAACATTGAAATTCTATATTATATAAAGTTAGAAACATAAGATGATATATCTTCTTTGATATTTTCAAGTATTTCCAGTACTTTCATCCAAGAGTAATAGTAAGAAGTAGATCTTTTAGTTCTGTTCTTCACTGTTAATATTTCCATGTGAGCAACTGTTGTTGTTAAAGTCTCAAATTCCTTGAACGTAGGTGAAGCCTCATTTTTCCAGTGTATAGTTATGATTTTACGTGAAATTGCCAGTAGTGACCATAGAATTTTAGTGTCTTTTTTTGGTACACAGTTTGGAATAGGAGAGTTGAATAAAATTAAAGACTTTGTTAATTGAAAATTATCATTATAAACAGTCTGAAAAAAATAATTAATGGATTTCCAGTACATATTGAGACATATACATTCATAAAAAACATGCTGCCAATCTGCTTTTATGTTGGTATGGCATCTCCAACATTGATCTTCAATAGAATACATTTTGGCTAACCTATGTGGTGTATAGAAACTTCTATGTAGATATCTCCAAGTGAATAATTGCCAGTATTTTGATAATGTAGAAAATTTGGAAGATTTTAGAATATTACTTTTTCTTCTTCAACTGGAGGATGGTTGTTTATTAAAGTATAATAATCCCAGTATGATTTTTCATGATAGTTATTTGTTTTTTAACAATTTTATAGATATTAGACAAATAACCTGTACCCTGATAAGGCTGTTTTGTGATAAGAATAAGGTATTCAATGAGTTTTGGAGCTTCATGTCTAACTGAAGGTTGCATTTGTTCTATTTTATTTATAAGAAAATGCCTTAGATTTTGTAAAAACAGCCAGTTGTCTTTATTTATATTATAATTATAAATTATCTGTTCCTTTGTTAGAATTTTCCCTTTCTCTATAAGTTGATGCCAAAAGAGTAATGTTTATTCTTTAAGTATATTTATTTTAGATATTTGGAATGTATCTAGAATATTTGGTGTAAAAGCTATAGGGAAAATAAGAAAAATCCAATAATTAATATTTGGTATTTTGTTTATATATGTTCTGAACACTGAAAGTGTAGAGCTTACATAGTTTGATGGCAATTTATTAATATTATATCTTTTCCCTAAAAAATAATCTTTTAACATCCATATAAGGGGTGATGGTATTACTGTTAAGTTGTCTTGTATGTGATTATAATTGATTTCTATGTAAATCTGCTCATGGGCTTGTTTCCATATAGGTGTGTATGAATTATTTAACCATAGTGTTATGTTTTTAATAACAGATGAGGTAATATATAAATCAATATCCGGTAAATTAATTCCACCATCTTCCCAATCTGGCAAATGTTTATTTAAGGCTATACGGGGTTTATTTGGAAACCATAGAAAATTTAAAATTAGTTTATTGTATCTTTGAATAATATATTTGGGAGGTGGCAATGAAAAATTTTGTATTAAGTATAATATTTTGGGAAATATGTTTATTTTAATAAGATATAATCTGTCTGCTGTTGAAAAGATATATTTATTCCAGTAACCAATTGTTTGTTCTATTTTGTCTAGCATTTTATTACAGTTAAATATTAGAGAATCTGTTAATTCATTGAGTAGATTTATTCCCAGATATAATAATTTACTTTCTGTTACTATATATTTGGAAAATCTTTTGTTTATATTATTTTTTTTACAATTACAGGGCATAATTTTAGTTTTGTTTTCATTAAATTTTAAGCCTGAAATATTTTGAAATTTATTCATGGAGTTAAATAGAGCATTCAAAGACTCATTTGCATCTGAGAGAGTTAATAGTATGTCATCAGCAAAGAGTTGGATTTTAAGGTTTAACATTTTATTAATACAAATGCCCTTTATGTTATTGTTTGATCTGATTTGATTTGCAAAGGGTTCTATGAGTAATGCAAATAACAATGGTGATAAAGGGCAACCTTGTTTAGTTCCCTTTTTATTGTTATAGGGCCTGATCTATATGATCCCAGTTTAACATATGCAGTAGATTTTTCATATAGTATTTGGATAAGATTATTAAAATTAGAAGGAAAGTTATATTCTTTTAAAACTAGTGAAAGAAAGTTCCAGTTAACCGAATCAAAAGCTTTATTAATATCTAATGAGATTACATTTAAATTTAGGACTTTATGTTTGCTATAATCTATTAATGTTAGTATTCTTTTAATATTATGTATTTCTTCCTTTAATAAAACCTGTTTGATCTTTGTGAATTAAGAAAGGAAGAAAGTGTTTGATCCTATCTTAGCCATAAACATCTTGTAGTCTATATTGAGTAATGATATTGGCCTATATGAGGAACACTGTTTTTCATCTTTATCTGGTTTGATAATTGGGGATATCAATGAATATTTCCAAGAGGGTGGTATATTCAAATCTTTATTGGCTATATCATATACTTTTAATAATAAAGATATGGCTTGATTGATTAATTTATACATTTCTGGTAGCATATTGTCTGGGCCAGGTGCTTTATTTGTCTTGAGCTTTTTAATTTGTGATTTTAATTCTGTCATATTGATTGGTTTGTTTATAATGTCTATTTGTTCTTGTGTTAATTTAATATGAATATTGTTTTCTAAGTATTTTTTTATATTGTTAGTAGGTGTATCTTGAGTATTTATGGAATTATCAATGTTAAATTGGAGTCTGAATGCTTCTAAAATATCATTTAGTTCCGTAACTCTTTTGTTAGTATTGGGAATAAATATTTCTTTTATTTGCTTAGATTTAATTATTTTTTTGTTCTATTAGTTAAGTATCTCAGGTGTGCTGAATTAGTAGAGTATGAGTTTATTTTTATCTTTTCTAAGTTAATCATAATCTTATGGTGTAGCAATTCTGTATACATCTTATTGATTTGTGTAAGTTCTTGAACTTGAGTAGCATTACCCTTTTGTATTTCCAGTTTCAATTTATCTGCTTTGTTTTGTAAGTCTAGCATATCTTTATTCCATAACTTCCTTTTATTTATGTACCAGGATAATATCTTCCCATATGTAACTGCTTTTAATGAATCCCAGACATATATTTCTGAAATATCTTCTGTGTAATTTATTTCTAGAAAGTTTTTGATTGTTTCTTCATAAAATTCTTTGAAATCTCTCAATTTTGTGATATAGGAAGGTATCCTAGTAATGGGATTTGAATAAAATGGTGTAAGCTCTATCTCAAAGACTATGGCATTATGATCAGATAAAGGACAATTTATGATTTTGACTTTGTCATTTTTTGTTATTAGGTCATTGGCAACATATATTCTATCAATTCTAGAGTTAGTTTTATATCTATGAGAATAAAATGTGAAGATTAGTGAGTCTGGTTCTGCAAATTCATTTATATCTTTTAAATACAATGTATCTATAAATTTTGATAGTGCTTTAGAGATGGGTTGTTTTCTTTTTGGATTTAGAATCTGTATCTTTTTCATTCATTATACAGTTGAAGTCTCCTGCCAATATCAGGCTACCCTTAGTTAAATGAATTATCTCTTCAAAATGCTGTTTAACTGTTTTTAATCCTAGTCCTGGGATCCAATATAGATTTACTAACGTATAGATTCTCTTATTTAACTCTATTGAAACTAGACAAAACATACCTGATGTATCTTGATGAGTAGTAATTATTTTAGGTGTTATAGTTGAGTTGCCAAGTAGTATAGCTACTCCTCTTTTTGTTTTGTATTGAGAGTTTATTAGTACTGTGTAATTATTAATATTTAAGTTGTTTATATCTCTATCTAATAAGTGTGTCTCTTGTAAAAGACTATTTGTGGTTTATGTAAGTTTATGTACTTGAATAGGCTTCTCCTTTTATTACTATTATTTAGACCATTAACATTTATGGATAAACATTTCATTTCCTAATTTTGAGTTTGTTTTATGTGTGAGTTTATGTAAATATTGTTTATTCTTAGTTCCATCTTGGATACAGTATTCAAAAGTTTTTCTTGTGTGATTTTTGCATGTTTCTGAGTGACACCAAAGTGATAGAATAAAAAGAACTTACAAACTTGTAATTCTTAACCTTAAAAACCATTCCCTATTGCTATGAGGTAATATACCTCTTCGTTTGGTTAGTGAATCTAACCAAACAAACTTTCTACCCTCACAAATAATATTTGGATCAGTTTCTCTTATCCTCTTAGTTTTAAATAAAGATAATTGAATAATATATTAAGATAATCTAATCAGCTAAAATATATACATATATTCTTTACTCATCTTATTGTAATTCAATAATACTTACTTCTAAGCAGGTTTCAAAAAGGTACAAATATTTAGATTAAGGTAGCATCATTTCAAAATAATTTAGGGTATTAATAAACATCATGTTAAAATCTATAACTGTATATTTCATACATCTGTTGAAAACTATTTACTGACATTACTGTATAATACAGTACCATTGTTTTGCAATTGTTTTAGACTACTCAAGTCCGAAACCAGTGTTTAAATTAATATTTGCAAAGTCATATTGGAATAAAACATGAATAGTTCTGAAACCACATCATATTTCATGTTTAACATAAACTGAAATGCGATACAATGTATAAGTATATTAATATTTCTTTAGTAGACATTAAATATGTTCCTCTGATTGCATTTTTCAGCTTTTCAATGACAATTCCCATGGCTGGAGACAACAAGATCACAATTTAGACAGCTCCCTTATCCAAGAGACCACTCATAATGTTGTTACCTGATTGAGTGTCTTGTTGCCAACACTTCCATCAACCCTCAGAGGGACCCTGCACAATGAAAACTGACACAGTACAGAGGTAAAACTGCAGCACTTGACCACACCCTCAAAGCAAACATCTATGTATATCACACATCAACTCCCACAGCTTAGACTGACACCCAACCAGTGCATCTATCTGCTGACAACAAGTGCTGGAGATACAATCCTGACCTACTCAACACCAGTAATTCAATCCTATGACTGAACAAAAGTATACTGGAGAACACATCAAAACAATGGAAGCTGCCAAGATTCAAACCACCATGTACGAAAATATTACAGGCCAAAATTCCCAACCCATTTTGCAGCAAAGAGACAAAACGATTCAAACCATGGGGTAACACCTTTACCATGTCAAAAGGTGTCCAAGAAGCTTGTTTTTCCTCCAAAATCGGAGGACAGCCACGATGATCCATGCACTGCAAGAGTACCATTTTATCCTGGCAATTGCTTCACGACTGTATATAGAAACATTTAATCCAAATCATTAACTGGCACCACAACAATATTTCTCAGAAAAGTTGTTTTACAGCCAATGACCAGACAGAACGCATCATTGAGAGGATACATTTATCAAATGTCAAGTGCCCCAGCCATAATACAAGTGTCTCCTCAAATCAATCCCCAACGAATCTACTGCCCACCAAACTTGCAGACCAATACTGGCATCCTTTCATGCAGTCACATTGAAACACAAAAATACAGGTCCGCTGATCAGGAACAACCAGGCTCTCAACTGCCAGACAACACACCCGTCTGCAGAAAGGTCCAAGAATCATAGTTGCATTGTCAAGCATCCTTGTCCACACTAACAGTAACATGATATACCATACACTAGTATTGTGTCATTCTTGATAATGTAAAAGCCAGGCAATATTATAAGAAGGGTGAAGCCACAGCCAGGCAACATAACAAGAAGAGCACAGCCGCAGTCACCATTCAGATGAGCAAACGGAACAGCATGAGCCATCTAAGGATGGATAGCCCGTTGAGTACCTGCCACAATGCATGCCCATAATGCATGGCAACCCAGTAACAAATTAGGGTGTGGGCTCTCCCCTTCCACTCAAATCAGATCCAACAGAATATGTGTGTAGAACACAGATGCTTCGACAAAGCCCAAAGCCACATGGGATATAAACATTGTATAATTGACACACCGGGTCAAATCCACTGTTGTTATGTTACTCATTATAGTTGCCTATACAATCATTGCTTCCACTTTCTCCATCTAGTATACCATACCGCCATCTAAATGTTTGATTTGCCAAATGCACATCCAACCTTCTTGTTGCATCCCACCTGCCCACCCGAGGGCATACCTTGGCAGCAGGACATCAGTAGTATTCTGCAGGAGCACCAGCGTGGGAAATGGCAACCCTCCCCAAAACAAACCTGTCAGTTGCTTGACATTTACTAGTTTCTTTAGAGAATTTGTAAAACAGCAGTGATTTTATTTGCTGATGATTAATTTCTGCTTTTAAACTCTGCTGTATAAAACATAGTAAGGGATAGCTAAAATGTCTGGAAATCTAAACTGATAGAAAGACAAGCAGATATATGTCCTTATCTATCAAGGTGCTAGAAGACATCAGTAGCCATAAACTGAAAGTGCTTCAAAAATAGATATCTGTGTATATTTATATGAACCTTTTATATTATTTATGTTTCCTTAGAAGGAATTTAGGTTTCTGTATCTTTAAATGTGAACCTAGCTTATTTTCTGACTAGACGTCAATTAGAAAGAGTCAGGGATGGACACAAGTAAATGCGACAAGCAATAAGTAACTCAAGTTTCTAGTGATGTTTGTGGCTGTTAAATTGTCTCGAGAACCAAGCGGGAAAAAGGTATGTGTTTTTCTTTTTCTTTTCCCTCCTCTTATTTGGTGACAAACTCATGTAGTGGCAAAGCACTCTAGTTTACGGAGTAGTGTTCACAACTGTCAAACTTTGCATTTTAAACATGCTATGCCTTATTTCTCTACAAAAGAAAAGACAACAGGATATCTAAGCTAGTCACAAGCATCTTTCAACTCCGGATGTCTGGAGCCACAACACACATGACTTATAGCCTCAAAATATCACTTAAAACATATTTCTTCACTGGACTATATCAGTATGTGCATATGGGTCAAAGGCAGAACATCTTTTAAGATTATTTAAAGTAGTCTTATGATACATCCTAACTGAAATACTTCATTTCAAAAGCAACACATTTCTGCCCAGCATTAGCGTTTATCCAAATAGGGACACTTTTAACTTATAAAAAGTAATACTATCAGGGATGTAACTAATAATAAGTTATATAGCAGCCATTACTATACCTATTAAGAAATATAACCATATACTGATTAAAGTATTATAAGTTAATGAAGATTTAATAAAAAAAAGAGAAAAATAAAAACAACAAAACACAAAGAGAGAAAATAAATAAATAAATAAATAAATAAACTATTTGGGAACATTATGCATTGATTACTCTGATTAAGAATATGAAAATAATAGATGGATAATAATGAAAAATAGAGTAATGTTTAAATTATGCTTAGTATATTGATGTCATTTGAGATAAATGTATTTACATTTATGCTAATTTTGACATTTAAAATATAATTGAAAACAGTACCTGTTTTGGTGTAACTTGAAGACAGTAAGAACTTTTCTTTTGTTGTTAGTATTATTATTTAGATTTTTACAGAATATAACATATGTAAGATTATTTGTCCTTTAGTTTTTTTTCTTTTGCTCAACAGTTTTCCAATTATTTACTTCAGCATTTCTCTTTCGTGTACTTATTGTCCAGTCCATAGATTCTTCATGTGTTAGGATGTTGTTGTTGGTAAGGTATTTTATTGCTGAATCTACTGTTTCAAAGATTTTTATTCCATTTGGTAGAAAAACTTTCAGTCTTGCTGGAAATAAAAGATGGACTTTCAGTTGCTTTTCTTCAAGGTTTTTTATTGGTAGAAATTCTTTTCTTTTGAAACCACCTTTGTAGAATAATCATTGTCAAATCTTATTAATGAATCATTGTATTTGATGGGAGAATTTGCCCAAGCATTTCTTAATATAAGATCTTTATCTTGTGTAGAAAAAAGTCTCACAATTATAGATCTCGGCTTGTTCTTACCCGGAGAAGAAGCATTTCCAGAAGCTGCTAGTGATCTATGCGCCTGTTCTATACCATATGAAAGATCTTCAGGTATTTTTGTTACATCTGGTATCCAGGTGGTAAGAAAGTTTATCATATTGTCCCCTTCAGATTTTTCTGGTAGACCATATATTCTAATATTATTTCTTCTTGTTCGGTTTTCCATATCATCAAGTTTTTCTAGTAAATATGTATTCTGTTGAAGTAAGAATTCAGTTTGTTGTTCTTCTACTTGAACTCTAGTGTCAATGTCACTTAATGACTGTTCAATAAGTGATATCTGTCCTTTCTGCTGTGTAAACATTTCTTGAAGCTGTTCCAGTTGTTGTGAGCACTTTTCTTTAAAAGTATCTATTTTATTGTCCATCTTGTCGATTTTTATTGTAAGTTCCTGTATATTTGTAATGAGAGACTGCAGGTCTTTTTTGAGAGAAGAGTCTTGTGCTGTATTCCTTAGATGACTCATGCTGTAAAGCTGATATTGGTGCTGATTTTCCAGTAATTAATTTGACAGGAATTATTTAAGTTCTGACAATAAAATTTTTCTTATAGATGCTCAGAGTTATTAGAAATAAGTTAGTAATAAAAATTTCTTCAAATTAAATATTATTTTGTAAAATTCCTGTCAGGAATTGTATTGAGGTAAGAGAGCTGAAATGAAGTGCAGCTATCAGTTCAGCATCCTCGATACACAGTTTTCAATGTTTCACACACAGTGCTTTACACACTGAAAGACTAATAAACATAGATTGGAAGATTTGTGATTCAAACCTGTAACTCTCATCTATGTTCAAAGTCTATCCTTGACACATACCTACCTAGCTAATCCATTTTGCCTACAAGTGCATGGAGGAAATGCAGTTAAACAAATCAGAGGTACGAATGCGCACACATTCCTGTTTGTCACATACACACAAATGTAGTGGGAGAACAGAAAATGTACACATATATTCTGTTGTCAAAATTACAAATCATGCATCAAAAATGTCCCTGATATCAGGGTTGTCCCTGTTCTACAGTCAAAATGTATATCTCACCATCTCACTCATTCCAAATATAAGTATTTGATGGGTGGTGAATTGGAATTAGTAAACAATGGCACATTTATAGATTAAATTCAGTTTGCCAGTGTTATCCTAGTCCTCATTCTTTTTGCAGAACGATCCCAGTATGTTCAAAGCTTTATAAATAAAGCTGCAGTAAAACATTATTGATAACAGAAATATTTATATGACAGAAGCCAATAAATTCTATAGTTGTAAGGATGTGAAAAATACCTGTTAGTATCAACAAGCAGGTATCTATACAAGCATTTGCAAAAGTATTACACAGATACAACAATCAAAATTGAATGAGAGCTATCCCCTATATGGAGCTGAACCCACAAATAGCCATAATATATGCACTGTGAATTATTGCTTTACAGGTTGAGCTAAGACACAGCACAATGCCTTTCTTCTTCTTTACAAACTATTATTGTATTTGTGTATCTATATTTCTGCAGATAATAGAAGAATACAGAAACATCTTACACCTAAATGCTATAGATCTCCATGCTCTACACAACCGTCAGACAGCATCAGGTTTTACAATATAGATAATATGGGTAGACAGTCAGACCTGCATAGGTCTTGTGTTAAACAAATGAGATTTTAATAATACTATGCACTTTATAAAGTAAAAAGGAGTAATGGATGTTTGTATTAGTCACTATTCACACATACACAAACAGACTGGTCAATATTCTTAAAATATTATGGATAACAGAGAAATACATAGTCATCATAGTCATAGGGTTAGGAGGGTGGCCTAATGGTTAAGGTGTTTGCCTTCCAAACTCAAGGTGCAGGGTTTGAGTCTCACAAGGGATAATTGGCTAGGCTTAAAATGGCTCGCAAGGGCAGTTAGCCTAGTAATAATATATGAATCTATGAATCAGTGGCCTAGCCTCTATAGGCGTTAGTGACACATGACCATACTGGATGTTCAATTATGTACTTATATGTTGGGAAACAGAAACATCTAAACGGTTTATTAGTATGCACATGATAAACACTTATTTAAGCAAATAAAACCCTTGAGATTCAAATACATAATTACAGGGAAAAAGAGTCTTCTTGCCTACTTGATTATCCAGATGAGATAATTGCCACAGCCGCTAGATAATGGGTTAAAAAGACATATATTAGACATATGGGTCACAGCTATATCTCTGATTTCCACAGAAATATACTTAGGATTGTGACACTTACAGTAGGCATCCTCCAACTATCTCTGCACCTCGGTGACACACCAACAAAGATCCTGAGTGTCCCTTCAATGCAGGAAATCACAGTAGTGGTGATACTGCACTCCAGTCCTATACATTCCTGTACAGTCCCAGTGCTCCCTTGCAATCCAGTTCCATGTATCAATCATTGTGAAGTTCCATGCTCTCATGTAATGCTCCACTTCAGCACAGATGGTCAGCATCTGGGTAGCTTCCTCTTTAGTCCAATTGGGCACCTGGATGTCAAAGCCTACTGGAAGTAGCCATCTTGATGATAATGTTGATAAAGTCGACACATAATTCAATAAATATTCACTGAGGTCCCACTCAGTTCACAGGTAGCAATGGTCTAATACATTTACAGGTCAGACCATCTCAGGTAGCAATGGTCTGATCTAAATGATTGTGGTATAACTTATATCAATTCTTAACCAATGCTTTTTTATTATGTTTAATTTGTTATAATTATTTAAACTGCAGATAATTTTGTTTTATTTTTGAAGATTGAAAAATTATTGTTCTTAAAATGTTTTGTAATAATTTTTTCTCCCCGGGCCTCCATTGAAAATGGCCTTCTATCCAGTCAGATGTTCCCGGTAATCAAATGTCAATAAATAAATAAAAAATCTGTTTCCTAGTATGCTATCATCCTGAGTTGGGGCTCTGGTTAGAAATCTGAATAAAGTGGCTAGATGATGTTGTGGACAGCATCCAGCACACTGCAACACAACTTCAGTTATGAAAATAACCTCTGTCACTGTTATGATGTCACACCAGGAAGCAGAATATACCAGGTAAACTCAAAATGATATTCTAAGCTCACTGTACTTTGCAATGCATGCAACACCAAGAAAAGTAAAGAAAATCTGATTCATAAACATAATGCGGCAATAAATTCCATTACCTAATCATGGCATAGGTCAAAGATGAGCGTTCCTTTAGTATAGATCCTGATGATCTTCAAATTCAACTAACCCAACATTACCACCTACTTGTTGGCCAGCATACTACATACATGACAGGTATAACTTTTCCATGTATACAGTCTGAGGCCTCAAAGTGCATACATTGCATGCTGTTGCTCTGCACTACAAGGAAAGATTTCAATGTGTTGGCAACATATGTTTTGAGAAAGGGATATCTTAAACCATGCGTGTATGCTGTCCTCCCTGGTTCCCTAACGAAAGCAAGGCAGTTGAAGTACAGCTCCACCTATATGCTGGTCTTGGTATCACAGGCATATGGCCATTCTCCCATGTCAAGCCTGTAGTACTAGCACTGACATTCAAGTGGAGTATCCTATATAACAACGACGTTACATTTTATATTGATGTTGAATGCCACAATAAAATTTTGAAGTCTCATAGCATGACTTGCTTGACAAGCTAATCTAAATGGAGCAGCACAAGACTGCAATTCTCCATTAGTCTATGCAACTTGGGTAACTCTGGAGTGTTCTACTTTTTGGGACTGAATTATAATTTAAATGCTAGTATGTAGTTATGCAGCTTAAGGAGTAGCTTGTTTTGAAATCTGACAGCTACTTCACAAACTAGAATTGAAAGAACAGCAAGACACAGTGGTTGACATTTTTTGTTTGATTTGTTTTCTTGGAAGGGGATAGGCTGAGCCGAAGTGGTATTCCTTTGCTGTCTTGATTAAGCCTAGATACTGAAGTTTTTTAATTCCATGGGCACAAAAAGGCATTTGTATCCACTTAATTCAGCATTGCTTCCTGTATGTTGAGCATACTGCATGCATGACAGGTATACCTTTGGGTTTATATGCAGGAGCACACCTGTTTTTTTATATTAATGGTATTACAGCAGCTTTTGTATATTATTCTTTGTTGTCTTCAGGGTATCACTGGAAATGGAATGAAATGGAAACCATGATTAAAATGTGTTACTGTTGATGACTCAGCTCTTTTAATTTGACCTTGTTAATTAAGTGACTAAATAATCTAGAGGACAGGTAAAGTCAGTAATTTTATTTCTTTTTATTTAATTTATCTCATCTCTCACAGTACAAATGTTTAAAACACCAGAAAAAAAACATTAAAATATATGCTAGATTAAAATTAGACAAATATATGCCTTCTTAAGTATATTACATATTCAGACTGTTGTAGAGATAACCTTATATCTACCAATGACTATAGTTTGAAAATGAACATCAATCAGTAACATCAATCAGGGTGAGAAAAGCAGAGGGACGCATTGCCCATTCTCGTTTCACAAAGGAAGGATGAGCAATTCAGTGCTTTCATGTAACATCTAAAAGAGGCCAGATCATATGAAGGACAGAGGTACAACAAAGTTTCAGAGTGAAGGTGGACTGATAGGATGTTAGGGAAAAAATATAATAACCTGTGGGCATATTTTACCAATTACCTATTAAGGCTAGGAAGGCTTTATCCTGACAGCCAGAATGGGTGGTTAATCCCCCATAGTCAGCATTGCTGTGAAACGTTTAAGCGTGCCATTGATGGGAAGATAACCATGTGAAAAAGGCAGATGAGACACAGAAGTAGAAGAAATGAGAAGAAACAAACAGTATAGATCATGAAAAGTGAAGGAGGGCAAAACAACTGCATGTTCTGGGGATATGGGAGAAAAATAGTCACCTATTAATAATTTCAGTGTCATCAAACTAGCATTCATGCAATAAGAATAATTTCTAAGCAATGACTGTTTAATCTGCTTATTTTATGAAAAACATATCATACAAATTATAGTAAGCAAAATTTCATAAAATGTGCACATGAAAGACTATTAGCTTTGGATATGTAGTGGGATGGAATAGGATTCCCGAAGATCTATAGGTATGTTTTGCAGTATCAGTGGTATAACATGTAGCACACTTACCTTTGGTGAAGGCAGATCAGAGGGCTGTGGTTCCTATTCCAACTCCAGGTGACTGGATTGCTGATGTTGCACTGTGACATTAATGGGATGTGGCATTGCAAAGTGTGCCATCCTTTGGAGGAGACTTTAAACTGAGGTCCTGACTGTTTGAGTTGGTAATAGGTCAAGTGGATGCAAGATATCTCACAGCACTTACCAAACAGACGTACCTGAATGCCCTGGCCAAATTTCCCCTAGTAGTATAAATACTACCCTTGGTCTCTGCTTAAAAGAGGTCACTAGCCTAGTGTAACTAATCCAGTCAACAAAGAATATATATATATATATATATATATATATATATATATATATATATATATATATATAAATGTCGCTACAACTATATACACATTACCCAGACTTCATACACCCAGCAAATTTATATAATTTCTTTAGTTTTCATTCGCTTTTTTCTCTTTCCATAACAGTTTAATTAATGCCACCTTTAGCTAAATCCATACTGCAGACCTACAATCCACATACTGTAAATATGTTATGAACTGACTGGCAATAAAATGTAAAATGCATATTACCCAACAGAGAACAAGTGCTATGAAAGGTTACACAGCCCAGGCTTATCTCTCCACTGTCATATACAGTCTTTATGCTGCTCTGTAATTTCTTTTGTGAAAAATATATCCTTCTATGCATATAACACTTGAATATAGATGACTTACAATAAAAGTCCACTATCAGAAGTTCAATTATACTTTCAATCAATTTGCATAATATATAAACATAAGCAAATAATGCACTGAAGATGGTTTAAAGGCAACATAATTTTGCCTTTATTCAGAATGTTTGCCTTCCTATGTGACATCGTCAAACTCACAGAAGAGTTGTGAGAAGTAAACCTGCCATAAAGAATGACTAGTGAAAAATACTCAGTGATAAATTATGAATCACATTTAGAGTTCATTCATAATGCCTCATGAAGTTGCCATGGATAAACTTAATATTTCTGACAATTATTTCTCATTGCTACTGTGATGTCCCTCCTCTGGGCCAGTGATCAAGGAGCCTGACGCCTCATCACTGACACCAGTGATGGACGTTCACTTGGAACAAAAAATAGATACACACAGTATTTCCAGATGCAGCTCTTTGCAACAAAACCATTTTCCCTTAACAGCACACAGGGAACACACTCAGTACTGGTGCTGGGTTTCCCTGTCTCTCAACAGGCTCAAATAAGACTCTCCACTGCACAGTTATAGAGTCGAGTCCTCAGCTGAGTGTTCCAAGCCAAGTCCTCCACCACCATCTCTGTGAAACTAGTGGTCTGTGTTCCTGCTCCAAGTACCTGACACACACACTCTTTGAGATTTAATTTTCACACACACACACACACACACACACACACACACACACACACACACACACACACACACACCTGGGAAAGGCTGGCAGAGATTTACCAGCTATACCCCCTCTGTCCAGGCTATACGGAAGATACTGTCACCAGAACACTCCAAAGCTAGCTACTCTAAGATTATTACAAGGGTATCCAATTATACTGAGTACAATTAATACTAATACAAATGGTAGTGTTTGACTGATATTGCAAGCCTTTCAGGAATGGCCACAGTGTCACCAAATAAATATAAGTGCTCTCAAAGGTTAAAATATTCTCTAAAGGACCAGCCACAATGAAAAGTTTAAATATATTTAATAATAAATAATAAAAAGAACATGAAAATACTGAATATCTATTTACAATAAATACCAGAGTTTCAGTCCCAGGAAATATTAAAAATAACACAAATGGAAAGGTAGGCATAGCTACAGAAAAACAATACTTAACTAATCTCACTATATTTTCCAGACTGATCTAAAGAATTACTAACCCTTATTTCACTTACTAGAGCAAGGTAAGATGATGTGGGTGAATGGTCCATTTTTGTCAGTTTTCACAAACAGACCACCCTAAGACTTCTGTTTCTCCTCGTATTAAAATATCATTTCAGTGCTGGATTACAGAATGACATCACATATATCTGGTCATCTGACTTCTGGTTCTTGCACTACCTCCTTTACTAGAAATTGAATCAGAATCTTGCACATATGTATTACCATACGCACACATAGAGCTTTGCTAAGATGTGTTATAGCATCTGGAGGCTATAAAACCAATTCAAAACTTCCACCCATCCAGGGTCACAATTAGTTCACCCCTAAGGATAATACAGTAGGATTGCAACTCCTGGTTTTCACAGACATTTGTCTCTAGCTGCAATCAGAACTGTACGATACAATCTTTATGGCCTATACCAGGTAATTTAATTTCAGACTTCTTTTCAAAGTTAGCTGGACTGAGATTAAACTCTTCTCTTCCACTATCCTCTGATACAATATATTCATTTCAATAGTTACAATACAGTCTGACATACAGGTGTATTTCTTTTCTGTCCGACAGGCCCCACTGTTAGTACATTTTTACCACAAGCAGCTTTACAAATACATTTTTCAACATAAGCATCTGTACAAATGATACAAATGATATATAATTCTTTACAAAACTCCAACTAGCTATGCTGGCATATGTTACACATCCACTGCCCTACTTCTCCTGGCATAGCTGGTAATACCTCACATCATCACAGCTATTTCTCAATGATTGCCTGTTCTATAGCAAATCTAAGAAATAAATATTTGGAATTTGATATAACCTTCTTACCATATGCAACTGCAAATTGTTCAGTTTTTGATCCAAAAAATGTTGTTTATGCATTTGATTTTGTTGACAAGGATGGCCCCTGATTTTTTTCTCAAAAATGAAAATCCCTGCCATGACATTATGAAAGACTGAACCGTACTTTATTACTTCCAATAAAGAGTAAATACCAACTAGTTCTCGTGTGATGATGTTGTAGTGGAACCACAATGCAAGTAAGAATTTTCTCATCTAATTAGGTATTTCCTACCATGATATCATTTTTTGGAAGTGATTATAGAGAAAAAAATGAATAAATAATGAAACTAAAATGAAACAGTATCTTATAATCTTTTTTTTTTTGCAAAATTACTTGTAACTGTAATATGAGGAAGGCAGCAAGAAATATAATTAAGATAAAGTAATCCCCAACAGGTAAACCAGTACCATTGTAACCAACAAACAGCAAAATAGATAAAAGCAACAGTAAAGTGAAGCACGACTTCAGATACCATCCAATGGAATATATAAAAATGTTTATTGTTAGGTTAGCGCTTTCACCACTAGTGTGACTTCATCAGACCATCAATATAAACTAAAAAAGACAAACATTAAAATTAAATACTTACATAAAATACTTTGTTATTTCAAAAGCCATTCACTACTGGTCTGACTGTGCGTGTGCACATAGAATGGATGATGTCAGCAATTCAAGTTAAACAATTTAAAGTCACAATACATCTCTCAAATCTAAATCATTAACGATTCAGCATTACCCAAGAATATAAAAACATGGCTCATCAACTTGTGCTTATTATTTAGAATAAGATAGAAATAAACTATTTCCATCTAAGTATACAAATTCCTAAATAATTAAAGTGCGATCATAATAGTTGCTACCACTAACAATTGAACATATCAAGTTCCTCATATGCATGTCTGGTGTCCAGCTAGATTTTCATCCAAGATGTAACAGCTCACTCCAGCATGCTATAGATATATATATATATATATATATATATATATATATATATATATATATATATATATATATATATATATATTTTCTCCACTGCAGTGTGATCCCGGAGTTGGTATATTTAAGTAAGGGGGGTGTGAGGCGGTGGATCAATATACTGCAGTGTGTGTGTATTGCTCGGCATGTTGGACAGCTTACTCTTTACCTTGGGAAGAATTTCACTGATGTGTAGGTTTGATGAAAGGGCCACCATTGTGAAAGTCAGCACCATATATTAAAGTAATCAGCAAATACCTGACAAATGCAGCATGTTTTTACATTGCTAATTTCTGTATTAATACTGTAATTTTATTAGATGACTTTCCATCACTTTGAATACCAACAATATTAGTTTACTTTCTAGCACTCCTATAATCATCTTTCAATCTACTTTTGTTTCAAAAGCATCACAGTGTAGTTTAGTTATACAGCATTTTATGTTTATGTGTGTGTGTGTGTGTGTGTGTGTGTGTGTGTGTGTGTGTGTGTGTGTGTGTGTGTGTGTGTGTGTGTGTATATATATATATATATATATATATATAGTTATATGCCACATTTTCATCAGATACGTAGGAGGTCACAGTGTCATCCTATAAGAATGCATCCTCCTTATGTCCTCCTAGACATTATTCTTCCTGTCTGAGGTAAGATAACACAAGTTGTCTTCTCAACTTTTTTTTATTTTACAGCCCTGTTTCTTTAAGATAATGGGCTATCATTTAGAATGAATACTGAGCAAATTTACTTCTTGGATTCCAAAGCTTGTCTTTGCTTCATGTCTCTTTTTGATTTTCATACCAAAAATCACATCCATAGTCCCAATCTCAGACATGTAAACTTTTCCCCAGCCACAGATTTCTCCATCAGATTACAGCTTTCTATTCTGTCTTTGCTGATGGGTTTTCTCATTTAGTGCAGTAAAGCTCACTAAAGATGGAGCATGTTATGCTTTGCTTTAGCCATATATTTGTCTTTATCAACACTGTAACCTCATTACCGAACCTGTGTATATAGACGTTCTTTTGTTAATGAATTTCATTATCATTACCTATTGTAGAGTGATCGTACTACCAGCTACACAGCTTCACCTCTATGGTAGCTATGCTACTGCACTCCATGTACAGGTGAATCTGCATGGCCATGAGATCAGCCTGCACAACAGTGCCACCTGTACTTTAAACCTGCTTCTTCAGGCCGACTAGCTTCTACTGCAGTCAGTATCAAGTTCTTCAAATAAGTAGAGCCATTGCTTCACTAAAACATTTAATTGACATCACTTGGCTACTCCATTGCTTCATGTTGTACACTGGTAATCTTACCAATAGCACCTAACCAGGTAGGCCCACTGGGCACACAACCCCTTTTCAGGGGCAACTCAGGAACAATGCCTGATTAAGTGACTTGTTTAAGGTCATGTGGATGCAAATGAGGACTGAAGGAATCCAACCCTGTACCACACAAAGAAATACTCGGAGGCACTGATCAAAAATCTACCAAAACAGCAGAGGCCTCCAAAGCAGTCACCCAAACAACTGCCACCTCATGACATAACACAAGCAACACATAGATCACAAAGTCAGTGTGTAAATCAGTCACAGCCCTTAGGCCAAACACAATGCCAGACACACTTGTCATAGGTGACTCCATAGTCAGACACACTGACGTCCCACTCACCAGACTGAACAAGGAGAGGGTCACAGTAAGCTGCCTGTCGGGCGCTAGAATCCGCCACATAACACAAGCACTCAGGTCACTCCACAGCAAGTACAAGTATGACTCAGTCATTGTCCATGCCGGTGTGAATGACCTGAGATGTACCTCCCTGGACTACATGAAAAGAGACATAAAGGAGCTCTCAGATTATGTAGCCCAGGCTGGTATGACCCTGACCCTGAGCAGTATCCTACCTTCACCAAGAATGATGCCACAATACAGAGACAAAATGATCAGTTTTAATAATTGGCTTAATTTCTGGTGTCATTCTAAGGGGATCCAATGTCTGTCTGCCTGGAATGACATGCTTGACAAGCCACGCTGCTTCGCAACGGATGGCTTGCACCTGTCACCCCTGGGTTTCCGGATATTGGCAAAGGCTCTTGCCGCCCCCATAGTGCCTTTTTTAGACAAGGCTCAAATTCTAAACCCACCGCCCTAGAAAACAATAATGGAAAAAAACTAAGGGTAATGCTGCTCAATGCCAGAAGTCTAAATCTCAAGATGCACGCCCTTGAAGCCCTCCTCAGTATGGAGAACATCGATGTCTGTGCTGTGACTGAAACCTGGTTCAAGGCTCCTGAGAGCACCCCGGCACTATCAGGTTTTACCTCATATCATGCGTTCCGGACCCAAAACCCGGACCGTACCACAAAAGGAGGGGGTGTATCCATATTCATCAAGGATACCCACACCTCCAGGCTGGTGGCAACTCACGAAGCATCAGAGACAATTCAGGTGCAATTAACCATAGGCAAAACTGCTCTACAGTTTGTAGCATGTTACAGGCCACCCTCTCAAACTCAGGAACCGCACACAGCCTTCCTGAAGACACTGGAGAGTATAAATGTCTCTCCAAACACCATCATATTGGGTGACTTCAACTACCCAAACATAGACTGGGAACATTACTCAAGCCCCAATACCCTAGCCCAAAGGTTCCTGGAGTTCATAAACTCAAATGCTATGGAACAACTTGTCACCATTCCCACAAGAGGTGAAAATATACTAGACCTGATCATCACAAACATGGGGACAAAATGCTCCACACCGGAAGTATATCCCTCATTGGTGAGATCAGACCATAAACTAATCTCACTGGAGATCCACATCCCCCCCCCACCCCCAACAAAAAAAGACCACAGTGAAGAACTTCTCAAAAGCCAACTTCACACTTATTAAGACTGGTGTGGTATCCTTCAAGGCCCCTGAGCCATTGGAAACCACAACCCACGCTGCTGAATCCCTTACTAATGCTTTCTACGAGCACCTCCAGGATTGCATGGATCAAGCAATCCCAAATAAAATCAAGACCCTTTCCACCAAAGGCAAGCGCCCGATCTGGTGGACCCCAGCCATAAACAAACTTTACAACAAGAGGAGAAAGCTACTACAAGATAGAGCAAAATCCCTAAAAGGGAAGACATCTCTGATCAATACTAGTAAAAAACTACGATCACTCATAAAATCATCCAAGGCCAACTTTGAGAGAAAAATCGCCAAGGACTCAAAAGACAATCATAAGGCCTTCTTTAGCTATGTTAGAAATCTGGGTGGAAACTCCCAGATATGCTCAGAATTAGTCCAAAATGATACAAAAATCACTGAACCCACAGACATTGCAAACATACTGGCAGACAAGTTCAGTGAAAATTTCTCCCAAAAGGAGAAATATCTATCCCAGCAGAGTGTAGCCTCCCAATCATCTCAAATGCCCAGGTGAGAGCTGCTCTCTCTAAAGCTAAAAACACAGCATCAATGGGACCGGATGGTGTCCCCGGCTGTGTGCTACACGAACTCAATGAGGAACTAAACCCACACATAAGGCTGCTGTTTAATCTTAGCCTTACTACAGGATACGTACCCAAAGAGTGGCATACGGCAACTGTGGTCCCACTTCACAAAGGCGGTGCTTCTACGGACCCTGGTAATTACCGCCCCATAAGCTTAACAAGCCTGGTCTGCAAAGCTATGGAGAGGATCATAATGGAACTCATAAATAAAGACATTGGGAACCTACAGACATTGGATCCTACCCAATTCGGCTTTGTCAAGGGCAGATCATGCCTCTTGAACTTGGTCGACTTTTTTGAAACAGTCACCAAGGTCATTGATGAGGGTAAGGCAGTTCACACAGCCTACCTTGACCATGCAAAAGCTTTCGACACAATACCCCACTTGGGCATCATAGAAAAGCTTACCAGCTTAAATGTAAACCCATATGTCACAAGATGGGTTGCAAACTGGCTCAAGGACAGAACCCACAGGGTTAGAGTTGCTGGTGCCATGTCAGACACCAAGCCGGTCACAAGCGGTGTCCCACAGGGCTCAGTCCTCGGCCCCCTCTTGTTCAGCATCTACTTTTCAGAAGTGCAGGCAAACATAGGAGAATTGTGGCTGACAAAGTTTGCAGATGACTGCAAACTGGGCGCCATAGTTGAAAATCCATCAGACACAGATATCCTTCAGAGAGGTCTCATAGAAACGGATAACTGGTGCCAGACCCATGGCCTTAAGCTAAATGCCAAAAAATGTATAGTCATACCCTTTGGTAAAAACAAGGTAACCCCAAGTTACCACATAGGTGGCAATCCATTAAGCACAGAAGAGGTTATCAGGGACCTGGGGACCCAAGTTGACAGTAACCTTTCTTTTGACACTCACATTGCCAAAGTGGTTAGGAGGACCTTCTACATTGCCCACCTGATTATGAAGGGATTCACATCCAGATCAAGGGAGGTCATTGTTCCCCTGTACTCTTCACTTATCAGACCAATGATTGAGTACAATGCCCCATTTGGAATGTATCTTACCCGACACCTGCAGCAATTGGAAAGACCCCAAAAGTTCCTCACCAAAAGGATAAAGGGGCTCAAAAATATGCCATATGCTGCCCGACTGAAGAAACTCCAGCTCTATTCAGTCGCATACCGTCTGCTCAGAGGTGACCTGTGCCTGACATACAAGGCCATGTCCAACCCGGAATTAATGGACATGCTCCACCTCAAAAAATCCAAATCCACCAAAGCCACAAGAGCAAGAGACTTAAACCTCAACACGGATATAAATAGGACGTGCTGGAGGGACAGATTCATCACCCAGAGACTCCCTACACTGTGGAACAGAATCCCGGTCCATGTGAGACAGAGCACCTCGCTGGCTCTGTTCAAGAGGAATCTTGACCAGTGGATGGGAGATCGTAGGTTTACCCCGGGGATCATCTCTGTATCACTGCTGGACAGAGGCACGGCAAACTAATGGGTATAGTATTCTTCAACCTAAGGGGTGGTGAAAGCCACACAACTCTGGCTAGGCTTATAAATGCCCTAGGGCAGATAGCCTAGTATGAACCTATGAACCACAAGAAATACAGCACACAGCCTTATCCATCTGCGTCTACAGCCACACAAATTTCTATAGAGATGCTGGGAACTTAACCCAGAACCTCATACATGCAAAGCACATGCTAAGTGACTGAGTTGCATCTTGACCTTCACCAATGCAGAGCTGCAAAGTGTTTCGACGTTGCAAGTTTAATTCCTTATTTGGAATCATACATAGATGATGAATATAACACTTTACTTTCATAGGTTAGTACTAGGCTAACTGCCTTTGCGAGCCATTTTAAGCCTAGCCAATTATCTCTTGTGAGATTCAAACCCCGCACTTTGTGTTTGTAAGACAAACACCTTAACCATTATGCCACCATCCCCAACATAAGTATCTGCTAGCCCCCAGCATCATACACAAAATAAGCAATGTCAGACACGTAGGTTTTAGATTATGTCTTGGGGTAACTTCTAGGCATACCGTTTTACTAAACACCAAAGTCCTTTCAGAATTCAGTCCATAAGCTGTAGTACTACCTTTGTTTTGAAATTTTTTTCTCTGTATTTTCAGCCTGAGATAAACCAGCATTGTAGCATAAAATAACAAGTTCAGTGCTTATAAGCATAATAATTCTTTCAAAGCTATGTAATACTTCCTACGTAACTGTCCATACCAGTCAACAGCTCCAATTTTGGTAGAGCACTCCAGTTTCACTCCTAAATAAAGCATTTCCCCAGCAGTTCTGCTCTTACCCCAGACAGCCTCAATTTCTGTTCTTTCTTTGTTCAGTTTTATAACCACTAAGAGACTGACTTCTTGGATCTCAGTATGGTCAAAAGGAGCAATGTGAGACACTACAGATGCTTTGTGGTCTTGTGCATTCAAAAGTTACAGCAGCCCACTAAAACTGTCATTGTGTAGTTTTGCTCCTGCAAAACAATAAGAGATGCTTTGTGTTTTGTTGTCTACTATATGAGCTGAGTTGGTTCAATCAAACTGAGGAATCAATAAAAAGAAGACAAATTGTGTTTACCATTTTCCGATTCCATGTTGACAAATGTAAGAAAGGGGGCTACTCAATTTTTTATGGACATTTAGTCATTCTTTCCTGATTTTGCATTCTCGTTGACATTTCTTCATACTTTTGTCCTGTCCCATATATATATATATATATATATATATATATATATATATATATATATATATATATATATATCTCAATAGATATAGATATACATTTTTTCGTGTATTTTCTGGTAAATCTCCAAAGACTACAGTCAGTAAAAAATTGTATAACAAATCATGTTATTCTACTGAGTTTTACATGAATTATTGTAGTATTTATTTTTTTTTTTTGGGGCCTTATCTCCTTATTATTTTAGACTTTGTACAGAATTCTTGATCAAAGATGTTGAAAGGCATTTTCGTCTGTTTCTCATAAAATGTGTAGTTTTCTAGCACATTTTTAGGAAATGGGGGCATGAAATAAGGAAAGACATTTGAATGTCAGACTTCACATCCCTGATGAAAATGCTTAAAGTTTATTAGTACAATTCACAAACATCTGTATTTTAGAGCTCATTTTACATCTGAATATACTGATGTCAAAGCAACAAATAATGTAAAAACAAAACTCATGATGTTTTGGATTGATTGTCATTTAGTTTTATTTATGACCACACCTACAAAACATCCAGTTAGGCATTAGCAATAATTTACATATACGTAGAAAGTACTACTGGTAGCTAAAAGCACCATACTTCTTTAGAGGAGCAGCTATGTATCTATATTATGGTTTCTCTAATAGAGCATCATGAAATCTGTTAAATTGTCAAGAATGGGTGTTCCACTTGTCAGAAGTAGCTGAACAGTTGATTTACTAGAATACAAGAATCCCTTATTGCTCAAGCTAGCATGAAATAATGATAGTTTATACACTAATACAGGTAGTGAGGGATTGTGGGTACAGTCTTTCATGATATGCGAGACATTTTCAGTTTCAATGACATTTTCAAGGGGTGACATTTGTGAATGAAATTAACTGTGAAAGCAGCACACTGTTTGCCTTAGGCACTATAAGATTTGATATGGTACATGAAAATGAGATTGTCAGGATGGAAAGGTTAGTTTGTTTTTGCTTTTTGCATTTTCTACTACTTTGGTTCCTTCTATTTTGTTCACTCTGGTATATTTTCTTTACACTGTGTTTTATTTGTATTCTGCTTTTACTTGCATATTTAAACTAGGAAAGAGACTACAGCTGTGTCTCTTGTGTGTCACACAGAAATTAAATTCCCCACACCGTCCCACTCTATCATAGCTGTGTTTTTAAATTTACCTGTGTTTCTAGTTGCATCCCCCTTATGTTAGTTTGACCACATATTTCCTTCCCTCTCCTCGTTCATTGGCTATTGTGAGTAAGCACATAATTATCATTTTGTGAAATCAGCCCCTTCAGCTATTTAAATTTATTGGTCATCTCAATGTATTTCATAAATCCGGAACACAAAGTGTACAACCTCTTCCAATTTACCTTGCCCTTTTAAAATTAGTGGCTCTCCACTTAGCTTGCTAAAGATTAAGTTACCCCCTCTTTCATACCTAACTGCTTAGTGCACACTGCAACACTTAGGGTATTAAGCCACCTTTTCATTCTTAAATTTAAAATCTATAACATCTCATCCAAGACCACCAATTATAGCAGAACCCACATTCTGCCTTGCAGTAATCATCTTGGTATTAGTGCTTCTGTTTTGCTCTTAGTGAGAAAGAACACAGAGACATTATTTCCTCGAGACTGCTGATCACCGGATAGCTTAATGACTACTTCATAGGTGCCAGCTTGGCATTTGTGTTTATATTTTGTTCCTGGTGAGAGAAGGCGCAGAGTGCCTTGATTTATGAATGTTTCTACTTGAGCAGTGTCTGCATTTGACCTTCCTGATTTTTCTGGTTCCTAATCAAGGCATCTACCAGAAAATATCTACAGACCCTTGCATCATCTGGACAAGACTGTTGATCACCAAAGAGCCTGTGGCCTACTTCTCATCTCGGTATTGGTGGTACTGTTTTGTTTCTGGTGACAGAAGGAGCAAAAGAGCATTGTATCTTAACAGTGTGAAGCTGTGGTGAGACCAACACTAGTAGTGGCCAGGTAGTAGCCAATCAAATGAATCCCCTCTATTTGTTACTCTTGATTAAACCAGTTCTTCTTTTCAGTAATACTGCTTGATTAGTTACTATCTAACCTATCTTCAGAATATCTCCTTAAATACATCATCCATAAATCATCAGGATCTACTTAGTAGTTTCCATTCAAGTGTTTGCCAGTGTTTTGTATAGATGCAGACACCCTGAATTGACATTTTTTTCCTGTAAAAGTACCCTTAAAATGTCAACAATACCTATTTGTACACAGGGCAACTAGTTTGCTGTGATAAACCCAGCCCCCAGAGCTGCAAATACGATACTTCTGACAAATTTTTTATTCTCACTGCAACCAATTAATCAATTGAAAAGGGCCTTCTGCCATGAATATGAACTTTCCCACTATCTCTGTTAAAAGCTTAGTAGATATGGGCATCCTGAGGCAATGCCGAAATTGCCTCATGTTTACTGACAACCAACTAATTCTCAAACAAAGGGATATGGTATGTAAGAGATGTATATGCATAATGTCACTGGAGGCAAAGATCTTACATAAAAGCACTCCTAATGTCAATCAGATTGTCAGTAGTACACACACTGCACCCATCACACACAGTATGTTGAGACACTTAACTGCAACCTTTGTAAACCCCCAAAATCTCATAGATGAAGTATACATAACAAATAATCTCAGCAGCACCTAATGCACTCATTCAAAACAAAACCCAAATTAACAAATACAGCCCCATCTTCTACTTTGAAACCCATAAGGCAAGCCACCGCATAATTCAACATTATGGTCATTCTAGACTCCATTGTGACTGATGTCCCTCTTACCAGGCTGAGTAATGAGAAAGTCATCATCAGTTGCTTATCAGGGAACAGGATATGCCACATTGTGCATACATTCAGGTCATTAGACTACATGTACAAGTTTGACTCAGTCATAGTTCATGTGGGTGTAAATGACCTAAGACATACCTCCCTGGACTATATGAAGACAGACATCATGGAGCTCTTGCAATATGTGCCTCAGGCTGATATGAGCCTAGCATTGAGCAGCATTTTACGTAACTTCTCCAAGGATGATGTCACAATATGAACAGAAGGTGACTGACTAACAGCTTAGTTTCTGGTGTCATTCTAAGGGGATGCAATATTTGTCAACATGGAAGGAGATGGTAAACAGACAACACAGCTTTGACAGGGATGGTCTCACCTCTCCGCTCTGGGCTTTCAAATATCATCTAAAACATTGTCCTCCCCCACAGTGCCCTTTTCAGCAATGCCAAACTGAAAATACTTCTGACATAGCAAATCAAAACCAAGAAAATCTAAAGGTGTTACTGCTGAATGCTAGGAGTCTAAACAACAAAATCCACTCCCTAAAAGCTCTCCTCACCTCGAGAATGCTGATGTCTGTGTGGTCACTGAGACATGATTTAAAGCCATGGAGAGCACACCAGCAATGCAAGGCTATAATGCCTTCCACACATTTAGACCAGGTACAAAATAGATAGGGGCTAAAGGTGGAAGTGTCTCAATTTACATCAAAAGTAAATATACCTGAAGACTGGTCAAACAGGGCAATGCACTTGAGTTTCTCCACATTCAAATTACCGCAGGCAAAATCTAATACCACTTCTTTGCAAAAAACCCATAACATGTATTTAAACTTATTGGAAACACTCATCATCCAGCCCAATACCATATTCATGTGTGACTTTAATTACTCCACTATTAACTGGAAATCATATATGCATCAAATGTGGTGGCACAGAGATTCTTGGATTTTGTAAACACAAACTTGCTTGATCAGATTGCCAGTAGACTGACCAGGGATACAAACATATTGGATCTGATCTTCATTTATATGGGAGAGTGCTGCACCCCCCCCCCCACCCCCAGTGCAATGTCATCTCTGGTACAGTCAGACCACAAAATGGTCTCAGTGGAAGTAAAATAAAACCTGGAACCCCAGCTCAACCTGGAATGCTCAGGAACTACTCTAAATCTAACTTCTTACTATTAAGTGATAACCTGGCAAAATGTCCGGCCCCCATAAACCCTAAGAATTCACAGAAAGCCTATGCAAGCATGGTAATAGCTGCATAGAGGCAGCTGTACCCACCAGGAAGAAGTCCAGAACTAACTAAAAAAAAAACAAGCCACCCTGGTGAAATCACAACATCAACAGACTGTATAAAAGAAGGAAGAAGATCATGGCAAAAATTAGGAGGTGCAGCACCCAGCAGGGTAAAAGCACTCTCAACAAACTAAAGAAACAAGTCAGAGAACAAATAAAGTCTACCAAACCCAGATTTGAGGTAGATTTGTCCTCCTAGGCCAAGGACAACCACAAAGCATTCTTTAGCTATTCAAAACAACAGAACAAATGGGAGCAATTCCAAAGAATTTATTGTACTTTAGTGCCTTGGCCAAGCAGCCTTCAAGAAGTAACATTCATTCTGAAAAACTGCCCTTAATATACTGATGTCAATCAATCAATAAAGCAATAAAACAAAATAATTAATTAAAGCAAATATGTCCAACCAACTTCACAATTCAAACCCCCTGGGGCAAGAGTATTATATTTTAAAATAAACAAAGATTCTTTATGTAAAATTTTATCTTGTAACATAGCAGCATCTCCCACTTTAATAAAAAGTGTTTCCAACACAGTTGCTTGCAATAATCTATAATCACTATCATGACTCTCCATAAAATGAACAGCAACATAACTTTCTACTTTTTGTTTTTTTTTTATATTTCTATGTTCTTGCAACCTAGTTTTGAACACTCTTACTTTGACCAATTTAAAACAGTTGCACAGACATCTAAGGCACTATATGATTCCTTCAGTTTCACAAGAAAATGTGCCAATAGGATCAAGTCTTACATCATCAATCCTTTTGAAATTAGAGACTACAAATTTACATACATTTCACTTCATGCATGGGACAGTCCCTAGCCATGTAGGACAAACCAAACAATTCTCTTCAGGTAACACAAAATAAGCCTTCACTAAGTTATCTCTTAAATTCTGTCCCCACCTTTATGAAATAAATGGCTTCTTATGTTATATTTTAACTAACTTAAAATCATTCCTAAGAAAATTTCAATAATAATTTACCATTTTACTTAATTTCTCACTCAAAATATTATGTCATTATAAAATATATTTTATCCTGCTCCATTGCACTATTTCTATTCATATTATAAAAACTATTCATGTGATGCTGTAAATTTTCCCCTCCATTAATTTTACATAAAGCATCCTGAATGGTATCAAAAATATATCCCCTATTTAAAAACATAAGCAAAGTTTGAAAAACTTCCCTATAAAGGTCCACATTATTATTGCAAGTCATGTGTAACCTTAATATTTGTCCATACAGTACAGATTTAATTAAGTGGGGGGAGGGTGACAACTAGTTCCATATAAGTACTAGACCCCATCAAGAAACATTGCATGTACCGAAGTATGGATAAATCTGTATTCTGATCTTACAAGATGTAAATCTAAAAAAGTTACCACTTTGCCAAATTGTAATCCATCAAAAGCAAGGAAATAAATATTGTTATGTAGGTCTTTCACAAAATTATGAACCTCCCCCGGGATTCATGAAGCTTGGCGCAAGGACGGTGTTAGCCTTGCACCGACCGTGCAGTGTAGAGATGGCCCAGCAGCACCACATGCATATTAATGAAGGCACGCTGCTGTAATGGCCACGTGCATAGGAAACATGTACGAGTGCAGGGGGTGTGTCCAAGCACTGCACGGAGGCATGAACATGTCGGCTGCATATGCGCAACCTAAAATGCTGACTAGTACAGCCTGCCTCTAATAGTAATCACTCCTGTCAGTGTCCGTGGATACTGAAATGTATGCAAAGCATACAAGACATCATTGCAGACACCACAGTAAGAAGTAAACACAAAGGCACATAGCTGAATATTGAGTCCTTGTCCCTCGAACAAAGATATTTAAAACCCCGTACCCGTATTCCATTGTAGTGTCGCTAGTTATACCAAGTGGAAGTGAAACGCATCATGTTAGCGCGCCGCCAATTGCTAAGCCTAGCCCAATGGTTTGGGTTACCACCTGTCCTACATTGTGAGGGACAGTCCCCCTCTAGGCAGGTGTGTCCATACCAAAATCATAATAAATGTGAAATGTCCTGTGATAGTAGGACATAATTATGTCCCATATGTTATGTAATAGTAACCAAACAAACAAGCAGTATTCATGACGAACGACTCCAAACCACCAGCTTAAGCAGATTAAACAGTTTTAGTGCACGAACCACAAAGACACTTGTATTCCTTTACCATAAACGCCTTAAACAAACAATCACTTGCGTTTTCGGCATTAAATGACTTCATCAGATGACCAGCATATCCTAAAACCTTTAATTTATACTACAAACAAATCTAATCAACCAATAAAATTCAACCATTAATTAAAACTCCATTGTCATTTTATGTTACCCATTTGTTTAAAAGTTTATATAAATAACATTTCTTACTCAATATTTTAAATATAAGCATAAATATAATAAAACATTTGTTAAAACACCTTTAAAATTCATATGTTTCTGTTTAATACATTTATATATATATATAAATAAATAAATAAACAACTATATTTCATTCACATCTACTCAATGTTAATTAAATACATACACAGTGCCCTCTCCTGGCCACTCATGTAATTACATTCATAGTTTTGCAGATCTCAATTTTAATAGAGATATTATGGAAATACAATCATTCAACCCAGGGAGTTTATCAGCCTCTAAAGTGATTTGCCACCAAAGTTCCCTAAATTCAATTTTTTCTTCCCATAACCCCCCTCTAACATCATATTTTACCTGTTCCAAAACTAAAAACTTGTATTTGTAGTTGGGACAAATTTTGGTATACTTAAATAAGGCATTACTTTCTTTTCCTACTGAAATCTCATAAACATGCTCATAAATCCTTCTTTTTAATTTCCATTCAGTCTTTCCTATGTAAAAGGATTTGCATTTTTCACAAAAAGCCAAATATATTAAACCCTTAGATTCACAATTATAATATTCCCTACTATTTACATGTCTTTCTCTACTTTCTAGGTATATTCTATCAGTATTTATAATGTACATACACTGGGTACAATGCCCACATTTGTATGTACCTATTTTATTTTTCTTTCTATCTATCTTATACCTATTGTTATTCTCTATAATAGATCTTATAGTTTGTGAATTTTTAAAAATTACTTTCTTGGGTATATTGACCACATTTTCTATATCAGTTAAGGCCAAAAATCTTTCCCATTCTTTTAAAAATATGTTTCTAACTACATTATTCAATCCATTATATTCTAGTATCAAAGCTTGCTGAAATTCTTCCCCTTCACCAATTTTATTACTAATCTCAAATCCATTATTCATATTTTTCTTATTATATATACGTCAAAATTTGTCCTGTCTCCCTTTTTCCACTTCCTGTCTTATTTGTGAAATGAATGCTAAAGGATAATTTCTCTCTAAGAACATTCTTTCCAAAAGTTCACATTCTGTTTTAAAGTCTATGTCTGAACTAGTCATTCGACTTCCTCGGACAAACTGTCCCTTCACTATATTTCTCTTACAGTGAAACGGATGGGCACTCTCAAAATGTAAATAAGAATTACAAAAAGTAGTCTTTCTAAATATTTTTGTTCTTAATTCTTGTCCATCTTTATAAACTTCTAAATCCAAGTATTTGACATTGTTTTCTGAGATATTGTAAGTAAATTTCAGGAAGTTTGTAGTGTTTCCTATATATTCCATAAACTCTAAAAACTTTTCCTTTCCAGCTACCCAGAAAATTAATATATCATCCAGAAACCTTCTGTATATCTTCCAACAGTTTTTAAATTCTGAATTAAGTATATATTTTTCTTCCCAAAAAGCAAGGATTAAGTTAGCATATGTAGGGGCGCAGGCCGCACCCATTGCTACCCCCTGTATTTGTTGATAAAATTCCCCATTAAAATAAATAAAGTTATTCTTTAAGACTAATTCCATAAACCAAGTACTTATTAATTTGTCATTTTGGGTTAAGACCCCATCTCCATACACTATTTCTTCAAACATTTTTGTTCCTTCTTCATATGGGATGCTGGAAAATAAATCTATAATATCTATTGTAGCAAATATTAGTTGCTCATTACCAGGACTATCCGGTAGTTCCTTCAATAAGTCCCAAGAATCTTTTAGAATACATTTCCTTTTCATCCATACATTTTTTTAATTTTTTATCTACAAATTTCGCTAGGAGATATGTTTTTGAGCCCTCTGCCGAAACTATCAGACTAAAAGGTGGATCTTCCTCATTTTTATGAATTTTGGGTATACCAAATATCGTAGGGGTTCTGGGTTTATCTACTTTCAAATATTTAAAAGTATTATAGTCTATAAGCTCTTCATTTAACATATCCTGCAAAATAATATCTATTTTATTGTAAGCTATATTCATTTCATTCACAGATACTATTGAATATCTAGTTTCATCCCATAGGATAGTATTCATTTTACCTTCATATAGAATACTATCCATAATGACTAACCCACCTCCTTTATCAGGCTTCATCACTCTAATTGTATTATTGTTTTTCACTTCATATAATAAATCACTTTCTTTCTTACTTAAATTTGGCCTATACCATATCTTTTTAGCTTGTTTCCTCACTTCCGATTCTATAATTCTCTCAACATTTTTTAATTGGGGATGTAATGGAGGGTTATATATACTTTTCCGTTTCAATTCTGTCTTGTATTGAATTTTATTGTTAGGAAACATAATATTTAAGTTTACCTTCCTTAAAAAAACTCTTTATATCCAATATACTACTTGTTAAATCTCCTTTGCTATTGGGTATGTATTTAAGGCCCCTAGAAAATAAATCAAAATGTTCTTTTTATAAAATTAATTCACTAAAATTATAAATAGAAAAATTATTATAAATATATTTATGCCTGTCTCTTACTATTTCTTTTTCTTGGTATATTATAGGGTGGGGACTTAATAAAATTTCCCCCTTGATTAGATTTGTTTGTAGTATAAATTAAAGGTTTTAGGATATGCTGGTCATCTGATGAAGTCATTTAATGACGAAAACGCAAGTGATTGTTTGTTTAAGGCGTTTATGGTAAAGGAATACAAGTGTCTTTGTGGTTCATGCAATAAAACTGTTTAATCTGCTTAAGCTGGTGGTTTGGAGTCGTTCGTCGTGAATACTGCTTGTTTGTTTGGTTACAAGTTTTTTTGAACAGTATTTTCCATTTATTTCTTTATTCATATGTTATGCAATAGTCCCATACAGTACGTATGTCCATATATAAAATACCTATATGTTACAAGAAACAGAATAAGCAAGCAAATAAAACAGAATAAGCAACTACACAGCTACAACAATAAAAGCTTACATGTAGGCATGAAACTAATGTACTATCGTTTATAATGAACGTGGGTATGTGTTGGCTTGTAAACTCAGATGTGTGCCACGAAAATGTCCCATCTAGGTCATATGAAAAGGTGGCAACCGTACCAATGGTCAGAGCATTTGCCCAATATCTGCCCATTCGCGGTTCAAGTCGTTCTTGTTAGGACGGCCCATAGATGAATGGGTATTACCTGGGTCTACCTACCATGTCATGAAAGATAAGTATTTGTGAGTACCTATGTGCATGAAGAACAGCATGTGGATGATCTGAAATGTTAGTGTGGACCTCACAACCATATTGGTCCCAGAGATATGTAGTGTATGCAATGTGTTCTGTTGACTGTGCCATGGGCCATCAACTACAGAAGGGATGAATGTTGTTTGTGGAATATCAGGGTGGGGGGTGAAGGGTAATGCAATAATTCGCAAAGGGGAGACTGGGTTGGATGCACAATAGGTGAACTGGAGATCTACGATGGAGCAGTGGGTGAATCAGGAAGATAACCAAAGAACAGATATACACATCTGCAATACAATCCCACAAACATGTGAACATTAAAATGTGCAATACACATGTACAGATACGTTACTGGCACAGACCCACATAATGGTCTGGCCTGAACTGAGCCATCCGACCCCAACACACCTGGATACATAATTGAAGACCCATCATCCCCTTCACAGCACACCACCCCCCCTTCCTGAATGTCCCCCAAAACCAGCCATACTCGAGCTGCTAGATAGGAGCGGCCATATCTGCACATAGTGACCCCTACCCATCTCTAGTAGGCAGTTTCACCCTAGGCAGTCTCAGGATTGCAAACTATGTATCCATTGCATGTATAACCCTACCTTACAGCCGTAAAGCAAAGATGGTCATCGGTCCCCACAATTTTTTGATATCCCTCATGGGATATGTATCTGTTCTAAACATTAGACTTGGTGTCACGACACGATGTCCAGTCCTGTATACATCTGGACATAAGTTGTATGAGCAGAAGTTGTCCACAAGACTGCTCAGCAGAACCTACGACCCAGGATTAAACACCTGACTGTGATGCACGTCTCCCCATGTGCATTATCGGGAATATATACCTTACACATTTGCATAGTGGCAGTCGGATATAGGGTGCTTAAGGCACTGTAAAGCAGACGTAAGTAGGGTTACCACATGCCCCACCTTGTGAGGAACGGTCCCTTTTTGGGCAGTTGTGTCCAGACCAAATATAATATAATGGCAAATGTCCTGTGATTGTAGGAAATATGTCCCATATTTCATGTAACAGTTGCATAAATCAGTTATTTATGTAAAAACCTCACGGTTACAAGAAACAGATTAAGCAAACAAACCGCTACAAGAATAAGCGTTCAATTAGGCAAAAATAAAGTTCTAAACTTTGTACTGACCATGGGTATGTGTCGGCTTGTAAAACCTGATGTGTGTCCCAAAAATGCCCCGCTTTGGCCATATGAAAAGGTGGCAACCCGAGACGTATGCGGGTATGCAAGTGTGTATGCATGATGGTAGGTGGCAGTGATTCAACAGTATGGGAAATGTAAATGAGCATGTAGGTGTATATGCATGTGCATGTACAGACCGATATATATATATATATATATAAATTTATGTAGATATGAAGAATGAACATGGTCACAATATAGGAAATCCCCGTAATAGTTAGTGCTGTTATATATAAGGATGGCCATGAGCACATCTCTGCATCCCCAACCACAGGTAGGACGCTAAAAGTGGAACGAACGATCTCCCCTTGCTAAGTCTGACTTTCAACTAGGTACAAGACAGTCCCGGTCCCCAGTCGGACAAACCTAAACCTGGAAAACCATATGAACATCCTGACAATGGAACACACCTATGTGCCAGGACTATAGGCTTTGGAGGTCTGAATATCCTCGGAGTGAGTCAACATGCAGCACAAGTCCAGAGCAGTAGGGAATAGGGAATGGCACATGTGTAGTAGTGCATTTTTCACAGCAGGTAATTGGATGCCTGCTGTGTAAGTGAAGTGATGAGGTGTGTGTTCGGATAACTATGCACCATGGGTATACATATAAATGAGGCAGAACACCAATAGTGTAGTGGTTAGAGCATCTGCCTAAAGAAAAGGCATTCACGGTTTAAGGTCGACAATAGCACATATAATTTTCCTTGTGTAATGAATGTTGCTCTGCTGTAAAGCCGACATTTAAACATGTAAAGGTGAATGTGTGTATCGCATGGGACTATTAACCAGATCCTTTCAATCAAAGTGGTATAATGTGTAAGGCACAAATAAGTACAAATAATTGACAGTAAACATATGTAATGCAAAGTAAACAAAGTAAGCATAGGCGAGTCCGCCTGCGCGGGTGTAAGCAGCTCCCAGCATAGGAAATGTATGTTTGTATGTACAGATGTAATATATATACACACACGTGTATATATATATATATATATATATATATATATATATATATATATATATATATATATATATATATACACACACACATATATATATATATATATATATATATATATATATCAAACAGCAAGATATGAATATACATGTATGAATACATATGCAGATATGTCTGTATATATTAATGTAAATATATATATATATATATATATATATGGGTCTACTTCTAATGACCGAAGCGATTACGACAGTGAAATCACCGACACGAACGACCGACAACGAGTTGACCGACACGCTCGAATCCGACAGACGGAAGACCGACAAGGGAATGTGTAAGCGACCTGGTAAGTATGCGATAGTGAGGGATTTAGGAGTAGGGAGCGGACAGGTAAGTGTGCAATACTCAGGGATGTAGGGTTAGGGTGTGTGATAGGTGAGTGTGCGGTAGTGTCGGAGCTTGGGGTTGGGTGTGTAAGTGAGTTAGGGTTAGGGTGCAGGTAGGAGAGTGTGCGGTAGTGTCGGAGCTTGGGGTTCGGGGTGTGTAAGTGAGTTAGGGTTAGGGTGCAGGTAGGGAGAGTGTGCGGTAGTGTCGGACCTTAGGGTTAGGGTTTGGGTTAGGGCTAGTGGATATGTGTTGTAGTGTACTGTGTTGTTTACGTGTAGTGTGTCGGTGTTATGGTGTTCGGTGTTTCGCGTTGTCGGATTTGTGTGTTGTCGGTTTTCTGGCGTCGGTGATTTCTGTGTCGGGGAATCGTTGGTTCGGTCTTTAGAAGTAGACCCATATATATATATATATATATATATATATATATATATATATATATATATGTTACAGTAAATATACACATGTATATACCTAGGTTATGTTACAGCAGTTACGGGTAACATGTTTAGACCGGGCATATGTTGGTGGGAGGTCCACTCAACAAACGTTTACTTACCACCACCCCAGCTAGGCCGGTGAGACATACAGACATGCAATAAAGGTAAATACAATACTGGTTTCCAGACCACCGGCAGGAAACTACCAGTGGGCGAGATCTACAAGGTCTACACTTTAAACGTGGACAGCGATGTCCCTTGTGGGACACCAAAAATTTGGTACCTTCAGCCAATGGGGGAACACCATTCTGACCAGGATGTAGCTGTACATGGAACAGTAGGTTGTGCAAGCCTGATAACACATGGGTTGACACAATGTATGACATGTGTCCCGACACAGGGAGAGTGGGCAGTGTGTAGGGGTGTGCTCATATCCCACCTGTATCCACCTGCACCCACAGTAAGGATGAGTGCTGTAGAGTAGTGGCAGGTGGGGGAACTATGGGTATGCCATTATGGGGCTAGGCATGTAGGTGATGGCTGGCAGACACGTATTAGGACCGCCCCGTGGGTGTAAGTAATATTCCGATGTGGGTATAGCAGACGCCCATACCTCCCAAACTGTAAGAGCACATCTACTGGACACCCCGTAAACCATAGCGGGAATACGTAGGGACCATATCATTGAACTGTCCCCGATTACCAGGGACGTCCATGATTACAAATCAGAATCTTAACACAGTCCCAAATAAACCATCCTAGAACTAGTGATATTAGGAGGAAAGGTGGCAGAATACACGTAATGAATCATGACAACATGTAAGAGTCATAAACTGCATGCACCTCAGACAATGTGTATGAATACATATGTGCTCTGTGTCTGTCAATGTGTAAGGTTAATAGCACCAACCTTCTAAATTTGTCCCCGAGGTCGTTATGCAGTGGCCCTGATTCAGTGTTTATTCTTTCCTATTCGTATGAGAGGTCTGATAGTGAGAGAAAGCGCATGTTCCGCCGACTACCTTAGAAAGTTGATAGATTAATAGGTTTGGGGTTACCACCTGTCCACCTTTGCGGGGGGACACTCCCCTGTGGGCAGTTGTGTCCTGCATAATAACTGTAATTAAGGCAAATGTCCTGTGATTTAGGGAAAAGACTACCTATATTGTCTGTAGTAGTAGCATAAAACAATTATGTACCTCGGAAACACCTAAATGTTATAGGTAACAGTATAAGCAACTATAATGCTACAAGAGTAACCTTTTATTCAGGCAAAACAGTGAAGTACACCCCTTTCTACTAGCTGTGAGTGTGTTGCCCTGCAAAGTCTGACATCTCTAAATACAGGTCCTATAGGGTTGCCACCTTTCCAAATGGCCAGAGTGGGACATGTTCTGTAGAAATGTCAGACATTCCAGGACTAAACATACCTACAGCCATGCATAGTACAGGATTATACTTATTTGCACAAATTAAAACTTAATCTAGTTGCATTTGAATTGCTTATGCTACTTCACATAACATATAGAAGTGTCATATATAAAATAACTGTTGTATGCAATTATTAATGAAACGTAGAATATAATAATTTCCTGTAATCAGGACATGTGCTTTGTCTTGATTATTTTTGCACTGTCCCTCACAAAGTGGGACAGGTGGTAACCCTAAAGTCCTACCTTGGCCAATTGAGAAGGTGGCAAACCTATAATAGGTATGCGGTAGCATGACCCGTCCAACGAATGTGGCTACCACAACCCTACTACACGTTTGTAATGCAGGGTCTCGATTCCCATGTATCAGCCAGACAGGAGCAAAGTATATGCGGAACACACAAATATGATTAATTCACTGGACAGGCCATTGATTCCATATAGTTGAAGGCCATGCCATCGCCTAATGGGCAGCCATTCCTGATACTGTAGTCATGTAGTCCGATGTGATAGGCATTACAAGGTGGAAGCAGATTGTAAGAGGAACACACATTTATGAATGATTCACCGGACAGGCCACTGATTCCATACAGTTGAACGCCATGTGGTTGCGTAATGGGCAGCCATTTCCGATACTGTAGTCAGGAGTGGCCTTAGGTCAACTGGTACCCTATGCAGAGGGCACAATGGCACCCCCACCACACCACCCAGTGCCCCCATCCTGGTCTACCTACATCAAATAAATACTGGTAAAGTGCCTTCACTAAAGTGGCGCCCTAGGCAGCCGGTTAGTTGGCCTATGCCTAAGGCTGGCTAAGACTGTAGTCATGTAGTCCAATGTGATAGGCATCACAAGGTATGCCTAAGAGGAACACATGAATATGAATGATTGTCCGGACAGGCCACTGATTCCGTACAGTCGAACGCCATGCCGTCGCCTAATAGGCAGCCATTCCCGATATTGTATTCATGTATTCTGATGTAGTAGGCATCACAAGGTATGAGGTACATACAAATATGATTGTGTCACTGGACAGGCCGCTGATTCTGTACAGTCGAACGCAATGCCTTCGCCTAATGGGTGGCCAGTCCCGATACTGGAGTCATGTAGTATGATGTAATAGGCATCACAACTTGCTTGGTATTACTGCTTGGTAGTAACTTGATTAAAGTGTAACTATCATTCTAAGTCTTTTGGATTAAGCACTTGGGCTTCAGACCAGTTGTTTTACATTAGGAAGGTTTGTGACCTGCACTGTGGTGGCAGAACAGGTAGCTTACATCCTTCTAAGTTGGGTACTGCTGATTGAGGGCTCTGTGTCTGTTATTCTAAAAGTGTATTAGTTCTGGTTTAAGCACTTGGGCTTCAGGCCAGTTATTTTACATTAAGAAGGTTCGTCTGCACTCTTGTGGGAGGAGAGGCTGGACTCTGCCCTTCTGAGCTGGGAATTTCTGGTTAAAGGCTTATAGTGCCTGCATATTTGAACTGTTTCTTACTGAAATTGGTACACCTTGTTTGCTGTAGCATAGACTAGATCCAGGCCTGCTGAATCTAGGTTTGTTTGTATGCTTGTTGTTTGTTTGCTTGTTATTTCCCTGAAATGCTAATTCCACCTAAAACGCGTCTTTTCAGCGCTTCTGTGGATCCCTAGTGATACCTGCATTGCTTACTGTACTTATTTCCTTGTTTCACTTGAAAGAAAGTTACTGTTTGTCGTTTTTGCATTTAAGTTACCTGTAACACATTGCATTTAAGTTACCTGGCACTTGCTCACTAAGTCAGCACTAAAAAATTAAAAGCACTACACCCTCACAAACTTCCCTTCCCCATTGGCCCTTTTTTTCAATTATAAAGGAATTCCCAATACTATTCTAGCATGTCCAAAGGTCAGTTGTCAATCTCCTCTCCGGTCCAGCTGGTGAATCTGGGAATCTTGTGGCAATGTTACAACTGCCTCATGTACACAGACAACCCTCTCCTCCTCCCAAAAAATTCCAACACATGTGAGAGATGCAACCATGTAGCCAAACTGGAGGCTACGCTCTCTCAACTCAGTACTGGCGTAACCAGTCAGGAGGAGAAGGAAACCACACTCAATACAATTCCAGTCTCACATAGACCTACCATGACAGCAAACCAAACGCATAAACACAAAAAAACATACTTGCAGGCTCTAAATAAAAATCTGCCTAAGCAGCAGAGACCTCCAAAGCAGACACCCAAGCAACCGCTACCCCAAAACAAAACACGTGCAACACATAGCTCACAAAGCCAGTGTGCTGAATAGTCACAGCCCTTAAGGCTAAACAACACACCTGATACACTTGTAATAGGTGACTCTATCATCAGGCACACTGACGTCCCGCTCACCAGGCTGAACAAGGAGAAGGTCACGGTGAGCTGCCTGTCAGCCGCTAGGATCTGCCACATAACATAAGCACTCAGGTCACTCCACGGCAAGTACAAATATGACTCAGTCATTGTCCATGCTGGTGTGAATGACCTGAGACGTACCTCCCTGGACTACATGAAAAGAGACATAGAGGAGCTCTCTGAGCATGTAGCCCAGGCCGGTATTAAGCTGACCTTGAGTAGCATCTTACTCTCACCAAGAATGATGCCACAATATGAAGGCAAGATGATCAATTTCAACAACTGGCTTAAGTATTGGTGTCATTCAAAGGGGATCCAATGCCTGTCAGCCTGGGATGACATGCTCGACAAGCCACGATGCTTCGCTAGGGACGGCTTGCACCTGTCACCCCTGGGCGTTTGGATATTAGCAAAGGCTCTTGCTACCCCCATAGTGCCTTTTTTAGGCAAGGCTCAAAAGACAAACCCACCTCCATAGGTATCACAAGGGATAAGAAACTAAGAGTAATGCTACTCAATGCCAGAAGTCTAAACCTCAAGATGCACACACTCGAAACTCTCCTTAGCATGGAGAACATCGATATCTGTGCAGTAACATAAACCTGGTTCAAGGCTCCCGAGAGCACCCCAGCACTACCAGGTTATACCTCATGCCATGCTTTTCGGCCACAAAACATGGACCGAACCACAAACGGAGGGGGAGTATCAATATTCATCAAAGATACCCACACCTCCAGGTTGGTGGCACAGCACGAAGCATCAGAGACTATCCATGTGCAACTAACAGTGGGTAAAACTGCCTTCCAGTTTATAGCCTGCTACAGACCACCCTCCCAAACCCAGGAACCCCACTCGGCCTTCCTGAGAAAACTGGAAAATATGAAGGTCTCTCCAAACATCATTATATTGGGTGACTTCAACTACCCAAACATAGACTGGGAGCATTACTCTAGCTCCAACACCCTAGCCCAAAGGTTCCTAGAATTTATAAACTCAAATGCTATGGAACAACTTTTTACCACTCCCACAAGAGGGGAAAACATACTGGACCTGATCATCACCAACATGGGGACTCTATGCTCCAGACCAGTAGTGTATCCCTCACTGGTAAGATCAGACCATAAACTAATCTCACTGGATATTCACATCCCGACCCCACCCCCTGCCCAGAAAACCACAGTGAAAAACTTCTCTAAAGCAAATTTCACACTCCTCAAAACTGAGGTGGAATCCTTCAAAGCCCCCGGGCCTGTGGAAAATACAGCCCAGACTACAGAATCCTTTATAAACGCATTCTATAAACACCTTCAGGAATGCATGGATCATGCAATCCCAAATAAAACCAAGACCCAATCCTCCAAAGGCAGACGTCCTGTCTGGTGGACCCCAGCCATAAACAAACTATACAATAGAAGGAGGAAGCTACTACATGATAGAGCAAAATCCCAAAAAGGGAAGGCATCTCTGATCAGTATCAAAATATCAAAAAACTACGGGCACTCATAAAATCGTCTAAGGCCAGCTTTGAGAGAAAAATTGCACAGGACACTAAGGATAATCACAAGGCTTTCTTTAGTTGTGTTAGGAACCTGGGTGGGAATTCCCAGATATGCTCAGAATTAGTCCAAAATGACAAAAAATACACCGAACCCACAGACATTGCCAACATCCTAGCTGACTGGTTCAGCGCAAACTTCTCCCCCCCTCCCCACCAAAAGGGCAAATATCTATCCCAGCAGAGTGCTGCCCCCCTGACATCTCAGATGCTCATGTAAGAGCTGCCTTCTCCAAAGCAAAAAACACAGCATCAATGGGACCAGACGGTGTCCCAGGCTTCGTCCTACATGAACTCCAAGAAGAGCTAAACCCAAAGATAAAACTACTGTTCAATCTCAGCCTTACTACAGGATATGTACCCAAAGAGTGGCGTACAGCAACAGTGGTCCCTCTCCACAAAGGTGGTGCCTCAACGGATCCTGGAAACTATCGCCCCATAAGCCTGACTAGCTTGGTCTGCAAAGCTATAGAAAGGATCATCATGGCCCTCATAAATAAAGATATTGAGGACCTAAAGACACCCTGAAACATGCATCTGGTGACACCAGCTGCTGCGCTCTGTCGTGCAGGAGCATGTTGGCCAGAGGTCCTCCTGTGAGCAGCACTGGCCATGTGGCTGTGTGGGGCACCACCAGTAATTTGGCTGACACCATGGTGTGCAGGCACACCTTCCATAACCCCCACACTTTCCTGTTTCAAGCTATCACACACCAACTGTCCTTCCTCTATAGCCACTGGTGATGGGGTATGTGCAGGTATGGAATCTGTGTGGGGCGATGAGGTGGATATAGATGGAATGGCAACCAATGGCACATTTTCAGCCCCTGACAACTCTGCCTGTGTCCCAATCATACGTTCATCATCACTGCTAGAGTCTGTGGTGACACTAACATCTGATGTACTGCAGGAGCGCAATGCACCTACATCACCTGTGAGGGCAGACAAGAACTATACATTACAATGTATACAACAGACACACACACACACACACACACACACACACACACACACACACACACACACAAATGTGATATGACAGAAGGCATGCAACATGCATGTGATTTTGCAGATGGCATGCAGCACAGAGAATAATAGTGGTAGTTATCATACATCCCTAGGTTGCACACAACAGCATGCATGTGTCATAGCAGACGGCATGCAAATTGTACAATCCTAGTAGTGGTTAACATACATCCCTGTGTTACACCATGTGGACCAGCACAGGTTAACAGTACACCTGCCTGATGTGTGGCATATGACCGTGATAATCGCATGTAGTATGACATGTGATCTGCTGACATGTGCAATGACATGCATACATGTTTAACACAATGGTGTCCTGTCAAATATACAGGTGGGCAATGGTGTATCAATTCAGTGTTGCCTGTCCACCCTACAGATATACTGCAAAATTAGCTGATGTGCATGGCCATTGCAGGAAATCATGAGGCATCTCTAGTGCTATACAGTGTGAGTTACAGACAGGGTTCATAGCCATGACTGTTTTCAGATACAATACATATATGCTGTGGAATGTTACCCACATCACTGAGGTGTATACACACTAAACCATGATGTGAAAGTTGTGACACAGGTCTCTGATGGGTATTCAGATGATACCCCTGCACATCTGCAACCATATTGCTGCAGCCTGGCAACTATGGCCAGACATGGTGAACACATCGGTACACCACATCCCACATGACATCTGTGTACCACACACACACACACACACACACACACACACACACACACACACACACACACACACACACACACACACACACACACACACATGGCGCTAGTATGGCATTTATGTCCAACACCAGTAAAGGGAATGTACTGTATCTGTGACCTGATATGGATACTGTACAGGTGACTGCTGTCATATTGCAACACCCTCAAGATGTTCAACACATCTTATGTGGTGGATTGATGTTATGCCTACACATGATGTGCACAGGCCTGTAGGATGTCTAGTGTTCCACATCTACATAATGACCATTATACAAAGGCCATGGTTGAACCATGTGTAGCCATTGTATGACAGGGTGTACACAAAAGCACAACACGTCTACTGTGTGTGTTGCTCCATGTCTCTGGTCATCCTCCATGGCTATGTGTGCACATGTGTTGTCCAAATTATTGTGATGGGCATCTATTTCACATGTCTGTGTTGTCCCATATGACATATATGCTCCACTGACAACAGGGTCATGCAGATAAAGGGTGGTATGTAGGATATGTTTTCAGGTTAGGTAGGCAGTGTAGCAGCCAGGCCAATAGATGTCATGGGCATGTCAAGATAGCACATCACATTGTGTGACATTCATAGCAGGGCTATGATCCACACCGGTGAAACCTGTGTGCTGGCCATACTCCAGCCCACTGTATAGTACTGTTTGTATTCACCACATGTGTAGATCAGATCTGTTGTACGTCCCTAAAGTGATCAGTACCTCCACCACTGTATGGACAGCTGTCAACACATCTGGCAATAAAGTTTATGAGGATTCATGTTGGTGAGATGATTCACATAGTTTGCAAGTGTTGCACATGGGTAGTCATTGTGATGCATTGCAGGTCCGACCTGTATATTGTGACAGGACCATACATTATGTATACATGTTGTGAATGGGCACATGGCAGATAGATTTGTGCATTACGGTTCCTGATAAATGATAACACTCTCACCTGCAATGGGCTGCAGTTGCAGCGGAATGCCAGTGGTACCTAAATAGGAGCAACACAGCAGTATGAGCATAATCCACCCCTGTATAAAGGCTAAAGGGAGCAATGTGCATAACACATACACCAGTACATTAGACTATACTATGGTGTATGCACATGTGTGCATACACAGAGTAGCATACTATAGTATGCGGCATGTGTATACATGCCTTGCATATGATGTTACATTACATATTGTACAGTGACACATGCAACTATATGGAATATAGTTGTTATAGGTGCAGTACTGACTTACCAGGCAACTCCAGGCTCAGTGGTTAAGAGACACCCACCTCCACAATATCGGTTAAGACTTGTGGATGTGGTTCTGCAGGTGTCCCCAGGTTGGCCAGTAGCTCCTCGGTACATATGAGGGGGGGCTGGGTTGGTGGTCCACTACCTTTTGCACCTTGTTCCCTGGCGATTGCATTCACTCACTGTTTCGCCCATCTAATGAGGTCTGTACAGTTTTTGCACACCTGCTGGTATGTGCGGTTGTGACCACCCACATCATAGACCCTCCTGCGAAGTTCCATGCACAGGGAATCCCGCTGCTGTGCATCCTGTGGCACATAGCTGAACAGGATATCATGATTGTCGAGTAGGTATGGGATGAGGGCCTCATCCTCCAAGTGTGTAAAAGGGGAAAACCTTGCACGCGGCATACCTGGAAGACATAATAATGGAGACAGGTCACAGTAACTCACAGAGACATACAGAGCTACAGATGAAGATACATGTGTATCGCATTAATTCAGTTTAAATAGTTGTATTTGCAAACCTATATGACACTGACTTGTTTGTGTCACACACATGTGACACTCAATGTTGAGTGGATATTACCACCATATATGTGTGTGTGTGTGTGTGTGTGTGTGTGTGTGTGTGTGTGTGTGTGTGTGTGTGTGTGTGTGTGTGTGTGTGTGACCTGATTACATAGATCATACTCAATGTGGTTGCTGTCTTGATGTGGGCATGTCTGTTTGCCTGTACTGGTGTTCCTACCTATCAGCACATGGCTGGATGTGTCCACATTAATGCAGTCAACCTTGATGCAGTGTATATGTCATGTATAAGGACTTACACTGCCTTAACAGACATGACCTGTGACCCTGAAGACATGCTCACATAAGGTTTTACATGTATGTGTTCTGCCATATACATCTATTAGGCACTGTACAGCGATTCAACATACTGCCATGTATCACCTGTGTTGCACATGTGATACACATGGGACACTGGCTAGCCAGATGGTATTTGCAGGGATGGATATCAACTATAGCATGCACAGTCAAAGTCAACTAGTGGGCTATATGCCATGGGCCATGTATGAATCTAGGATGAAAGGTTACCTGGCAGCAGCCGACAGGCAGGTCTGTGGGGCCAGGTGGTGCAGTACCACATTACTGATCCACAGGGTTAATGATACATATACCATGTGGTCATCACACGTCTCAGAGGGGAGCGATGTGCAGCTTTGATGGACAGGAATGCATAGTATGGCAGGACTATGTCAAGTGTATGGGACAAGAATCTGTCCAGCATGTGGTAGGTGGATGTCCATGAAGTATGTGTTTGAGATCAGGATGAGTATGTGTAGCATGTACAACATCACTGGGTTGGACATGGATTTCTTCAGGCTATGCATCATGCTACATAGTGGAGATGGGGAATGGGAAGGCTGGTGTAGGACATCTGCACATGGCCAATACTCCTTAAAGGAAATATGTGATCTGATATGGGTCACTTGAGTGTTCTGTATGGCTGGACAATGATCTCTATATTCATGAATGGCACCCTATCATTATTAGGGTTGCCACATATGACTACCTGACAGGTGTGGTGACGTAGCTATCACAGAAAAGACAACAGTCCAGCTGCATCCCTCACACACAAGTGTCCATTATGCTGACCGCTGCCTAGGTGGTAGTTCATGGGTACAGGGTTATTAACATAGGGGTGACAACGCGAGTCAGCTATTGCTCCTAGGTCATAGTCATTTACATACTTCAATAGGCAGATGCCTTCTGTTTGTCTGTGAGGTATGGACTGCAATGAGGGGGAATAAAATTCATTAACCCTGACATACTGTAGCTGCCACTGGTGTGATGATCACGTATTATTCAGACACCTTCTGTAGTGTTGGTTCTGCCAGCAGTCCTGTTGAAAAACACTCCTGTGGCATAGGAATGTACATCTTGTATACCGAGTGTAGGTGGTACACAGTATGGGTGATGATGTCCTATGACCTGGCAAGGTTATGATATGCAGTGTGACAACCATACTGTCATCTACATCTGTACTGCTGACATCACTTAAGTGATCAAAGTTCATGGCCTTCCAGACCAGACTCAGCAGGGTAGTAGTAAAGTACTTCCCATTATCAGTGGTGTCGCCCCCTTTGTGGGTTGTGATGCCTGTTGCTGTGCACCATTCAGTGTGTACACAACCTGACATGGAGCTATGTTTTACATGATGTGTATGTGGAGAGCATCTTGTTTTGCCATATATGTATGATACAACCTGTGATGTGGGCAGGTCCCATGCAGACTGAGCGCAGCTTGTACCTGCATAGTTGTGGGTACAGGGGCCATGTGGTGTACATGGATGTATGCTTGTGTACCTGTTAGGGGGAGTGGGCCATGTGTTTATATTATCCAAGACTCTATCTGGATTGCTTATTCATGCTAAGCACTTGTTCATTACTTGTAAACACTACTTAAGCTAATAATTACTATAGCACTCAATCTTCCTCATTACCTACAGGTAAGGGTGAACAGGTTTTGTACATACTTTTTTCACTTGCGTAGAGTAATGTAGCTCTTGTACTCACTTTCCTCACTTATCTAGGTGAATCTAGCTCTATATTCAGACATGTCCAAGAGTCAACTGCCAGTGTTCTCACCTGTCTATCTGATGAATCTGGACATCTTGAGGCAATGTTCACATTGTCTCATGTACACAGACAAGCCTCTCCACCTACCACCCAACACTACAACCTGTGAGAGATGCACTCATCTAGCCAAACTGGAGGTAAACATCTCTCCAACCAAGCCTGACCCTGACTGCCATGTGGAGAAGGTACACAGTCGCACAACACCACACTCATCACATAAGTCTCACTGAATCTACCCCACCATTAACTGGGAAAACTACTCGTGTACCAACACATTAGCTCAACGGTTTCTGGAATTCATAAAAACCAATGCACTGTCTCAACATATCCACAGACCCACCAGGGCCAACAATATCCTAGACCTAGTCATTACCAACATGAAAGACTAATGATCCACGCGTGAAGCCAACTCCTCATTGGTCTGATCAGCCCATGTGCTGAACACTGTTGATATCCACATCCTGCACCTACCCCCCATTAAGGGAACCACAGTATAATATGTCTACAAGGCCAACTACATGCTTCTTAAGACAGACGTGGTGGACGTCATGACACACATGCAGATGGACAGTACTGTTACAGCTGCTGAATCCTACACAAATGCACTCTATAAGCACTTACAGGAGTGCACGGCTTGTGCTATCCCAAATAGAACCAGGACGCTATACTCCTAATTAACTAAACCAATCTGGTGGTCCCCTGCCATAAACATATTATACTACAGGAGGAAGACACTGTTGCAAACGAGAGTACAATACCATGCATGGCGGAGATCCCTGGCCAGCCTCAGTAAGAAGGTGAGATCCCTTATAAGATCCTCCAAAGCTAGCTATGAAAACTATAACACAACTAATACCAGCAACAACCACAAAACATTCTATAGCTATGTCACATATCTCAATGTCAACAACCAGATCTGTACTGAGTTACAGCACAAAGGCATGAACATTACAGAAACAATTGATATTGGCAACATCCTGGTAGATCCCTCTCAAAGCTGCACACTCTAAAGGCAATATCACAGCATCCATGGGACCGGACAACATCCCAGGCTGCATTTTACATGAACTTAAGATCGTACTGTCTCCCCACCTATGCACCATGTTCAATAATAGCCTCACATCGGGCATAGTGCCCCCTGAATGGTGCACAGCAACAGTTATCCCACTCCACAAAGATAGTGCCACAAAGCACCACAGGACCTATTTCCCTATAGGCCTGACTAGCCTGGTCTGCAAGGCTATGGTGCACATCATGGATCACTGTCACAGAGACATTGGGCACCTCCCAACCTTTGACCCCCCCCCCCCGTTTGGCATTGTTAAGGCTGAACCATGCCTCCTAAACCTGGTGGACTTCTTAGAGACAGTTACCAAGGCATTAGATGAGGGTAAGGAGGTCCACACAGCCTACCTATATCTCTCATAGGCTTTCAACACCATTCCTCCTTTTGGTATTATCAACATACCCATCCGCCTGAACATTAACCCCTACGTCATGTGATGGTTTGCAAAGTGGCTCACGGACAGAACCCACACAGTGGGAGTTGCATACCCTAGGTCTGACTGTATACCAGTTACAACTGGCGTCACCCAGAACTCAGTCCTAGGACCCCTCATGTTCGGTATATACGTCTCTGACATACAGACATGCACAGGAGGGCTTTGGCTGAAAAGGTTTGTAGGTGACTGCAAACTAGGGGACATAATTGTTTCCCCAACTGTTACAGACACCCTTTGGAAGGGTCGCACTGAGACAGATACCTGGTGTTAATATCATGGCATCAAGCTGAATGCCTAAAAGTGCATAGTCATCCCCTTTGGATATAACTAATTACCCGTGGACTACCACATAGGTGCTAGTCCCCTACATACAGAAAAGGTAATATGGCATCCGGGAACCCCAGTAGATAGCAATCTCTCCTTTGATACCCATAATGACAAGGTGGTTATAATATCCTTCTACATGGCCCCCCTAATCTCTAATGGGTTCGCATCCAGATCAGAGGCGCCATTGTGACTCTACACATGTCATATTAGACCCATTAAAGGATACAGCAGCCCATTTGGGATATACCTTACAAGACAATGGCAACAGCTTGGAAGACCACACCAGTACCACACCACGAGGATTACTGACCTCAAACAGATGACCTATATAGCCCAACCTACGAAACTCCAGCTGTACTCAGTTGCATACCACATACTCACAGGTGATCTCTGCTTGACATACAAGGCCCATGTCCAACCCTGTATTGCTGGATATGCTCCACCTATACAGAAGCCCCTAAGAGCCACATGCTCTAGGGATATACACCAAACCATAACAATGAGTAGGACGTGCTGGATGGATAGATTCCTGACCAGGACACTCCCTATGCTTTGGAACATGATTCCAATGTACATCAGGCAGGGCCCCTCATGAGCACTCTTCAAGGGAAACCTTTATGTGTGGATGGGAGACAGACATGTACCCCGGGGATCACTGCGGTGGCTCTGCTGGACAGAGGCACAAGAAACTGTTGGCTCTGCTGTTCAGAGGCACAGGAAACCAACCTATGGGGGGGTGGTGAAAGCCAACACATGCTAACTAGGCTTACAGATACCCTTGGTAAGACAGCCTAGTGCCTACCTTTGCACATATTACATGTCTTATGTGCATGGATAGTTAAATAGCTCTTCCATTTTATTTTGCTATCATGCTGATAAACTGTTGGCTCACTAAAAGACATACGTATCCTGCTATTGTGTATTGTAAATGCCAATTGACATAACTAATGTTTGCCTAACATTACAGTAATGTAATACATATCTACCTACAATACTGTACATTACACAGTTATTGGCACAATATCCCACAATGCAAATCATACTTGCACAGTGGCCCAACCTTCCACATGTTATTCTCTGTAATACACCTATAGATATGGCTACAGTTACAATATATCAACATATACTATCCCCTGTTATAGCACATACTTGTTGGACTAGCCCTGCTACTGACATCGGCTGGTGAGGAGTATTTCTGTTCAAAGCCCTTATATAACATCCCTTGTGGTGTATGCGGTGTTTGCCTTGTGACCTACAGCAGTGCACACAAATACTACAAGCCTTACTATGCTCAACAATACATCACGACAAGATAACTGTTTCCACTATATGGATTGCGTGCACTTTAAATACTACAGAATAGTGCTACATACACAGACATATTGACTGTTCTACATACCTTATTAGTAACCTGAGGTGTCATTAACTGTTGTTTCAATCCTTTTTGGTTTGTGTTTCAATGTTCTTTGTAACATTCTGCTGGTATATACAGATGGTTTGAATGTGTGATAACACATCCTTTTCTAGTTACATATCGGTAACATGTGGTATCCTGTCCACCAATTGCTGTTCCAAAGTAGTTAATTGGATGCAAATCAGCTGTGCAGCTACTCCATTAGCCGATACCATGGCAACAGTGGTGTATAAGTGAGTACTCCTTTTGGGTGTTGTCCTTTTGCCTTACTTTCAAGGGAGATGGCCTAGATGTGTTATTGCGATATATTTTAACAGCTATATGGAAACACACAGAGCTATATTAGCTTCATGACTCCCTTGGACTGTGTGTAATGGCTAGATGATTTAGTTCTACATGTGAGTACACCTGTTATATTTCGGAACAGTGCTACTTATGCAGGGTTTGTTTGTACCTGATACTTCTGCAGATGTTTAAGTCTGGCAAGGATGTTTAGCCAGCTCAAGGCCGTATGGCTATGTATGAACTATTATGTGGTGTACAGTGTGCTCACCAGACATCCTTGATTTGGTGTACAAGTGTAGCATACTGTGCTGTTACTCACTAATTGCTAACACATCCCGGTGTATGCACAACCCTCTGAAACAGGATTAGTGCAAAAAACCCTATTACATCAGCGGCTGTTCCATTGTATAACAGCAGCTATTTCACATTGGGCCATGTTAGTGTGTCTCTGACAAGGTGTGTTAAGGCTTCTGCAGATGCCGTACAGTGTGTGAATGATTTGTGATGTTATTACAGTTTGTATTGTAATATGTTTGGGTGTGGAGGTGATGTTGGTGGGTGTGCTTAGCAGATGCAGGTGTGTAGGAACTGTTTTTATACATAATCGCGATGTGTGTGAGGGTTCCTTCCCTATTTGAACACCTATCCTTTTGTGGACTAATACAATGGTAATTGCAGGGTGATTCATTAAGGCACTGTTATGTGGTTCCTGTATAGCATGCAGGTGATGTTAGTCCTTGAATCCCTTTGGTAATACATCTGAATGTAATAACGTGTTGCTAAATGATAGCTCTGTATTTCTGTCATAGGTATTTGCAGTCATCATAGTTGTGTTGGTGACTGACCCTCTTTGGCTAGGGTTTCCACCTTTTCATATGGCCATAGTGGGACCTTTTTGGGACACACATCTCATTTTACAGGCCGACACAAACCCAGTCAGTACAAGGGATAGAACTTTCCTTTCTTGCCTAATTATAAGCTTATTCTTGTAGCAGTTTAGTTGCTTATCCTGTTTCCTGTAACATGTAGGTATTTTAGATACAGAAATAACTATTGTATGCAACTATTACAGTACATATGGGACATAATTATGTCCTACAATCCCAGGACATTTGTCACGTTTAATATATTTGGTCAGGACACAACCACCCAAAGAGGGAGTGTCCCTCGCAAAGTGGGACAGGTGATAACACTATCATTGGCTCATGTCCATAGCACATATTTGCAATAGTGTATAGGCATATACTCTACATATCCTTTGTTCATAAAGGTTGGTAGTGGCGGAATGTGTGATTGCTATGGTCTATGTTATACACATACATGAGCACTTCAACCACAGTATACGGGAGACCTATGGAATCCCAAAATCACAGTGTTCCTATGCACACAGTACTGGGACCAGACTCACATACCCCACATTACCGACATCAACAGTAACTCGCGAAGGTAACACGAACATGGAACACACACATGCACACACAGACACACTGCTACCCAACACATCCAAACAAACCATCCTACACTACGTATAAGCAGGTGGCCAAGCCCCCCTACACCCCCCATGTAGGTGTCTGCACCCCCCACGCCACCCCCAATTTTAATATTCTATGTCCTAGGTCATGCAAACAGACGCATAAAGCTAACCCACAACCACACATTACAGTCCCCCAAGAACACACACCACACACAGAACACACACTACAGCCCTAAGAAACACATGTACACACAGTAACCTACCCAAACCGCAACACCAGAAGCACTGACTAACTGTCCATTAACATTGTGAGATTACACCTAGCGCATCTGGTGTTTTGGTACTGTGTTCTTTCGGACCTTAAGCCTTGGGATTATGCGTGTTGGTATGTAAAGCAGTCAGTATGTGGTAGGTATTCCATTTATATGTACCTCCATGGTTATGTAGATGTTGTTAACCTATCTACATATATATGTATATCCCCATATATCAACATATCTCTCTCTCTCCCTCTCTCTCTCTATATATATGATGATGTGTATATATATATATATATATATATATATATATATATATACATATATATATATATATATATATATATATATATATATATATATATATATATATAAAAACATACACCTTTCATTGGGTACATGCGGGTTTGTCCTATTTCAACATATTCCTACCATTTGTGTTTAATCCTGTCAATATACACGACTGCCATTGGTACATCTCAGGTAGCTTAGTGGTATGTTATTGTGATGAATGTGTATATGGTTGCGTGTTCTAATCCTGGCAGTGATATCTTACCTCTCAGAGCAGGCACTGGTAGTGCAAGGGTGATTAACGCACATTTCAGCTGTTGTGTGTTCCACGTGTTTATTATTCTGTGGAAAACTACCTATATATGCAAACTGTGTTTAAGGTATACTATGTAACATGTACACATCTGTGAAGATTCCTGTCAGGGATACTCCCCATTATTTGGAACTACATCCCTGATTACATTATCTAAAACCCCTCACTGACACACCAGGGAATCCTTGCAGAGTGGGTGGTGAAGAGTAGCTACACCCCAGGGATCCCGCAAGTGGCTCTGCTCCACAAAGGGACAGTTAGTTGATTGATAGGGTGGCAACAGCAGACACGATTTGCCTATGCTTATGAGTGGCCTCGGCGGTTGGGCATGTACCTACCAATGTATCTATGAACCTGTACATACAGTATGGACACATGCTGATAGCTTAATTTACTGTTCAGTTATTGACTTACCTTGTGCCAATGGCGGTTGTGTGTACAATAGTTGAGGGCTACCTATGTAGGATGCACACAGTAGACCACTTATACATGACAATTTACAGGTGGTCGTGTGTGTGTGCCATCCATGTTTGCTGTGTGTGCAGGTGGAGAAGGGTGTCAGTCTATGAGTGCCTACACTGTCAGTGTGTGTGCTATACGTTCCCTCTTTGCCAAGGCATGGGCATACTGGGCACACCTCCATCTGCCTACTGGGGCTAGCACAGGGTGTTCATGGTCTGAGTCCCCCTGTGCCTGTGGGTCCCCTTGGCAATGGTGGTGGGCTGTGAGCGTCTTCCCCATTCTGTCCCTGCTGTAGCTGTTTCCACAGGATCATATTGTGTAGCATGGCACATACTATGAAGATGTAGGCACACTTTCCTGGACAGTACTGCAAGGCCTCACCAGATATGTCCAAGCAATGGCACAGTGATTTTAGCATCCCAAACATGCACTCTATGATGATTCTGGTTTCTACGTGTGCCTCATTATGGCATTCTTGCATGGCTGTGTGTGCATTTCTGATGAGAGTCATCATCCACGGTTCCAGTGCATAGCCAGCATTCCCCACCAGGTGGCCATATGAGATGTCTCACCTGGCAAATACTTGCTACAGCTGTAAGGCATGCCAGATGTGGGAGTCGTGATATCTTCCATGGCTACCAGCACACACATCCATGATATTGCCCTGGGCATTGCACACTACCTGGCAGTTGATGGAGGGGAATCCCTTGCGGTTTATGTAGCACCTACCCTGCTTACCAGGTGCTGACTTGATGTGTATGTGCGTGCAGTCTATTGCACCCAGTACCTCCGGGTAGTCTGCCACATGGTGGAAGAGACGCATATTGCTGGCCAACTCCTCCTGCGTTCGGGAGAAGTATATGTGCTCATTGGCATGTGGTAACATGGCATTCAGTAACTGGTGAAGTACCCTGGATGCTGATGCCTGTGAGATCCCTATGATATCCCCAGTTGGCCTTTGGATGGTACCCGTGGCTAGTATTCTCAAGCTTACACATACCTTCGTGTCCACTGGGATGGGTTCCCCTCTGTTACTTCTGGCTCTGAGGCGTGGCCGGCACAGCTCAACAAGTTGCTGTATGATGTTCCTGTCCACCCTGTAATGCTCTACTATCTCCAGATCATGTAGTTCCTGGTAGGTTACCCTGGGTTTGAACAGTCATCTCCTCCTCCGGTGCCTGAGATGGTTGTCAGCATCATCCTCCACACCACCATCAGTCTCCAACACTTGCTAGTGAACCAATGCTATGGCAGCCCCTAACATATACATATTAAAAGTTCCCCATCTGTATACACCAATGGTGCAGAGTGTCTGGGAATACACAAATGTGTGTGTGGGGCTTTCACACCTTATACTATTGTGCAATGGATGATGCTGGTGTAATTGGGTGTGTTTGTGCTATTCCAGCTGCAGGGTAATTTAATTATTGGTTTTACAGCAGGTACTGCTATTGTGGGGCCTTTGGTGTTGAATTACGCTTGTCTGCCGTGATTCATCTATTGCCCTTTACTTCTATGTTCAACCCGATTCACCTCCCATTGTCAGGCAGGCATCCAGCTGCCGCCTTTCTTGTTTTGTACTTCCACAATCCAGGATTGTGTTGGGAAATGTGCTATGTAGCTGATCTACTGCAAGTTTGCTTTGTTCTGTTGTGACAGTTCTCTTTTCTTTGCTCTACTACACCTCCCCTTTCCTGTTCTGCAGGTAGCTGCTAGCAGCCTTGTTAGCTGTTGTCTATGGCCCACTGTGAGTTTCTAGGTGTTAATTACTCCAATTACCATGCTGCAGCATTTCCTTATTGTCTTCCCATATCCTTCCTGTTTCAGCTGTGGTGTGCGCCGCGCACAACCGTTTACCAGGTTTTGTGCTGAGATGGTTGTCAGCATCATCCTCCACACCACCGTCAGTCTCCAACACTTGCTAGTGAACCAATGCTATGGCAGCCCCTAACATATACATATTAAAAGTTCCCCATCTGTATACACCAATGGTGCAGAGTGTCTGGGAATACACAAATGTGTGTGTGGGGCTTTCACACCTTATACTATTGTGCAATGGATGATGCTGGTGTAATTGGGTGTGTTTGTGCTATTCCAGCTGCAGGGTAATTTAATTATTGGTTTTACAGCAGGTACTGCTATTGTGGGGCCTTTGGTGTTGAATTACGCTTGTCTGCCGTGATTCATCTATTGCCCTTTACTTCTATGTTCAACCCGATTCACCTCCCATTGTCAGGCAGGCATCCAGCTGCCGCCTTTCTTGTTTTGTACTTCCACAATCCAGGATTGTGTTGGGAAATGTGCTATGTAGCTGATCTACTGCAAGTTTGCTTTGTTCTGTTGTGACAGTTCTCTTTTCTTTGCTCTACTACACCTCCCCTTTCCTGTTCTGCAGGTAGCTGCTAGCAGCCTTGTTAGCTGTTGTCTATGGCCCACTGTGAGTTTCTAGGTGTTAATTACTCCAATTACCATGCTGCAGCATTTCCTTATTGTCTTCCCATATCCTTCCTGTTTCAGCTGTGGTGTGCGCCGCGCACAACCGTTTACCAGGTTTTGTGCGTGTTTTCATCCACGTTCACAGGAACTTTCAGTTACCTTGTGCGCTCTCAGCTAAGCAAAGCTATGGCTACTTCCACAACCCTATCCTGCGGCTTTGCTTAGCAACACGCAACATGGATTAGTAATGATCCAATGTGCTTACAGCTACGGTGGCGCGCCCCCCTCTTGATGTCATGTTTACCTCCAGGCCACTCCTCGGTGTTGTAACGCTATGCCGTGTGGTACATCTTTACGCCGGTGGGGCATTTGCGATTCAGTATTACTTGACTCATTTGCATGGCATTGACTGCTAATTCCTAGTTACAGCACGGAACACTGTCACAGACCCTTAGCAACTCTTGCGCCATGGTTGTGGTGTAGCATGCGTGCCATTGACTATTATGGGGATATCATGAATTGCTTTACATTACAGTTTTATGACATCTAAATATATTTTCCTTGTGATCCGGTTTGCGCACCGATGCACTGCAGTTTTACTTTGTGTTGGTGTGGCCATGACATTAAATGTTATTTTTGTATATGTTGTGCATGTTGTTTTATGCCATTGGCTATATATTTAGCCATTGGCATATATTAACATTATAATACATAAGTTTGGTCCGCTTTCATGGATCCGATTTTATGTTTGACAAAATGTAAACCATTTTTTATTACATTTCTACATGCTTACTCTACACCTGCACAACTTCATGAATTGCTATATACCTTCATTTGCATGCTACACTGCTGTGCATGGGGTAATTAGCATACATGCGCCGGGAGCTGTGCAGCTCTGGTGTAAGTTGGTAGTGCACGTGGAAACAGCTCTTACCTGAATCGCTCAATGGCCATATTTGGCACTAGATCACTGACGCTACACCGGCGCATGGTGCAAGATTCATTAATCCCGGGGCTCATCTATGCCATCTTCACATACAAAAATCAGATCATTTATGTATCTATAGTAATAATGAACGTATGTTTTAATAAAATTATATTTATAAATATAACCCAACTCAAATTTAGCCATAAGTAAATTTGCATGCATGGGGGCAAATGGCACCCCCATGGCAGTGCCCTGTAACTGATGATAAGTAGTATTATTAAAACTAAAAACATTATTTGACAGACAAAATTGCAACAATTCTATAATCTAATGGGAAACTGGACTGTCTCCAAAAAAATAATAAAGTGCAGAGATACCATCAAAATGCACCTGGGGGTTTGAACTGTGAAGATGGTTGGAAATATTTGCTTTAATTAATTGTTTTACTGTTTTATTGCTTTATTTATTGACTGATATGTGTATATTAAGGGGAGTTTTTCAGAATAAATGTTACTTCTTGAAGCTGTTTGACCGAGGCACTAAAGTACAATAAACTCTTTGGAACTGCTGCCATTTGTTCTGTTGTTTTGTTTTGCTTCGTGGTTTCTTGGTTTTGGCATTCTTTAGCTATGTCTGCAACCTCAAAGGCAATACACAATTGTCAGCGGAGCTCATTGTTAATGGAGACATCTATGTTGAGCAAAAAGATATAGCAAATCTACTGGCAGACACATTAATCTCTAACTTTACTCCTGTCTTACCCTCAACCTTCCTAAAGGAAATACCATCAAATATAACTCCCCCATGATCACTAGGGAACAGGTCCTCAATGCTGTCACAAAGGCAAAGAACACTTACTTCATCAATGGGCCTAGAAAATATCCCAGGATGTTTTCTAAATAGCATGAAACATGACCTTTAGGCCCTCTGAAATTGCTATTTAAATGTAGCCCCCAAACAGGCTTCATGCCTCATGAATGATGAGCAGTAACAATCATCCCTCTGCACAAAGGTGGGATGTCTATAGACTCTGAAACCTAAAGATCCATAAATCTCACTAATCTAATATGAAAAGACATGGAAAGAATTATAATGACACAGGAAACCTCCAGTCACTGAACACAACCCAGTTTGGTTTCATCAAGAGCAGGTCATGACTACTTAACCTGAACCTGGTGGACGTCTTTGGGAAAGTCACCAAAGCAATGGATGAGGGCAAAATGGTTCACACTGCCTATTTTGATCTGGCCAAGGCATTTGACACAATACCCCACACATACATTGTTAACAAACTCAAGCAGTTAGGTATAATCCTTTATGTGAACTAGTGGATAGCCAGCTAGCTCAACGTCAGGACCCAGAAAGTTAGAAATGGGGAGTCCACCTATACAAAGGGGCTAGTCACAATCAGAGTCCCTCAGAGATAAGTCTTGGGATAGATCCTTTTTGAGATTTACTTTTCTGAAGTCAAGGCCAATGTCAAGGGTCTCTGGCTGACTAAATCTGCAGATGATTGCAAATTAGGAGCAGTCATAGAATCTCCCACCAACAGAAATGTTCTCTAGGCAGGGCTGACACAGACAAATAACTTGTGTCACAGCCATGGACTAAAACTAAATGCAAAGAAATGCATGAGTATCCTTGGGAAGTCATCCACCCTTGTAACTATTATCTTGACAACACACTCCTAAGAGCTGACCCAGTAATTAGGAACATGGGGACACACATAAAAAGTAATCTAGCCTTTGACCATCGTGTATCTACGGTAGTAAGGAAATCATTTTGTGTTGTGAAACTTATAAACATAGGTATGGCATCTAGGTCTAAGGGGGCTATTGTTCCACTGTGTTTGGCATTCATCAGACTTATCACTGAGCACAGTGCCCCCTTTGGTATGTACGTAACCAGACACTTTTAACAACTGGAACATCCACAGCGGTTCCTCACTAAAGGAATGCAGGGTGTAAATAACATGTCCTATGCAAACTTTTTCAAGGCACTTTTCCTATATTCAGTCTCTTACATGCTGATGGGAGATCTATTCCTGGCATACAAGGTATTGTGAGACCCCAGCTTGATGGACCTTCTACATATCTGCAAAACAGACAACACCAGAATTACTTGTTCTAAAGACTTAAACCTTGCCTATGATATACATAGGACCTGCTTGACAGAGAGATATATATCCATATATTGGGAGGGTGGCTTAATGGCTGAGGTGTTTGTCTTACAAACACAAGGTGCAGGGTTTGAGTCTCACAAGGGATAATTGGCTAAGCTTAAAATGGCTCACAAGGGCAGTTAGCTTAGTACTAACCTATGAACCTATGAACCTATGAACCAAAAGAATACCCCTTCTCTGGAACAGGATCCACATCCATGTGAAGCAGGGTTCCTCCCTAACCCAATTTCAGTGTAACTTGGACAATTGGATGGGGAACAGGAAATTCATCCTTGGTTTGGCACCTGAGTCTCTAATGGACATAGGCATCCTGTAAATGGTTCCATATCCCAGGCCCCTGCTTACACTTATTAAGGGTACCAGAACTTGTCAGAGATTTGTGATGCATGGCTAGGCTTAAAAAGGCCCTTGTGGTCATTAGCATAGTAAAGACCTATGAATTTATGAAGCTAACAACTCCAATCACTAAGGGTTGGTTATTTACATTTGCAAAGTAAGGTGTGACAATACACTTTAATAATGCATAAGGTGTTAGTCTAGCAACTTTCTAAGTATGTAAGAACAATATTTAAAATCCATTCCTGTGTCTGGATTTTTGTCAGTGATTCTTGAAGTCAGAAGTTGAGATAGTGGAGGGGTTGCACAGAATTGCAACTGCACTATTGGGGTGTCACAGCAGCAAGCTGACATATATTTCTGTATCATTAATTATGTCCTTGTGAATTAATTTGATCTCAGGTAGACATCTAAGCTGTATACTGTTGTACAAGTGGCTGCCATCAATGGTCTTGTGTGTGTGTGTGTGTGTGTGTGTGTGTGTGTGTGTGTGTGTGTGTGTGTGTGTAATTTTACACAGCAAAGTTTTTTAATGCTATAATGAGCAAGATAGACACAGGGTTGAGAAAAAATGCAGTGTGTTTTATACAAAAAAAATGGAAGAGTTTATGAACAATATTTTGCTCAGGAAGAACAAAACAGTTTTATAATGTTGCTTTCTATATCAAATGAAACTAAAATAAGCAAAATCATTTTTCCTAGGGAAAAAGGAATCACATTAAAATGGCCCAGAGAGGCAGCAAAGTTTTATGCTGTGTGCAGTTTGTTAGAAATACTTGAAGCTGAGGTTCAGTTCTAGGCTTAGGCATCCTCTTTGTTTTTAGTTTACTACATTGTAAATTTGTGTTTATTGAAAGTTCCACAGTCATGTTGTGGACAAACAAACATACACAAAGTTTACATTAATTCTGCTAAATAAACTTTAGTAACAACTGGCAAGCCAAGAAAATAAGCATATTTATATTTGTATAATTCAGTAAGAATACCTTTATCTGATATAGATGTAGGTTTATGTCCATTAGTACCATAAGTTTCCCAATTTTATAGGCTGCATCTGGAAAAGGGAAAGTTTGCACATTCGTGCCCCCCCCGGGTAGTGAATTTACAGACATGCACATTTTTATGATTTTGGACCCACTGATATGACTGAATGCTGAGAGATATGTAACTTTCTAATAATTTATTATAGATATATGCAGTTCAGTTGTATGTCAGAATTATTGGGGGATATGATGATTATATACATATTTCATAACAATGTGTCTAAAATGACCACTGTGATTTTTTTAATTACGTCTCTCTACTGACAGTAAACACTGCTGGTATTGTTGAAAGACGACAAGATCTCATCTGAAAGGCAAGGACAAATAAAATCATTCTGATTCACTGCTTAAGCATATCTTGTGGGTAAAGCAGAAAACAGAAACAAATATCAACTTTTCTATGAACTCTGCCCATGTCCCACAGAGGAGAATTTAATACTGAGTGGCTGGCAGAAGGAACAGTTTAATACCTGTTTTGTGTATTCACAGGTATTGCATTTGGCTTTATAGTAAAAACAGATATTTTTATAACTGAAAATTATAATGCTCTTAAATAGTGCTCACTACTTTAATATCAGAGTAATCACATTTGTCTTTTTCTGCATATGGTCTCTCTTTAAATAAGAGATTTTTCAGTTAAGTGATGACTATGTAAACATTAATATGCAACTATGATGCAATACATATTTATGCTTGTACACATACTTACTGTTCAGAAGGATTTTTCTACATGGGCTTGTTATGGAAAATATGCCCCATGATTATTCTTCACAAAGTGCATATTAACTTGCAGTTTCTTCACGAGTCAAATAAAATGTTTATAATATGTTTATGTTAAAATCAAAAGATAAAATAGATGCATGATTATGCAAAATATAGTTTCACATAAGTTGTAGCCTTATATTTCAAGTGCCTTACAACTACATTCTCTTTATTAGCAAATTATAGTGTACTGGCAGATAATTGAAGGCAAAGTACTGAAGGTGTTAAGGGATGTTATAAAGTTATACTATGTTTAAAGAGTCTGGTAATATTACTGGCATTGAGCTGGTATAGATGTTTTGGAAGAAACTTAATTTTAACTATTGTAATTTCAGATAATGGTGGGAAATTCATGTTTTCCCATCTCTGCAGAGCTAGCTTTACAGCCATCCATTTTTTTAGAAAGTTATTTTGCATATTTGATTAATGATTATGCTCAAAGTTTGCCCCTAAGTATTTAAGTGAATAGCTTGTTTTAATAGATGTATGTGGAAAATAAGCTATATTATGACCCAGGGGGTTAAGTGGGAATATGAAGGATTTCAAAATGTTGATTTCATAATTTGACACTAGAAAAATTCTCAGTAGCATTTAAGACTTTGTTTAGGTGCACATTTGGTAGCTGACAGTATATGTTAATGTCATCTGCATATGTTGTTAAGGTTACAGTAGGTTATTATGCAGAATCTCTAGAATATGATGGAATATTCTTTGTTTTATATAAAGAAATAAGGGTTCAATATAGAGGTTAAAGAGATACCCCAGGATTCACGAAGCCTCCGTGTAAGAGTTATAACTCTTACACGGAGGCTGCAGTTAAACTGAGTGATGTCAGCATGCTCTGCATATGCATGAGAGCATGCTGAATCACACCCAAGTCGAACACGGCCGTGTAAGACAGTAGGGGGTGTGTCCGTAGGTTGAGCCCTGCAAGCGGACACGCCCCCAGAAGTCTAAAAGTGCCCAAAGTACACACCCACAACAGAGTCCACGGAAATGTGAATAAACACAACACATGCCCCTACAGACTATTAAACATAAAAGAAATATCAATGTACATGTAATATTTTTTTTAAATTGTAAAGATGTTTAACTGTGAGTGTGCTTGCAGGCGTGCCGAAGCGCAGCTACAGTTAGCAGTCAGTGGGAAAGCAGATAAGAACTACATATGCAAAATAAGCCAGACAGCAATAGCGAAGCGGTAGAGATGCCGGCTGCAGAGCAGGCATCCATGGTTCGAGCCCCCACAACCCAAATTTTTTTCTCAAAATAAGCATGAAACAAGTCTCTGACACATATATGTACACATAAAACCAGAATATATGTAAAATGCAATGTAATAGCCTATTTATATTGAATAAATGTGAGCTAAGAAATGAATATAAACTGCCTTATATGCCCATAGCTGAGCTACAGTTCAACAGAGTGAGATTATGTGCCCGTAGATAAGCATAGGTTTAACTGGTGCAAAATGAGTGCCTGTAGCCGAGCAGTGGTTTACCACGCTGATTATATGTGCCCCTAATTGCGCTAAGTGGCACATGCTTGCCAATAGCCAAATAAGTGTTAAACCGGTACCCGTTTGCGGAGCTGCGCACCGCAAACGAGCTAACCGACGGCAACGGTGAGCAAGCCGTATCCAAAATGCCTTTACACAGACACACCCCTCAACATGTCTAGACAGTCCTGAAAATAAAAAGCAGTGGCCAGGTTCGAACCCAGGATACTATACACCATAGTCAAGGTACAGAACCACTAAGCCATGACAGCAGTTCATAGAAATGCAATATCAGCTCATATATAGGAATGAATACAAACTACAGCATGACAATGCAGGTTTACTGAAGTTGATACAATTCCAAACTGGCCAATCACAGATATGTGCGGAAAACGGACTATATAAGCCCCATAGGCAGGAATACACAGCATAAACGATTGTAGAACAGACCTGCAGTTAGAATGTCAGGTGTAGGTGAGGGTAGTCGCTTCCGAGCACAGAGGTGGGGTGTTGAGGAGTCCAGGTACATGGCCTGGCTCCTAGTCCATAACCATGAGGCCAAACTCATGCAGGGCCAGGTCCTTTGGGGAGCGTACAAGGCTGAGGCGTGGGACCAGTTGGCTCATGAACTCACCAGTGCCACAGGAATTCCTAGGACAGGTGAGCAGGTCCGTCACCACCATGCGGACCTGAAGAGACAAGCAGGACCAACTGAACCGTTGGATCCAGGAGGCCCGCAATCACCCAACGCCCCACCACTGAGTAAGTATAAATTAATTATGTTTGTAGAAAGTTAAACTACCTGAAATCATGGAGATGTGTATTCCAATATTACTTCATTTATATTACAGCTGCAGGTGTCCGTTCTGCGAACCGCAGAGCCTATGCTGATAGGCTGGTGCGGTTGCCACCAGGCAGGTCAGTAATCCACTACTAGTAACTGTAAAGATATATAAATGTATGACAGTTAGCATAAGAGTGCAGTGTAGCCAGGAAGGAATTAAATCTGCAACTCACAGAGTGTGAAAGTGTATGCAAGTATTGCCTGATTACAACAGTTCCCAGCCTGTAAGTTGAAACTAATCATGAGACTGTCCAACACATATTTTTAAATAAAACTGCCCTGCCTGTAAGAAAATAGTACACAAACAGCAGCAGAAGGTAAAGTATAGCTGCAGAAGAGGATGAATCCACCTGTGTGAGATGTATACTTGTGGAAATACTGAAACATGACAGAAGTGAGAGTGCTGGAAAGAACTGTAATAATTTCTGTTAAAACATGTCAATAAAGCCTAGAAGTACCAGTCTGAATAGTAACATGAAAGCAAGTGAGAGAGTGTGAGAAAGTGTCAGGAATACAGCACTACAGTAGTAATAACCCCTGAATAAAGTATACTGCAGTCAGGACATAATTAAATGCATGTGAGACCCAAAACCAAACAGAAACATCTGTTCAAAGTGTTGCTGCATGTGGAATGTGTACACCAAAATCTGGATATGCTGCTCCCAGTCTGAAATATGCAGATAGGATGACTGTCTGATATCCCAAACATCCACACCTGTCTACAGTTATACAAAGAACAGTTAACAGGACATGTATCTGCACAAATTTCGATATGACTTGTGTATGAACAGCAATAAAATGTAGACTTATGTTGCAGTAACAGTCCCATCTGCAAGGTTAAGTAGTTAACATATAGGACACTGTAGTCAGAACAGTAGTGTGTATATAACTGTAGCTATTATAAATGTACAGCATATGTGGTTGTATTCGAAGGTGTTAATAATATGCCTGATTTACCCCAACCTCTAACCATCTATAACCCATTCCACGGCAAAATGGTATGTGCAATCACAATTACCACCCCTGGACATCTGTCCTGTTGGGTCATATATATTTGCATGTCTGTTGATGCATCCGCCCTGTTCATACATCCACACCTGATGGCCTGTTGCCATCAACCAACCCTGCATGTTGTTGGACTGTGTATTACTGTTGAAATTATGCATGTGCTATGCACGCTGTTCAATGGTGTGAATAACTGGGTGTGTGGTTAATGGGAATACTAATGCATGCTGTTAAAACTAACTGTGAATGGTATTTATATGTAACTAACCCAAACTGTTATGACATAATGCAAAACATAGAACGACAGGGAAGGCGGGTTCGGCGGACCCACCTCTCCCACCTCAGCTGGCGAGTGCACCTGGCACTAGTGCCGAGTCGGACCCTCCTCCGGTGGCCCTGTGCCACCTGCGGGTGGAAGCGCTGCAGGACGGGGCTCGCCTCTGCAAGTGTGGCCGGAGGAGATCCACCACTCACCCTCCGTGGCGTCCGGACTGTGGTGCGTAGGGAGATTTGGGACTCTGTCCTCGAGCCCCTACGCCAGCTCGAGGCACGGGTGGCGCAACTAATGGGCTTGCCTGTTGCCCCGCCTACACAGCCCCCAGCACAGCCCCGTCCTGGGCAGTGAAGGAACAGTGGCAACTGCCTATGGGTGGGGATATCAGTTCCACTGTTGCCATCTGTGGGCTCATGGGCTCTGGACATCCCAACCTCCGTCCCGTCAATTGTGTAATCCCCCCACACGTGTCATACACCGCCCCTGTATGCGTCTTGTTTGTCTTGTCTGTTAACCTACCCAACCTACCTCCCCAGCTGTACCGACTACCTTCACCTGACATACCACTCTCACCTGAAAAAAAAAAAAAAAGGGCACTCTGTACCCACAAAAAATTACGCCCCATACATAGCTGCCCATTCCGCACACATGTCTACTGGACATGGAACCCATCAATTCCAATTGGCTGTACAACAGGTATTATTGTTGTCCTGACACCTCTCTCAGGGGTGGAAGGTTTCAAATGTCACACCAAATTACATACATATGCACAGCTGTTGCTGCTGAAGAAATGGGCAGCTATGGGCCTTACCTACATCCCTCCTGCACATCCCAAGCTTGTTTCCCTACTGTCTTACCCTCTTTGTGACCCCTTTTTCACCACTTTCCTGTCTTCCCGTTTTCTTTTCTTTCAAAGAAAATAGCTGGTGTCGCGCAAGAGTAAGCACGTTTAAGCGGTTGTAACCGGGTGTGCGCGGAGCTAACCGCCAGTGCGCATGCGTGAGCTCCGCACAAACCAGCGCTAACCCGGTTACAACTGCTTAAAAGTGCCTTAGTCACTTTGATTGTCAGGTCCCGTACTCAGTTCAAAAGAAAAATAAAATCCCACTGTGAGTCCCGAACCCAGGACCTTGGCAACTATAGTCTGCATGTCTTACCACTAAGCCATGACTCTTACATAGAAACACTGTGCTAAAGTAAATATATCATTTAACAGTAGGAATGAATGTAAAGGGAATATAGATGTGTAGTACACAAAGCATGACATGTAGAATCACAAACAAAACTGGTGGATTTCCATAATAGTAGTGTGTGAACAGAAACAGCCATGCTAGTTGGAAGCTAGTAGGTAATAATGTCACCATAGCACCTTGCAAGACACACACATACTCACAGCAGGATAAGCACTGCCCATACCCCACAACCTCTTACAGGAACACATCCGGACCAAGTAATACAATATGTGGAGCAAAGGCCCAAAACCAGGGACACATTACAAATGAAGTTACAACAAATGCAGACAGTTCAGAAAGTAACAGGGTCTACACCTTGTGGGATGTTTGGAAGGGTATGTAGTCTGGAACTTGAATGTTTGTCACCATATTCTGACTTGAGCCCAGACTGACCTGCCAGATAAAGGTGTGCATGAGATAATGACCAAATTATGAGGCAGACATGTGGACAGCCTGCAAATATCTGTACACATGACGGGTTCAACACCACCATATTTGAATAGTTAAGAACCTAGACATAGCAACAGTGAATGTCTTACAGGGATGCCCCACAGACCCCATGTGAAATGAACAAACAGTAGGCAGAAAGGTGTAACACATGCAATGGTAACTATGGAGTCCGGAAAGTATTCACCACTCGCATGGCAGAAAAAGTGTAGTAATACCTATGCTCATGCTAACCCACAGTCACAACTGCAGCATACCAGACATATTAATGGGTGCACCCCACTGATATGTACCATTCCATGAGGCACATAACTGGTGAACCTGAAAGCCTCTGGGGCCTGCTCAGCAGCATACCCACATATGCTAATAGATGTCAAGGCCCACACCATGGCCAGACCACACTGCATGCTGTAACACCCTAGCAGATATAGCAAGCATTCCAGGGTGTGAATGTACATGGGAAATAGGAAAGCTACAGCAGCACACAACAGTCAAGACACCTAGCAGGCACACCAGTACTGACAGTAAAGGGCAACTATTGAAGACGAGCAACAGAGTGCAAGCAAAGGTGAAAGGAAAGCACACACACACATGCACACATCAACAATAGTAGTAGTTGTTAGTGTACATACACAGTCAGTACAGGAAACTGGAGAAATGAATGGAGGAATGTTAACCCACAACCCACGAGTAAAATTAGAGATACCAACCTTTACACTCACAGAATGTTGTCCACAGCATAACAGCATGGTCCCTGCCATTAACATCTGAAAGGGCTATGCCTATTTCACACACCTTTTATAGCACAGTTCTGAAATCACAGTGAGAACTGCAATCAGTACACAACAGGCTGCATGCAATTAGCAAATGCTGGCTAACAATTGGTGCAGAGGCCATCACATGGGCATATGCAGATACCTACAAAAGTATGCTGTATTCCATGTCCACGCATGCAATAATTACATTGCACCTGGAGAGAAAGAGACAGAGAGACAGAGAGACAGAGAGAGAGAGAGAGAGAGAGAGAACCACACCCAGAACTAGACTGCAACTAAGCAGACAGACAGCAATCCCCAGCAACAGCTACCTGGAAGCTGCAACTGTGAATCAAGCAGCAGGACAGAGAGCCAGACATTCAGACACAGCTGTGACAAACACAGGTACTGTAAAGTAATACTATCAAGGTGTACATACTGTGAACCCTCCATATGTGTTATTGGGCTGTATCCATATGTATATGAAGATGTGTAATGGGCAGGGGATATACAGCACCTATCAGTGAAGGCTGTACATACAGTTGTATGTGTGAGCATCTATGTGCACATATATATGTCGTTTGATTGTAGGTTGTACTGCCATGTACTAATTAGATTACACAGCTATGTATGTTTAGCAGTATGTTAGTGTGTGTATACAGTAAGGTAGACATATATGCTGACATAACTGTCCAACATATGGCTATGTAGTTATGTCAACATATGTATGTGTATATATCTTATATGTATATATATACATATGATATGCATATATGTATACATACATAGAGAGAGAGATGTAGGACTACATAGACAGATGCTGATAGAATATTGTAGCGACATATCTATGTAATGCACACATGCAGAGATAGAATATGTAGATACATATACATACACAGACTGATCTGACCACCTACAGGTATGATTGTATATGCTGACCTGCAACACAGCCTGCCCCCCCCCTGTCGCCCACACCCCCTCTGCGCCCCCCCCACATCTACAGCAGAATATGTACATCAATATATATATATGTGCAAATGTATACACACATATGTACATATATATAGAAATAGACATATAGACATATCTTAATACATATATATATATATATGTATAGAGAGAGAGTGAGAGAGATGTATACAGAGCTGGAGTGAGGCACATGTGTACAGATGTATTGCAACTGGTGCCTGGTGACAAAGGCACGGAGTGAACACCAGTGTCACATCCGGAGTATCATACCACAGTCCAGATCACCTACACAGGTAACCACCATATAAATGAGTGTCCGCCCACCACTGCATGTGTCAGGGGTGGTCAGGGTCAGACATGTGTACAATAGTGGCCCCAATGATAGTCACAGTGGCACACTATCCCTGGAATAGCTGCACATGGTATGTGTCCGCACATGGTCAGTCAGGCATGGACATGTAGGTCGGTGTACCCCCCACAGCACGTAATGTATGCCATGGTATGGACCTCACACGACAGCAACAGATATGTAGAAGGACACAGTGACATGTACAACACGGTGACAATGCACCCAAACACAGTACCATTGCACAGTGACTGTCAACACCACAGAGTACACATATGCCGCCCACGTACAGGTTACCACCCCAGATGCACATATGGAGGTCACACCCATGACAGATGTCCAACAGGCATTGTACCACCGCCCACCATCCACAACCTACCTGTCTGCTGTGTGTCGTCTGTGCCACTGCAATTTAGTGCACATGTGTAGGTACGGGTTCAGACTCACAGACAGGACACACCCTGCAACAAACCACACAGTGTTATGATGCGAGACTCCCCATGTGTACATGTCACACATACCCCTGCTGCATGTCACTCAGATAGGTAATATGCCATATGTGTCACCCTGTATAACTGTGTGACGGCAGCAGGTACCATCACACCACATGTGTCACAATTGTCAGGTTAGCAGAACAGTACGCTGCTGTAGACATGGGGGCATTAGCATATTGTATAGTATTGTATTACAATGTCATGTATTGTGTTGTATTGTATTGGTATGGTGAGGTGCCTCCTGCATGGAGTGGAACCACTGGTGCTGTGCACCAGTGTACAGGTACATACCCTGTAGTCAAGGTAGTGTAACATAGCACCTCTATATGTGTGTTTAGCGCCTGTCAGAGGGTATGTAGCATGCAACTGGGGATACCAGCAGGTCCCGTCCATGTCGTGTATTCTGCTCACCTGTGGGTGTCTCTCACCTGGATAACTGTGATGACCTTGAGGTTAGGGTCAGCAGGTATAACCATGCCTTAATACAGGGGGAGGGCGGGGTGACACCTGCACTGACCCTGTCCGCCACAGTGTCGTCTAGCTGTGGTGTAGGTGAAATATGTGTAGTGTACTACCCATGGGCATAGAGGATGGTTCCTGACCAGGTCGCTAAATAGGTCAGGTAGGCCTCCTGGTCATCTGCAGTCTCACGCTTGACGTCCCACTCAACATTGCCCATGTAGTCAGTGTGATGGGAAATAGATCCTTACCAGTGCTGCTCAGACATACCCTCCCTTCAGAGACTGATGCTCTGTCTCGTAGTAGCTTACATCAAGTGTAATACAATCAGTATATGGCTGGGGTTCGCCGGACAGGATGCTGTCCCTTTGTGGACAGTGTCCTGGACATATATGGGAATGCATGAGCCATGCGGTCTTGGAGATGTCTGTAGAAAGCAATTGTGTAGGGGTCAGCATTGTGTGTTGTCTCTGACACTGGCCCAGTGGGCTGTAAGGATACCATATCAGTGTTACAAAGTGTAACGTCTGTATCTGTAATGTTGTGCACTGTAGCCATCTGTGCTGGTGGTGGAGGTGGGATATGTATATCCAGGGCAAGCAGGGTGTGGTCAGCCCACAGTAGTCGCCGATGTACGCCACACAGTACCTAGACACAAACCCACAGAGTGAGGAGGTGCACCTCACCTGAATTGGTGTTCTGACTGCTGGTGTCCAGTAGTATGTCGCATTAGCCTGGCAGGTACTGTACAACAGTTGCTGGCCGAGCACTGATACCTGGCCATCTACATGTGTATCCACCAATAGACAGACAGCTGCTACATATGTGTGATATGTGGTATCATGACAGTCAAGTAGCATGTGTAGTATGTGTGCCAAGGTCTGCCAACATAGATTGCTGATACCATGTTATCTTTTTCCCAGGTACATGGCCCACCCAAGACATGCAACCTACTCCGTGGCTGAGGATGAGGAGATACACCAGAGCCTGGTGCGGGACTATGCAACACTCTTTTCCCGCACCAGCGAGAATCAGCAGGTGAGGGCTGCACTGTGGCAGGACCTTGTCCGTCGGGTAAATGATATAGGCATGCATAATAGGACATATGAGCAGGTACGACATCACTGCAGTGATTTGATTAGACATGTCCGTCAGCGTGCGTCAGATATCCACAGGCAACAGGTCGCCACAGGTGGTGGGGTGGCTACACATCCCCCACTCACCAGACTGGAGGGACTGCTCCTGAGTGTAGTGGCTCCAGTCCACCTGCAACAACAACAGCAGCAGACATGCGTCATGATGGAGGCTGGAGCCGCACAGCAGCAGAACACTGAACGTGCAGGTAAAATGTCACATGTGTAGTTGACTGTTGTGCACACTGGTAGTTAATGCATGTGTGTGGTGTGTCCTTTGTTTGTAGCTGAAACCATAGTATATAATGTGCAAGTGTGATATCCGCAATATTAGCTGCGGACCTTTGAAAGGCGACTGTGGTACTCCTGACCTGTATCATACTCAGTAATATTGGCACAGTTGTGCCCACTAACATTAGTTTCCTCCTGTCTGCAGGACCCTCCGGTATCACTGCATTGCAGCCTATCCATGCTGGTGAGTGTCTATTTACGTTACCTGTAAAGATGTTGGTAGTAATAGTACCTTTTGTCACACTTAGTGGTGCCCCTTGTATGCATGTAGGTGTGTCTGTGTCTGTGTGTCAATATCACGCATACTGAGTACTGTTCAATTGTGTGAAACTGTGTGCATGTGTGCATGTGTGCAAGTGTGCAAGTGTGCAAGTGTGCATGTGTGCATGTGTGCACCTGTGCATGTGTGCATGTGTGCATGTGTACACCTGTGCATGTGTGCATGTGTGCATGTGTGCATGTGTGCACGTGTGCATGTGTGCATGTGTGCATGTGTGCACCTGTGCATGTGTGCATGTGTGCATGTGTGCACCTGTGCATGTGTGCACGTGTGCACGTGTGCATGTGTGCATGTGTGCATGTGTGCATCGCTGGTAGTGTGAAGACATTGTAAACTGTGTTTCCTGTTTCCTTCCCACAGGTTCTGTTGCTGCTCTGGTGTTATCTAGCAGGGAACCTGAGTCAGGTGCCGTGGGTACTGCTACTGCTGACATTGGTGTAGTGGCACAGGACGGTATGCCAGGGTCCGCCATTGGTCAGCCAATTGACAGTACACAGCTGTCGACACCATCCATGCGCACAGTTATCCTGCCAATATACCCCTTGTCACCACTGTCCCTAGGTGATGGACAGCATACAGTGGGCATTGACCAGGGTAATGTGGTATCTGCGGCACATGCTTCCCACACAGCAGCCATGGGCATGGCCCAGAGATGGTACCACACAGACAGATGTCCAGGGGTTCGTGGGAGCATCCATGGACGTACTGCCCTGGCAGGCGTGCCCACAGAGGACTTACAACCTCAGCTATGTTTCGGACTGTCATGCAGGCACAGTCACGTATGGAACGGTACACCAGACAGGGTCTAAGGGAGCTGACAGCATGTCGCACAGCCATGACCGACGGTATGCGTGACATTGCGGCCGCCATCCGTGATTTCACCGACGTCGTAGACAGACGTTGTGGGGACATATTACACCGGCTCCACAACTACATGTCCATGAGCCAGGGTGATGGTGGGCGGTTGCGTCGTCGACGTGGCCATATGCCAGCAACAGCAGCAGCTGGCAGTCGGCGTGGACAACAACAGGGCCGCGGCCGCCCCGTAGTGCCAGCAGCAGCCCCAGCAATGCTGGGTCTGTGCTGTCATCAGACCGCCCCAGGAGACCACGTGCACGTGGCTCTGGCCAGGGCCGACAGGGCTCTGTGTCCAGTCAACGAACACCTGCTTCTGATGACAGTACCCAGTCTGGGTTGGTACCGGATACGGTCCGTAGCACCCCTGCAAGGCACAGGTACCGTGTCCGTGGCCAGAGACACTGATCTGTATGACCTGGCAGGTACAGTCTGTGGCTGTCCACAAACACCAGTATATGGCAGCCATGAGGTGGAACTGTGTGCATCCATACACACATGCAAAATAACAACACCTAGGGCTACCGCATACACGCACACACTGCACCACCTTCTACTGCTGTCCCTCACCAACACACATACACATACATGTCAATTGGTGGTATGGGTGGCTGACCCAGGCATACCAAGTTCACACCCTGTGCATATGATGAAACTGTGCCACCTCCTGCAGTCTGTAACAACTGTGCAGGTACAGGTTAACATTTGCTGATGCACAGGGTGACCACATAGATGTGTAGTAATAGTATCATGTTGTGAACAGTACTGTGTGCTGATTTAATTGTGGGTATATCACAGCATGCCTGATGCAGTATTTGTGTGATTGTCATGTCCTGTTGTCTACACCCATGGTAAGTACCATAGTGTATCATCTGCACATGTTGGCATACTAGTGGTAATGATGTCAACAGCAGCCTACATACATAGGTAGCACAGGGATGGGTAATGAATGTAGTAATACACAATGATGGACATGTAAATTGCAAGTGGCATGTTGGCCACACTAGACTCTGCAATGCAGATGTGTGAGGATGTTGATATGTGTGCAGAACTACACAACTGGTACAGGACACACAGGTGCACACTAGCACTGCATGCACACACCTCATACCATGCTAGACAGCACCAACACACATAACGAACTGTCACAGGAGTGAGAGTCCCCATATATGTCAGGGATACTGTGGTGGCAGGCCAGGGAGCATACATCCTACTAAGTATGGCACCACTGAGAGAAGGATCGGTGTCTGTTATTTGACATGTGTATTACTGCAGGTATGGGCACATGGGTTTATATCCAGTTATTGTACATCCTGACAGTACATGCATGTTCCGTACACTTGTATGCACTGAGACTGGACCCTGGCCATCTGACCAGTGTATTTCCATGTACATGTGCATAGCGCCTGCATATGTGCAGTGTTACCTTATGGAACTGGTACAGCTTGTTTGTTGTACAATGGACTACATGGAGCCCTGTTCACTGTACCTTTGTTTGCATGCATGTTTGCTTGCAATTACCCTGGAATACCGATCACACCTGCAATGCATAGTTATAGAGCTTCTGTGGACTCTTAGTGCCATCTGTGTAGCCTACTATATGTATGGCCATGTCCCACTTGAGAGGTTGCCACTGTTTGACCTGTTCACATGTACATTGACTGTGACACAGTGCATATGACCTGCCTGACATGTGTCCACGTGAGCAGTCATATATGCTACTGCTAAGTAGTCACAGGCACTACACCTTCACACATCCATCTCCTGTTGAATTACCTGCTTTGCTAGGGACAGCCTGCACCTGTCACCCCTGGCCTATCAGATATTGGCAAAGCCTCTTGCTACCCCCATAGTGCCTATGTTAGGCAGAGCTCACATGACAAACCCACCTTCATAGGTATCACAAGGGATAAGACACTAAGAGCAATGCTACCCAACGCCAGATGTCTAAACCTCCAGATGCATGCACCCAAAACACTCGTTTGCATGGGAAACATCGATATGTGTGCAGTAACAGATGCCTGGTTCAGGGCTACTGAGAGCACACCAGCACTACCGGGTGTAACCCGGTTGATTTCTTTGCTACAGTCACCAAGGCCATTGCCAAGGGGAAGGTGGTTCACACAGCCTACCTGGACCTTGCAAACGCCTTCGCAACAATACCCCAATTGGGCATTCTAGGGAAGCTCACCAGCTTAAATATAAGCCCCTATGTCACTAGATGGATTGCACAGTGGCTCAAGAACAGAACCCACATGGTTAGCATTGCTGGAGCCATGCCAGACCCCATAACAGTTACAGGTTGTGTCCCAGAAGGCTCAGTCCTGGGACCCTCTTGTTAAGTACATATTTATTGGAGGTACAGGCCAACACGGATGAACTGTGGCTGTCCAAATATGCAGATGACTGCAAACTGGACACCATAATCGACTCCCCAGCTGACACAAGCATCTTCCAAAGGGGCATCATAGCAACAGACAACTTGTGCCAGAGCCATGGCCGTCTGCTGAACAGTGTGTAGAAGGGGAATGTGCATCCTGTAGTCTGTTCACCTAGTTACCAAAAGGGACATTGTCCCCACACACACTACCCCTCCTCAGCCAAAAAACACACTTGCCAATTGCAGGATTCAAACCCCTATCTGACTGTTATGACACGTGAGACAGGCGCATTAGCTGAGCATGCTATTTGCATTACTGGGGGTTTTCTCTTCCCCTGCTATACTTATAGAGTGCTGACATCATCAGTGTTTAGAAAAGGGAATGGGCATCCTGCAGTGTCCTATCCTATTTGCCAAAAGGGACACTTCCCTCACACACTAACCCCTCACAGACAGACTCACACACTTGCCATTCACAGGAATCAAACCCCTACCTAGTTATGTTATGACACTTGAGACGGATGCATTAGCAGAGCGCGCTATTCGCATTACTGGGAGGTTTCCTTTCTCCTGCTCTACTTATAGGGTGCTGACATCAGCAGTGTTTAGCAAAGGGGAGGGGCATCCTGTAGTCTGTTCACCCAGTTTCCAAAAGGGACATTTCTAGCACACACTAACCCCCCTCAGACAAACACACACACTTGCCATTCACAGGAATCAAACCCCTACCTAGTTATGTTATGACACTTGAGACGGACGGATTAGCAGAGCGCTATTCGCATTACTGGGAGGTTTCCTTTCTCCTGCTCTACTTATAGGGTGCTGACCTCATCGGTGTTTAGCAAAGGGGAGGGGCATCCTGTAGTCTGTTCACCTAGTTTACAAAAGGGACATTACACTCACACAGTAACACCCCTCAGACAAACACACACACTTGCCATTCACAGGAATCAAACCCCTACCTAGCTATGTTATGACACTTGAGACGGACGCATTAGCAGAGCGCGCTATTTGCATTACTGGGAGGTTTCCTTTCTCCTGCTCTACTTATAGGGTGCTGACATCATCGGTGTTTAGAAAGGGAATGTGCATCCTGTAGTGTCTTTTCCTATTTGCCAAAAGGGACATTTCCCTCACACAGACTTACACACACACCAACCTCACACACAGACAGACACACACACACACACTGAGCACTTGCAGGATTTGAATCCCTATCTAACTATGTCATGACACTTGAGACGGACGCGTGCGGGCGCTATTCGGATTACTGAGAAGTTTCATTTCTCCTGCTGTACTTCTAGGGTGCTGACATCATCTGTGTTTGGAAAGGGGAATGTGCATCCTGTGGGGAAGCAAACACCAAGCACACTATGGCTAAGCTTTCATTCCCTAGGGCAAACAGCCTAGTGTTGACCTCTACACCATTATGTTTAATTGTCAAATGCACATTATTTGTTGCTGATAGACTGTTTGCATATCTTTATTGCCATAGCATTCCCTGTTGGTATGAACAACCTCTGCATCTGTGGAAACTGTTTGCATATGGGAGGGATCCACTATATCACGTATGTCTCTGTAGTCATTTAACTGTGTGCACTGGGCAGACTGCTGTAATGTGGTTGGTTCCTGGCATAACACATAACAATACCAGATATGTGTGTCCCACTGCTAAACCAAGATTTGGACTACGTGTGTGAGCATGCCCAGTTCAGCCTTCCCATGGCATATTGTCAAAGTGTGTGAGCATGCCCAGTGTGATTATTCCATATGTTGGACTCTGCAGACCACCACATTTCTGGATGTGTGTGATCTTCACAAACTAAGTGTGTGAGCATGCCCAGTTCAGCCTTCCCATGGCATGTTGTCAAAGTGTGTGAGCATGCCCAGTGTGAGCATTCCATATGTTGGACTCTGCAGCCCACCACATTTGTGGATGTGTGAACTTCACAAACTATCACCCGTTCATGGTTGTGGGTTGTGTGTCATGTTGTGTAGTTACTGTACAACTGCTTTGCGTGTGAACACAACAGGATTATACTGTGCCTGCAGTGTTTGCATGGGATACTTTGCATGCATTCGTCAACATCCTTTCACACTGACCTAACACTGTAGTACTGTATAGTGTACTGGCAGTACTTTGACTGTGGTGGACAGTAACCTGGGCTTTACTGCTATCACTGCTTTACATTTTGATCGTGGGCACAACAGCCTGGTTGGGGCCAGTTGTGTACATCTGACCATGTTGCATTCTGTTCAGATATACTACTTACACCAGGCTTGCCCAACATTGTTAGTGTATCCCACAACATAGGTGTACAATTGCAAACACTAGCGATGTGCCCTAGTCCATGGCTAATGCAAGTTGGAGAGTGTGTTTGTCCTTCAACACACATTTTTGCCATGACATATGTCATGGTTAGTATACTGTGCCTCTGTCTACCTGTGACATGACAGTGATACCCAGGATAAACCTACCATCTCCCGTCCACCCATCAAGTTCCTATTGAGGAAGATTGATAAGTGACTCTATGGGTAGCCTGTGCTGAGGGTTCACTCATGGGTGGGAGTGGCTTCTGTGTTATGGATCACACAGTACAGCCTGTCCTATGTAAGTCAGTGCTGGGGTTCAGGTCTGTCATGTGCATAGCTCACTGCCATTCAGATTGTACTATGTGCAGCATTTTTATTGATGCCAGCAACACAGGCAACACATGGCATGTGTGTAGGCTGATTGATACTCCTGATGAGGTACTGTTGGGTCTTTACAGTTGATGGAGGTGTCTGCTGAGGTACATCCCACAGGGGCTATTGTAGTCGATTGTACCACTGATGCAGGAGGACTGCAGAGCCACAATGACCTTCCCTTATGTAGATCTGACAGCCTTCATGATTAGGTGTGTATATGGTATGTTTCTGTAAACACTACAGCACATGTTTGTCCAGTGCAGGATATCTATCACCCTGTGTCCCCAGGTCTCTCATTACATGTTAACTACATAATGGGTTAACACCTATGTGGTAATTGGTGGGCACTTACTGTATATCCACGGGGTTGACTATACACATTTCTGCACTTAGCTTGCTGACATAGCTATGGCACCAGTTGTCTGTTTCTATGTGGCCCTTTTGTGGGATGCATGTGTCAGCTGGTGGATCATATGTGGTGAGCGGTTTGTAGTCCTCTGCAAACATGTTAGGACACAGTCCTTCCATGTTTGCCTGTACCTATGGGACATATATACCAGACGAGGGAGATACCAGGTCCAAGCCTTGTGGGATGCCAGTTATATCTGGTTTGTAGTCTGACATGGCTGAAGCATGTCTGACCATGTCTGTTCTGTCCTTGGTCTGGTTTGCAACACCTCTACTGACATGTGGGTTTATATTTACACTGGTGAGCCTATCTATACTGAACATGTAGGGTATTGTATAGAAGCCTTTGCAAGGTCCAGATACACTGTGTGGAGCACATTGCCTCATCAATGACCTTAATGACTGTTTCAATTGAGTCCAACATGGTTAGGAGCAGGATCTGCACTTGAGGAGGCCACACTGGGTTGGGTCCGGTGTCAGTAGGTCCCCAACATCCATATGTCTGTGGTACATGCTGCTCCTTTCCATAGCTGTGCAATCTGGGCTTCTCAGGATTCTGGGGTAGTACTGTTCAGTATCCATTCAGGCAACACCTTTCTTGAGAAGGACCACTGTTGTTGTACACTGCTCTTTGGGTACATATTCTGTGGTACGGCTGACATTGAGCAGTAGTGTGGTTTGGCATTCCATTCATCTTAGACTCCATGTTGCACTATGCCCAGGTCACCATCTCATACCATTGCTGCTGTGTGTTTTGCATTGGAGATGTTGTCTGTTACCTCAGCATCTGCTATGTCAGGGGGCCAGCAGTCTGCTGGGATAGATATTCTGCATACATGGGGGGGTTTGCACTGCACCTGTCGGGATGTATGTTGGCAATATGTGTGTGTGTTTGTGGTATTTGTGTGATTCAGGGCATATCTGTGAAGTCACAACATGGCTCCTACCATCAGTTGTGTAAGCCTTGGGATTATCCTTCATGTCCTGTACAATTTGTATCTACATAGGTTCATAGGTTCATACTAGGCTATCCACCCTGGGCATTTGTTAGGCTAGCCAGAGTGTGTGTGGCTTTTGAGACCCCTTGCTATCTGGATATTATGGCCATGTATTATTTGCTTAGCTGTGCCTCTGTCTGGACATGACACAGTGAAGACCCCCACTGTAACTCTACAATCATCCATCCACTTGGCAAGATTCCTGTTGAACAGTGTCAGTGAGGGGCTCTGCCTAACATGGGGTGGGATTCTGGTCCAGGGTGTTTTGAGCCTCTGGATTATGTATCTGTCCCACTGGCACATCCTATTTCATTATGTGTTGGGGTTGACATCTCTCACTCTCGCAGCTCCAATGGATATGTGTTGTCTGGGGTGGAGCATGTCCATTACTCCTGTGTTGGGCATGGCCTCCTACAACAGGCATGCAATGCCTCTGTGTGGGCAGTCTGCGACTGGAGTCAGCTGGGGTGTCTACAGCCTAGCAGCATATGACATATATGTATGACACTTTATCCTCTTGGTGAGGTACCTTTGCAGTCTTCCTAACTGCTGCAGGTGTCAGGTAAAGGTAGATCCCATATGAGGCATTGTACTGGATTATGGGTGTGATTGGGATAAAGTATAGGGGCACAGTGACCTCTGTTGCCATAGATGTGACTCCTTTCCTAATACAGTGTCACATGTAGACAGTCTTCCTAGCCACATTGGCAATGTGGGTGTCACATAACAGGTTACTGTTCACTTGTGTCCCTTGGTCCCTGGTTACTCCTTCCATACATAATGGTTTACCACCTATGTGGTATTTCGTGGTACCTTGTTTGGTATTTGGTGGGAAATTCATACTGCCCAGTGTCTTCAGGACGGTTGGGGGGTGGGGTTATTGTGTGTGAGAGTGCGGTCTGTAACATACTACAGACTGCACAGCAGTCTTGCCTACAGTTAGTTGCAAGTGGGTGAACTCCACTGCCTTGTGCATTGTCAGTTACCTGGACGTATGGGTGTCTGTGCTGCCTATGGTTACTCACCTCCTTTTATGTAGTGTTCCAGGTTTTGGGTTGGGCTGGGTTAAATGGGGCGGTGTCTGTCAGGATTCACAGGTTTCTGTCCCGCCTGTGTTTCCATTTTGGGGGGCCCAATTATTGGGGGGGGGGGGGGGGGGGGGGGGGGGGGGGGGGGGGGGGGGGGGGGCGGGGGGGGGGGGGGGGGGGGGGGGCCCCCCCCCCCCCCCGCCGCCCCCCCCCCCCCCCCCCCCCCCCCCCCCCCCCCCCCCCCCCCCCAACTGGATTCCCCCGTGGGTTACTTCAAATTTTTTTTTTTTTTCATTGGTTTTTGGGGTTCTTTTTTTTTCATTTGGGGGGGAAAGGGGTTAGCCCTTTCCTTTCCCCCCTTTTTTTTTTTCTTTTTCCCCCCTTTTTTTTTTTTGGGTTATTTTTTTTGGGGGGGGGGGGGGGGGGGCTTTTTTTTTTTTTGGTTTTTTGGTCCACCCCCCCCCCATTTTTTTGGGGAGTACATCTCGTGTCATTCACACCAGCATGGACTATGACTGCATCATATTTCTGTTTGCTTTGGAGTGACCTTCATATTTCTGTTATGTGGCATATTGTGGCGGCCTACAGGCAGCTTACTGTACCCTTTCCTTGTTCAGTCTGCTGTGGACAGCAGTGTGTCTGACTATGGAGTCACCTATTACAACTGTATCAGGCATGTTGTTTCTCCTTCTGGCCTGTGACTGTTTGGCACACCAGCTTTGTGTGCTATGTGTTGCATGTGCTATGTTTGGAGGCTGTTTCATTGGGTGTCTGCTTTATTGGCCTCTGTTGGTGTGCTGTGTGTGTGATTTCTGCCTCCGGGAATGTATTTCTGTGTTTATGTGTTTGGTTTGCAGTTGTGATAGGTCTATGTGGGTATGTGTTTGTGGTGTGTGTGGTTACCTTCTCCTACTGACTTGTTTTGGGTGTACTGAGTTGGGGAGCTCTGCCTCCGGTTTGGATGGATGGTTGCATCTCTCACATATATTTGTATTTCTTGGGTGGAGTCGGTGGTTGTCTGTGTACTTGGGGCAGGTGTAACATTGCCTCAGGATTCACAGATTCCACTTGTTGTGCCTGGCCTTACTGGATTGCATGTGTGGACAGATTATATTGCCATACTACTGATCAGTAATTACGCCATTGTTCATGCTTGCTCTATCATGTAGTAGCTTCCTCTTTCTCTTGCATGTTTTGGTTATGGCTGGTGTCCACCATGCCAGATTTAGGCACTGTGTCTTGTTTTAATTTGGGACTGCATAATCCAAGCATTCCTGGCGGTGTTCATGGAATGGCTGTCTTACAGGTTCTGAGGCGTGGCCCATATTTTGCACCTGCAGGACCTTTCATGGATTCCACATCATTTTGGAGGTGTGCAAATAATGCTTAGCACATGTTTTCCACTGTGATTTTCCGGACAGGGACTGTGGTCAGGATTTGTATATCCAGTGTGATTACTATATGGTCTGGTGTTACCAGTGTGCAATACACTTCTCATCTTGACATCCCGCACTCCATGTTGCTGATTATCACATCCAGTATGCTTGCCCCTCTTGTGGGTATGCTACGTTGTTCCTGGGCCTTTTGGTTTGTGGATTCAATGACCTTTTGTCCTACACTGTTGCAGCTGGTATAATGCTCCCAGTCTATGTGTCTGGGTATTTGCAGTCACCCAAAATAATGTGGTTTGGAGGACTTGATATATTCATGTATTCCAGCATGGGCGCGATGCAGTTCCTGGTGTTGGGCCAGTACTCTGTAGCAGGCTATACACTGGTGGGCGGTTTTAGCCACTGTTACTTGAGCATGGCTAGTCCATGCTGCTTTTTCTGGTGGTACCAACATGGGGCTGTGGTTATGCTTGACAATTCTTGCTGGTCGCCTCCTTTGTAGCTTGTTCCAAGTGTTGAGGATGTACAGCACAGTATGAGGTGTAACCTGGTAGTGTTAGGGTGCTGTTGTGAGCCTTGCCTCAGTATTCTGTTACAGCACAGTTATCAACATTCTCCATACTGGGTGGGCTTAGTCTGCATGCATCTTGCTGTTTGACCTTATCCCTTATCTGATTCTTATCCCTTCTGGTACCTATGGAGATAGGTTTGTGTTTTGCACCTTCCTATTCAGGGCACACTGTGCATGACAACAGCCTTGCCAGTATCCATACGGCCTGCACTGATAGGTGCATGCCAGTCCTGGCAGGTGGTGCATCATGTCATGCTCAGCATGTCATCCCAGACTGGCACACAGTTCGTCCCCTTTGCCTAACTGCATTACTGCAATTGTTGCACTTCATCATCTCGTTGTCCTGTTGTGGCATGCTGCTTGTTGAGGGTAGGATGTTAGACGGGGTCCTCAGGTGTGCATATGGTACTTGGTGTTACATTACTTGACACACAGCATTCATGCCTCAGGTGGTGCTGCAGGGCTGCCTCTGTCGGATGCACATATTACACTTCCCTGTACATGTTTGTGAGCAGGTTGTGTCACATTAGGCATCCCTGTTACTATATGGTGAGTCGGAGAGGCGTATCATTCCCAAGGTTCCCACTGAGCCAATGTATGTGCTATGCGTTGCCTCTTTGCCAAAGCCAGGGCATACTGGGCATGCCTCCTTCTGCCTACTGGGGCAGGCTCAGGTTGTTCCTCCTCCGAGTCACGCTGTGCCTGTGGTGGCCTTGGCGATGGTGGGGGGCTGTTTGGCCCAGCCCTATGGTGGTCCTGCTGCAGCTGTTTTCGCATGATCATATTATGTAGCATAGCACATACCATGACAATTTGGGTACATGTAGTTGGTGTGTACTGCAAGGCTCCACCAGATGTGTCCAGACACCGGAACCGTGACTTGAGCAGCCCAAACACACGCTCTATTACATTACGTGTTTGTGCGTGTGCCTCATTATGGCGTTCCTGTTCAGGTGTGTGTGCATTTCTGATGGGTGTCATCAGCCACGGCTCCAGTGCATATCCTGCATCCCCCACTAGGTGTCCGTGTGGGATGTCCCCATTGGCAAATGTCTGGTACAGCTGCGTCAAATGCCAGATGTGGGAATCATGGTAGCTCCCAGGACAGCCGCACACACATTCATTATTATGCCCTGGGCATCACACACGACCTGGCAGTTGATGGAGGGAACCCCTTGCGGTTTATGTAGGCCCTACCCGCTCTCCTGCTGGTGCTTTGATGCGTATGCGTGCAGTCTATGGCACCCAGTACCTCAGGGTATTCCGCTATTTGCTGGAAGAGACGCATGTTGCTGGCCAATACCTCACGGGCATTGGGGAAGTATACATGATCACCGACATGTGCTGACATGGCATCCAGGAACTGGTGCAGTACCTTGGAAGCTGATGCCTGTGATATCCCCATCATATCGCCAGTTGGTCTCTGGAAGGTACCTGTTGCTAGTATTCTTAGGCCAACACATACCTTGGTTTCCACTGGGATGGGTTCCCCTCTGTTGGTTCAGTGTGTGAGGCGTGGCCTGCACAGCTCCACTATTTGCTGCAGGAGGTCTCTGTCCACTCTATAGCTCTACTATCTCCAGCTCATGTAACCCATGGTAGGTGACCCTGGGCCTGTACACTCTTCTCCGTCTCCTCACTGCGGGTTGCCTGGCACCATCTGCATTGTCACCACCCTCAGCAAGTCGCCTATGTCTCATTATGACAGCTATGGCAGCCCCTAACATTTCTGCTCTGAGTTCAGCTTTTTCAGTTTTCACTTCTGATAACTTAACTCCTGTCTTGCAGTGTCTCTTGAGAGAAACATTCTACACTGCTGTTTGCAGAGTTTTAAGTGCTGGGCTGGCCTAGTATTCTGCCTGTGTAATTGCCTGCATCTAATTGTTTTCACCTGCTAGCTCCAGCAGTATTCCCTGCTAACTTCCTAGTACATCTGTTGTTTCCTTTTTCCTTTCTGTTTCCTCAGGGTGGGGCCGTGTGCAAACCAGCAGAAACACGCTCACAGTGGCTTACACGCGCGCACACATACTTACACAGTTTTGGATCTGCTTATTCAGTTTTCAACGCATGCACGCCACAAACTGTGTTAAACAGCTCCCAACACGCTCCCACATGCTTAGTCTGCATTACACGCGCAAGCACACTGCCTTACACGCGCACACGCACACGCAAGAAGACGTCCAACAAGAAACCTTGGTGTAGGCAACAGTGTACACCTTCCATTTCTTGGCTTTCTCATGTTTACTTGGGGCACACCTCCTTCCTTGATATCTCTCTGACATCTGTCATGTAACTCTACCTTCCAATGACTTCTATCCCTTTCTACCATTCCCCTGTGATGTCACCTATCTCCTACTCTGTTCCTCCCCTTCTGTAACTCTTACACTACTCAGACTGTGCTCATTTACTATGTGACAGTGGTATTCAGTATCCTTACCCTAATTTGCATCAGATTGCCTACTAATGCTTAGTTACATCTCTTACACTTGGCTTCCCCTTGGCAACCACTACACGGTGGCCATGTTGGTTTTCTGCTGGTCCCTCCATTGACATTCCATATATTGCATAAAACCTACATTTATAGGTTTAAAACCTTCGTTTTCAGTTTTATGCAGCGCAGCCCGTTTGCGGGGCTGTGCTGGGTTTACATCGGCAATTGCCGAAAAAAATATATATTTTTCAAATTTTTGCATGGGGTTGCATTGCCAATGGCCACATATTTGGCCATTGGCATGCTGCCTATAACATATGCACCCTTTATTTGGAGCTGTCATGGCTCCATTGCCGTGTTTGCAGAAACGTACTCAGTTGTCAACTGAGTACATTTCTGCAGCTAACACGGCTCTTACACGGGCTGTTCTTGGCTTCCTGGATCGCTAATCAGCCTCATTTGCATGCTATTCGGCTGCAAGTGGGCTGATTAGCTTAGCCACGCCCACTCCGTGTAAGAGCCGTGTTAGACTAACTCTTACACGGACTTTGGGCTGTTCCTGGATCGCGAAGGCTACATGGAGTCTTACACTACTCTTAGACTCCGTGTTAGCCTTCGTGAATCCGGCCCACAGAGTGATAGGGGCCAGCCTTGTCTAGTAACATTAATTAATTTTATGGAGTTAGACTGTGTCTTGTTCAAGAAAAGTGTCTTAGTAGAGGACTTGTAAAGTGTTTTAATTAGTTCAATGAATTTTTCAGGGATAGTGCAATATGACAGTGTTAAGTATAGAAAATCTAAGTTTACTCTATCAAATGCTTTAGTTGCGTCCAAGGTGAGAATATATCTGGGGTATTTATCTTTCCTGAGTAGTTGAACAGCTTCATCTAGAGTGAGGGTATTGTCCCATGTTTGCCTGCCCATCATGAAGCCAGACTGTTCAGATGATATAATGCTGGATATTATTATTTTGAGTCTATTGGCTAAAATTGTAGTCAGAATTCTTATATCTATATTTATAAGAGCAATTGGCCTGTAGTTCATGGGATTCTTATTATCAGAATTAGGTTTTGGAATGAAGTCTTAGAATTATTAAGGTAGATGTCAGTGAAGCTCTTTTTAGTAATAAAATTATATAATTTCAGAAGAATGGGTGAGAGTTTGGATGCAAATGTTTTGTAAAAATTAGAGGTGAACCCATCAGGCTCAGGAGATTTATTTAACTTTAGCTTCTTAATTACATTTGTGATTTCTTTAGTTGAGACGGGTGCTTTTAGCAGGTCAGCTTGATGATTTTCAATTGTTGGAAATTTTATATTGTTAAGAAAACTTTTACAGTGTTCTACTGAGGTTTGTTTCTGGGGTCCATATAGTTTTGTATAAATTTCTAGAAAGATATCCATTATTTCCTGATTTGTATTTGCTGTTTTGTTGTTATATGTTGTTGTATGTTATTTCAGTTATATTGGGAGCTGATTGGTGTGCCTTTATTAGTTTTGCTAATAAGTTGGATGTTTTTTTGAGTCAGGTCTGCATATCTAGTTAGAAGTTTCATTTCTGTAAAAGTATAGTTTTGACTATGCACCATATATAAAGCTTTTTGTAATTTCAGCGGATTATTTTTCAGTTCTAGGTTAAAGTTATGTTGGAGTTTTTGCTCAATTTCTTCAATTTCAGAATGTAGTTTAATCTCTTTAGCCTTGATTTTTTTTTGTAATATGATGCTTTGTGAATTAAAATGCCTCTTATCATTGCCACCCATCTTATATCAAAGGGTGTATTGATGTCTAGAAAGTTATTCTCTAAGTCATCAAGAATGCTATCTATTTCCTGTATGATGTCTTGTTTTAACAAAAGGTTGGGGTTTAGGGACCATACAAAACATTTAAAGTTATCTTGGTTAATTTTTGACCAGTTTATTTTGAGGGTTATTCTAGAATGATCTGAAAGAAATCTAGGTTCAGCATTATAATTAAGGTACTTTTAGAAAGGAATCTGACATTAGAAAAAAGTCTATTCTAGACCATGGTTTGTAGAAAGGTGAGTAATATGTTTAATTTACCTCAGGATTAGTGTCAATTTTGAGTTTGCAGGAATCTATTAGTGAAAATTCTGTAACAAGGTCCTCTAATGCTAAAACAGGTTGAATGTCTGGAGGGTTTTTATTATTTGTTCTGTCTATTGCAGGGTCTTGCACCAAATTCCAGTCTCCTCCCAATATATATATATATATATATATATATATATATATATATATATATATATTCATGTTCTGGGAATCTTTTTAAGAGGTTGTATATCTCAATAATAAAATATTGTTGTTTAGTACAGGGGCATATAGGTTCAGAAATAAAAAGGGACTAGTGAGAGGAGCTTTTAGACAGGCAAAATAACACCACCTACCCTCTTCATCCTGACTGAAGTCTAAAATATGCTCTTTAAAAGAGGCTTTGATAAGCCATCCCTTTTGAGTTGGTACAACTGCCCAAAGCTATTATTGAATTTATCCATTTCTTCTTCCTGTCACTATCCCAGTCACCATTCATTAAATGTGTTTCTTGGATAAAATGACATTAGCATCAGACTTAAAGATTAAGTGCATAAGTAGCTCTTTTTCTTAGTTTCCTGAAGGCCTTTGACTGACATTCCAAGAATCTATAGACCACATTATTTGTTCACAATAAACTTAGGTATCATAATAATCTATTTGGATTTTAACTCTTTCTTTAGAAAGTATGTAAGTAATCTGTAGTAGAGACATGTCCGTATCTGTCATCATAGCATCATCAATCTCCAAAACCATCTCCAATACCTTAGCAATTACCTATCTTCTACCATCTCTACTATATGGAGCCCCACTCCTTACTAACCTCTCTTCTTCCATCTCCTCCAAACTCGAAATTTGCTATAATAAAATCTCTAAATTTGCAACCAAATCTAAAACCTCTACTCACCATTGCCTTTCCCTACAAACTCTGAAATGGCTAGAACTCCCTAACTACCTAGACTATCTCCAACTAACCACTGCTCACAAATTAATATTCTACCCTGATAAATGCCCAGCCCTAACAAACATCCTTCCTCCGTACATCCCACACAGATCTCTAAGATCTGAGCACCAAAATTTAATTGCCATCCACAAACCCAATCGCCCAGCTGGCCGACTCCTTCTCTCCTACTCTCTTGGCAGGAAATGGAATTCTCTCCCTCCTTCACTTAGAACAACATCTAACTCTGAATCCTTCAAAGCCCAACTTTTCTCTTACCTGTCTTCTAAACATAAGTGTTCCTGCTTTCATCCCACTTAAATTTTATTAACTACCCTTATGAACCCTCTATATCCTTTCACTTCACACTACCCAAAACTATTATCTTTCCATTGCTACTAAATCAAACTAAAGGTACTTCTCAGTTCAAGTATTTCTCTCTCTCTACTCCTGTATGTAAATATTGTAAATATCAGGTAACCTCTGATCTCTTCATTACAGACAGTTGAAACTTGCTGCTCTGAAGGGAAACTACTGAAAATCTATTTTATCTTCCTTCCTTAATGATGTTTTTGAGATATACTGTGTGTTTTTCGCTTTTTTTTTTACTAACTGTGTGAATGTAATTACACATGTATTTTTTTTACCTTCAACACTATGTAACCTAGATTGTATTCGCATTGCTTTTGGAGCTTTTCTCCCCGGGCCTCCACTGAAAATGGGCACGTTCTGGCCCAGTGGACTTCCCCGGTAATCAAACTGGAAATAAATAAATAAATAAATAAATCTCCAAGCCTAACCCTAAAAACAACTGACCAAAGGGGAGAATAACACTGAAAACTTGTTGTGGTTCTTTAACAGTAGAAATTATATTCATACATATTATAACCATAACAAGAAGATCAAGTTTCAAGTGTGAATAATAAAACGATAATTTACACAAAGTTCAAATCACAAGATGTGATAGTAACTGTCAGCACAAACCTCTACATCATCGCTCTAATTATAACTGTTAATAACCTGGCATAGTAAAACATAGTGCAACATCAAAATCAGCTGACAAGAAACATGGAGTATTAAACATGAAAGAACAGCTAATTGCAGATATTTTAGGAGGATGAGTGCCACACACAAGTTACACTTAAAGAAGCATTCATCAAGTTATCAAGACCCTTAAGGACTCTGGGAATAGCAGTAAAATTGTGTATAACCATACTGGAACCAACATTATTTTCCATATTTCAATGTATTAATGTCTAAAGAGCCTGAAGGTATTAGGTAATCTATTACTGATTACACTATTTGGCTGGGTAATGCCTAAGATTTTAGTGTACAGCTGTTCAAAAAAAAAAAAAAAACTGAATATGTGTTCGATGCTCTTATCTCCAAAACATTGCCTGTATGGTCATAGGAGGGATAGACTATGAAAGTTAACACTGTGCCTGACTCCATTTAAGTCTTATGGTAGAATTTCAGTTATTTGTATAAACAGTTGATACAATTTCTGATAGTGACAGGCAAGTCAAGATTAGACTATGCAGTGCGACCAAGCAAGGCACTGCAATGGTAAGCTGTATGTCTAAATAAAAATGCAGTATGTACTGAACCTGGAGGAAGAAACAAAGTTTCTCATTTCGCCACATCTCATCAACAGCCAGTCAGAATGGTAGAGTTTGGTTTTCAGCTTGCCATAGTTCAGTTTAAGTCCACACAGGAACTATTCTGTGCTTGATTTAATTCAGAACTGCAATCAACTAGTTTACCAGTGACCACTTTCCTTATGAATGCTGAGTCTTAAGGAAGGAGGAAGTAAACAAAGAAGGTGGTGTTGCTGTCAATTCAGTCCTGAAGGGAAAATAAACTTGTGCAATGCAGCCCTCCCCATTTTCCTTCTGCAGCTTCTTAATGGGAAATCCCTGTGTTTCTGGATGACATTAGAATTTTAAAACAGGACTAAAGCACCTCAGGCACCTAGATATCTGCTGCTGTTTATTTTTCCCTTGGAAGGTTGTTATTTTTTTCTTTCAATATTTATAGCATCCAACTCACAAGTGTCTTAACAACCAAAGGAATTGGAAGTTGCTGAAGAGACTGTATTAGAGCATGCCATGAGTCAGCACATATAGGTTAACTGTGGCAGTTCATTAAAGGCTGTTATAAAAGCTGTTTTGGCTTCACTAGGTGAGTTGATACTGTATTTATTTTCTTTATATTGGAGGCATAAAGTATTGGGTATTTCATGTGGAATTTGGTGTTTTTATGAATCTGGAAAGCATAGTAAGGAGAGAGCATTTATCTTTTAAGTTTTATTTGAAATGGAAGATCTTGTGCAAATGTGATTTTATAACCATTCCACATGATCGATCTCTTGGATTTGGCTGCATCCATTATTTTCTGAACATGGTAATAATTCAGTAGCTTAGCATAAATTTGCCTAGAGTTGTTAGTATTTTGAGATTTACAGAGTGCTCTATGGGTTCTCTCTATCACTATTTCTTTAACAAGATTTTTGTCATCCATGAGGACACAGAATATCTGTTTAAGTGCATCGTGTAGCTTTGTCTGATCATACACCTCAGGAACTCCTCTTATAAGTACATTGTTCCTTCTGCTCTGTGCTTCGAGATCAATTAGCTTTTGATTTATTTCTTCAATAGCTGCATCATTAGCCTTTAATTGCTTTTGTAGTTCTTCTGTCTTCATTTTGTTTGCTACTGACTTAGCCTCAGTTAAATCCAGTCTTGAAGCAATATGATCGAGAGTGGTGCCAAAGCTTGATAACTGGTCTGAGAAGTTTTGGATTGCAGTCTGGATTGGAAGGAGGGCTGTTTTCAGTTCCTCTATAATGTATGCTGTCTCAGTCTTAGGTTTATTGTTTGATTTAGGACTGTCTTGCTGTTTCGATGTTTTCTGCCTTTTTGTAATCACTTCTTTCTCTGGTGAAGTGATCTGTAAGAATTTTGATTTTGTTATTTGAGAGTCCATTTGCTCGGGAATGTTAGCCATTTCAGAGTGATCTGTAGTTGAGCAGAGTTCTTCAAATACAAAGTTACAGGCCTGGATATGCGTGTTCCGAGCTACAGACTTGCTTTCAGCAGACCTGGGGTTTTATTTTTTATTTTTTTGGACTAGAATTGCACTCAAATTTGCTTACACTTTCTTCCTAAGCATTAGAATTGCTTCAGATTTGCTTGCAGCATGTTTGGAGCTGATTTTGTCTGTCCAGTAATGGTTATAATTACAGTTTCAAAAGAAAAGGTGTGGAGCTGCAGCTAGAGGGTGTTTACAGTCTATCCACCATCTTGAAATTCTCGAGGTTTCAGAATGTTAATAGAGTACACTTTGGCCTTCTCAGGGGGTTAGTCTTTTTAAGGATGTCTGTGAGATAGTGTGTACTGAAACTAAATGTGGCAAGGTTAAAAATACATTTTTAGACCAGGTGGTCTGTTTTAAAAGGGCATATTGTCAAGTGTTCATGTGAATCTCTAAGCAAGGATCACAAGAACATAAAACATTTAAAATTGTATTATTTGTTAAAAGCTATGTTTCATCAAAGTTCTGCATATATGAAATTGATAAGGAAAGGTATATATGTAGTGTTTTTTCCTTTGTTTTTGGAGACTGATTTCAAATTTTTGGTAGGCAGTCTCCCACCATTGTTTATGGAATAAACCAGTATTTTGCACATCCTGAAGCATTATTCTTGACTCAAGACTACAAGGTAAAACTCTTTGTTATTTATTTGTGAACTTTAAAGCACTCAAATATTTAACAAAAGTTAAGAAATTTTAGTAGACATCTGATAAAAGGAGGCTTTGCATTGTGGCTGCTGGTATTTCCAGACCATTTAATTGCTATGACATTCTTCAGCCATGTAATGCAAGTTAGAGGGGAAGCATTCATTGGGGAATATCATTCTAACCACAGTGTTAGTAAGGTGAATTAAATGCAAAGCAAGGACCAGGTTTTAGTGCAAGGTAAAACTAATTATTGTCCATAGATGTGAAGTGACATTTTGAAACTAGCATGATAGTCATTCATAAATCATGTCACAGTCTGCCCTGCCTTGTTACTTCACCATAATATGTGATGTTCAATGTGAGAAAAGTCATCAACACTGCATACTTGTTGGGCCTCTAAAGTGATAATACAGTTCTTTCTATTCCTTTACCATTTGTACCTACACAAACATGAATAGGAACAAAAGATTTTCACTCCTACCATCCTGTAAAGACCTTTCCTGTGTGTGAATTCTTTTTCGCAATTCCAAATTTTATGCACACTGCTGCAGCTGTACCACTTTCATGTAGGTGGAGGCATGCTTTCTATGTTAGTAGCAATGACTATGACTCTCTTACGACTATCAGTAGAAGTCCTGCAGATGTACACATATGTGGTTGTGCATGTCTTTATGTGTGTGTGTGTGTGTGTGTGTGTGTGTGTGTGTGTGTGTGTGTGTGTGTGTGTGTGTCCATGTGTGCATATGTCTATGTTACAAGGATGGAGTGTGTGCATCAAAAGTATATAAATGAAAACACATATGTATCATTAAGACCCGATTTTCTCTAAACGTTATGCATAATGTGTCAAACTGCTTCTTGACCATTAAACAATTAAAGCCATAGATCTTGTTTTGTAGGTGCAATTAATTAATCCTCTGAATCTAAAAATACAGTGCAAATGTAAAAATATAGGAAATAAAGAAAGTATATGGTACTTAAAGATAACTTAATTTACTTAACTAATTTCAAAGCATTATCAGTGCAGTCTGGATTATAAAATTTTAGATCTGTATTATAATTTCTTCACAGCCTGAATTAAAGAACATTGCTTGTAAAAATATATGGTAGTCCTACACCACAATACAAAACTCATGAATATGATTTAAGGATAATGTTGAAAAAGTGGTATGATTAACACATGTTAAATTTATGAGTATGTCTCATAGTGCGCAATAACCGTTGCTGTAGTCTACAGCGTGGGCACTTTGTTTAGGTCTTGGATAAAACATCGAATGGTGAGCTATGCAAAAGCCGCAAATTCCATGCTATATCCAGCACAGAGTGTCTGTTTGTCCCAAAATACCACCAAGCTGACTACAGCAAACACAAATTACAAGCTTACCTAATCACAGATACTCTGCCAGTCGTTTCTGGTTTTGCAAATGACAGTGAGTGCTCACATATATATTCCCAGTGAGCTGTTTTTGTTCACTTGCTGCTCAAATGCAGAGACATTTTGTAATCTGGATTTCAGAATGGTTCTGCAACAGGCTGAACCTAGTCTGTAGATCAGAGACTGCATAATTGTATTCAGTTTTACTCATTTTTTTACAGTACAAACACTTAGGATTATTGCAGTGTGACCGCTAAACAGACAGCAGAAACAACAGCAGCAAAATGAGTATTCAGCTCTTTGTTGCCTGTGATTCAATGCCCTGGGTTTAGTGGGCTTAAAAGCTTCAACAAAGCCTTGGAAATGAATGCTTAAATCTCACAATGATTAATTTACA